>NC_037337.1:82311645-82614675 GCF_002263795.3 Bos taurus | reverse complement strand
AATTCAGCATGACATAAATCAAAAGGGAATGCTAAACAGTGGACAAAATGTCAACATAAATAATCAGGTATTAAAAGTGATTTAAGTCAGCTTTACAAGAGCAGTCTTCTCTTTTCTCCTCCCAGAATGTTTTCAATTCAAGTTACAATATATACAAATTTAATGGTGTTTTAAGGTCATCTGACCACTAGTTACAAGTGGTAAGTGGCCATTTGGAAGGGCTGCTTTAAGTTTTAATACAGCTCAAACCGCAAGACAAAAAATTTGTGTGATTACCTTCAGAGTTTTTTGGTTTTATGTTACTTTTAAGAAGAAATGGTGTCAAAATGGATCTAAGGAAGTTCAATGAATAATGTATAATAATGTTGGTGATAATTAAACTATAATATTTAATGAACATTACTAGTTGTATGATTCTACAAGAACTCTATAGAGAAATTTAGGAACACAATTTGCTGTGGCTAACTATCTACAAAACTCAAAGGTTTAGAAACTTTGTTGATTGCAGAGGAATATAGGCTAAAAAAAAAAACTCTTACACAGACGAACTATTGAAGATAAAATGACTTCTGATAATGGAGTTTTAGAAATCTAAATACTAAAATTCATTCTATACTTTGAAGATCTATAACAGCCATATCAAATGGTGGGAAGGGAACATAAATAAAAAATACAAATTTCTAGTAGGACAATGCAGTATATAACTGAAACTGTTTGGATCTGGTCCAGGCTGCCTTTTGAATATTTATGAAGTTTTTGTTTTACTAGCTAGAATTACTGAGGTTATAAACATGAGAAATCTAAAGGACAATTTCAACTTGATGGCAAGGCTAAAAGATTTCTCTTCCATGACTACAATAAGAACAGGACACAATAAGAATTTTTATTTAAGTGAAATTCTTGAAAAATGACAATAAAATTCCCTCTAATATACTAATAATATAACCAAGGGTTTGCAGAACATTTCAACAATTACTTGATTCAAAAATGAGTAGAATCAGAAAAACTACTTAATTAAATAGGATTATTTGAGTACTTATGGGTCATGGACAGAATATGAAAATATTTATAATATGGTCTTTTCTGTAGTAGCTGGTTTTTTTTGGGGGGGGTGGGGGTTAGAATACTTCTGAGATAAATTAGGAAAAAAATTCTATGAAATCCTTAACTCATTTGCTGTATTTCAAAGGAGGATTACTCAGCATGTAGGTTATCCAAAACTTCACTTTCTACCCCTCTGTCTTCTAGAAAGAGTTATTCATTCTTAGCACTTCTAACAGAAACCAGAATAAGAAATTAAAATGAAAGGATATCATTTTTTTGAAGTGATGGGGGGAGGGGTGTTTGCAGAAACTGCTAGTAAACAAAAAAGTTAAAAAATGCCTTGACTGAGATTTTTTTATTTTTAAATTACAATTTTTTATTCTGTACTCTTTTCTCACTTAGCATGGATAATCAGAGACTAGCTGTGCTACAACAATTAACTTACATTAGCAGAAAAAAAGAAACACCTGATCAAAACCACAGATTGCATGGAAGTGTAGAAGAACTATAAAATCATATTAAATGACTGAATCACACATTAACAAAGCTGGGAGGGTGAAATCCAGTAAGAAAGGAATGTATAAATATTTGTGTTTATATCACATAATTTGTGTATATTTTCCAAGTAAGTTAGTTCTATATTCAATAAAATTTAAATTATTGGAGTATATTCTGAGCATTTAAGCATTCCATGGGATTTTTAGTAATATAAGTCCTATTCTTGGGCTATTAAAAATAATATTTGCATGCACCTGAAGTTAACTAGAATATTACTCTTTGTAATTTTCAAGTGAAACAGTAAATGATGATTAAGTCATTAACACAACTATGTTGTCCTTTATTTATGAATGTCTAGTATGAAACATAGAAATAAGTGTATTTTAAATAAAAATAAAAGATTCCTCCTCAAAAATATTTTAGATAGAAAGCTGGAAAAAATGTTGTCATCCTATTACTATATAAATCTACAACTCTGAATACATACAAACTAGTGACTAACAAATAATAAAATTCAAAAATTTCAACAAGGCATAAACCACGTGTAAGAAAACGGCAGCTATCATTTCAACAAACATGCATGACTTCAACAGTTTTGGGTTTTTTTTAAGATGCTTCTGTCTACCTACTAACTATAAACATGTTCAGGTTCATAAAAACATACATGGTATATGTCAGAACTAACTTAACTTGTATTAAGGCTTCCTGGTGTATTTCCAACTTAACTCCACCAAATGAACAGATTCTACATCCCTCTTATATCTCTGGGCCTGGCAACTGATAGCACTTCAGAAGTAACAAATGTTATTCATGAGATAACTCAGAAAAAAAATATTATATTAAAAAATGTTCAGTTTAGGGTTTCTGTGAAAAACTTTTAACATTTTAATATATTAATAATTTACTAAAAACATCTTTGAAAACAACCAAAATAGAAATAAGTACATTTTTCTATTGGTTTATAGAAATTAAGAATCTCTTAAATTTGCACAAATCTTCTTAGCAAACATAACAATTTCATATATATCTCATTTGAGATTAAGACTATAATCACAGTTAACTGTTCTTAACAACTAAGTAAATGTGCCCCTATTAATAATCCTATTTTAATAAATTTGTGTATTAAGAAAAATATTTCTATTTAAATATTATTTCTAATGAACATAAATTGGGAAGTAGAATATTAATGAAATAAGTCCTCTTCACATATATTATGATTATACACTAAGTTATCACATCCTAATTCAACTCCTAGATCATAATAATATTTAATAGTTGGCTATCTGATGACATTAAAAGAAAAGCAATTTCTCACAAGACTGGAGTCTGAAATTTCAGACTTAATAATGAGATTGGTCATGATATAGTGTCTCTAAGATAAACAGATGTTAAGGTACCTGGTATTTATGTCTCAAATATTCAATAATGACTGTGATTATCTACAAAAATTCCATTTAATTACACAGAACTCTGTTTGTTTGTTTGTTTGTTGAGGTAGGAGAATTTCAAGTAATCACAGGTCAATAAATAAGTGATGAACAAGAAGGTAAGTAAAACTGAATACTGATTTAAAGAACAAGGACCTGTGAAGCATTTCACTGAAGCCACAAATGACATAGCAGACAGATTTAAAATGGAAAAACACAGATAAAAGACATAGAAATTAACAAGATTCTCTAATTAGTCCTATCAATAAAAATACTCACCACATAATACAAGGTTCAGTGAATAAGATCATGAGAAATGCTTATTGCTTTCTTAAAGTCACTCTCATTTATCTTAGAAAGAAGTGGTTACTAGAAGGGCAAATCATCCGTAGGGTTTCTCAAATCCTCCCAGTACCAACAATAAAGAAGGCCTCTTATATTTCTTGGATAATTTCCCTCTGCAGATCACCTCCCCATTCCCACTCATCCTGGGTTCTCCAAGCCTAACCCTGATACACTGCTTGACGTCTCACTTCTCCAGCATTACTCTCAGGGCATGGAGGGGCTGGCTACAAGAACGAAGAGACATAGATAGAAAGGAGAGGGCTTTACTAAGTGTCTTTAGAAGGCAATAGGGGACACAGAGGCGTGGGATGGGTGGGAGATGGGAAGTTCAAGGGGGAGAGGACATCTCTGGCTGATTCATGTTGACGTACGACAGAAACCTGCACAGTGTTGTAAAGCAAATATCTTGCAATTAAAAAAGAAAAGATACGGCAAGAAAACGAGATCTGTTTTCAAATTTCTGTACCTAAATGTAATAAAATAGTACTCTTGCAAGGAAAAAAAAAAGGCAATGGGGGGAATACATAAATCTATATGACTCACTTGAGTACACTATAAAAAGTGCCTTTGTCTGATGGTGATGAGTATTGTGCTCACAATGCTATTTTAATGAATATATTACACTTTTAAGAGAGAAGGTTCCAATTTCTTGGATAGCATCCTCCCTTATCATCATGAGTGGTGCCTCAGTGCAGTCTCTGAGGAAACATGAGTTTTCCCCCAGACAGAAATGACTCATTTTACTGGTGCCTACAAGTTTATGGACCTATTTCTCCCTAGACAAGAGGTCAGTGAAGTTTCTCTGTAAGGGGCCACACAGTAAATACTTTAGGCTCTGTGGGCCAAATGGTCACTGGTGCCACAGTTCCAGTCTGCCACCATAGTGTGAGAGCAGCCACAGAAAACATGTCACATGTTCATTTACTTCATTTACAGAAACAAGCATCAAGCTGGATTTTAGCCTCTGGGCCATAGTTTGCTAATCTCTGTCCTGGACCAAAAGCCTTAGTCTTATAAAACCTCTTTAACTCTTGTTCTAAATGGAAATCAAGTCACTATGCTACTCATAATTTAAAGTTTCAATACTGAGAACCAGTCCTTCTTCGTAGAATGTACAACACCGTGCTAAGTTTTTAAAGCAGGAGAATAAGAAAAAGGGAAGGAAAAAGAAGTTATTTTAGAGGAAAATGAAGTTTAGAAGACTGCTTTTGAGTGACTGAACACACATGCGTGCGCGCGCGCACACACACACACACACACACACACACAAAGGGAAAACAGATAACTGTTGCTTGGTAACAGTGAAAGAGATTTATATACCGTTGTATTTTACTGCCATGGTCACTGTTCTCTAGCTCTGATTTAACAAAACACTGTGTTAAGTAGTGTTGTGATTCATTAAGTGGAATCCCCAGATCAGGTGAACTGTCCAGAAGTGAAATATACAAGTTCATATTCTGATATAATTTCATCATCTCACATTTCTTTCGAAAGGACAAGTCCTCCTTAGTTTGAAAAAATACTCTATAACAATGACACTGATGACATTACAAGTGATTCAGATAAACAAAAAAAAGTCACAGACTGGGGAGAAGATATTTGTAACTTGCATCTGATGACTTAGTGGTATCTAAAATATCACAAGAACTGTTACATGTCAATAATAAGACAAACAGCTCAATTTTGAAAGTGAGGAAAAGATTTGGACACACTTCACAGAAGAAGATATATGCATAACTAATAAACCCATCAAAGGATCCTCATCACCCTTAGTCATAAGAGACATGTAGATTTAAACCACAGTAAGATACCGTTACACACCCATTAGGTCTAACACTTAAAAAGCCAACAGTAACAAATGTCAGCAAGAATGGGAACAACTGGAACTCTCATACATGCCGGTGGGAAATATACAACTACTTTTGAAAACATTTTAGACATTTTAGCCACAACAGCCAATACCTGGATACAACATAAACTTGTCCATTGACAGATGAATGAATACACAATACAGAGGAAGCTCACAGCAGGAATATTCATCAGCAAGCAACAAACTGCTAACACATGCAACAACACGATGAATCTCTGAAGCATCACGCTAAGTGCAAAACTAAACACAAAAGGCCACATAAAATGTGAATGCATTTATATGAACTTCTAGGAGAGGGGAAAACAATGACACAAAGCACGGAGTGGATGCCTGTGGCCAGGAGCCAAGGAGGCATGGACGGCAACAGGGCCACAATCTCTTGGTGAAAACGTTCTGTATCTTGATTTCACAGGTGTGCACATCTGTTAAAACTCACAAATTGTACATGTTGGAGGGATACAATTTATCATGCCTAAATTTTATGTCAATAAAGTTGATTTAAAAACAAAGAAGAAAAAAAAGATGGACCGAGTAAAAGACAAAGTAGATAGATAAGCATGAGACAGCATGTAGTCAGTGAAATTCCCACAAGTAACTAATCAAGGTTTTGGACAGTGAGTGACATTTGTTGCTTTGTTTTGGTGTTTCATTTAAAAAATATGACACATTGAAAGACTGAAAGCAGTATATAAAATGAAGAAAGTTCTCACCCACCAGAAAAACCCAGAGCAGATTCTATGTTCTTCTGAACAATTTTTATCTACATTTGCTTACTAAATAGCTTAACTTTTCATGTCGATAACATATACACATCAAGTTCTGAATATTATAGCTATGTCCATGAATAGAATAACACAGGAGGGGTTCTCTAGTAACAAACATTTAGTCTGTTTCAAAAGTACAAGCAATGGTATGATAAATATCCGTGTACATATACATTTGTATGTTTGCAAAACCTGTAGATTAAAATATATAGGCATTTTTGGTCTACTGTTCTAAACTGTCCTCCAAAAATGTTCAATCTTTTAGTTGTCTACATCTCCAGACCTTTCCAAAAAAAGATATCACTATACATTCAGTAGATGAAAAATATCTTAATCCTATTTTTAATTTGCAATTTTAAAAAATTATGAGCAAAGTTGAACTGTTTGCCAATAATTGCAAGCCACTTGTAACGTTCAACTTTTCCAATAGGTCATGGATCTTTATCTTATTGATGTGAAGCACTTTTTGTCTTGTGGAGCCTGGCGAGCTACAATTCATGAGATCTCAAGAGTCGGACTCGACTTAGCGCTATCCTTCTTTCGTCTCGTGGCAAAGATGAATGACTGACCTCCAGTATTCATCTTGTCCTTACCCCTTTTAAAAACAGGACTTCCCCCTCACTGAATTTCAGCTGAGTCTATGTCTATGTGGGCTTCTCAAGTGGCACAGTGGCAAAGATTCCACCTGCCAATGCAGGAGACACATATTCGGTCCCTGGGTCGAGAAGAGTGTCTGGTGGAGGGCATGGCAACCTGCTCCAGTATTCTTGCCTGGATCCCATGGACAGAAGAGCCTGGGGGCTACAGTCTATGGGACTGTGAAAGTCAGACAGGACTGAGCAACTGAGCACCACCACCACTATGCTATGTACTTAGAGACCTCTCCCAGCCTCTCCTGCAGCTAGAAGAAAGTGACAGGCAGATTTCCCAAGTCACAAATTGAAAGATAAAGTCTAGCTATCCTTGACTTTTTATTTTAGCGCCCCTCCTCACCGCCCTCCTGTTGGGGGGAAATGTCAACAACTGGAGCAGTCATTATGGACCAGGCAGGGAAGCTGTATGTGGAAGATAAAAAGAACCAACCCACCTCTAAGGACAGCTCTCAACAGACTATTACGAGAGAAATGTAAACTTCTCTCTAATTTCAGTCACTTGATAGGGGAGGACAGGTCTCTCAATTAAAGACTCTACATACATTCTAACTGATGTAACACATACTAATCAACTTTAATTTAGAATCTTAATGTTAGAAAGCAGTTTAAATCTAGTGTTTCAGTGAATTCTTTACAACACAGACTGGCAAGAGACAAATCAGCTATCTCAACCACTTTCTAGAGTAGTTCATGCATCTGAAACTTCTAAAAATAATATGCCAGTCTTTTCACAGTAACAACAGTAAACTTCTGAGCATTTCCAGGAAATGAAGATTAGGGTGGATGAAATAAAATTTATCTAGGTTTACTTTTAGTTTTAGTACTTGGGATAAAAATGACACTTTCAAACCCTGCCAGATAGAGAGTAAACTAGTACAGGCTTTCCATAAAGCAATTAAGAGTATACATCAAGGTCGCAATAATGTTTTTTCCCCTTGACAGATGATTCCATTTCACTGTATTTATCTTAAGGAAATAATCACAGCTGCACAGAAAAGTCTGTGTGAAGGATATTCTCCAGATTATTACAATAGAAAAATATCAGGAATCACCTTGAAGACTAACAGTGGGGTTAGTCAACTATTTTAATAAATAATGTTAACAACAGCAATCATTATTTATGTAATTAACTTACTAGTAGGCATTGTTCTAATTGCCTTGCATATTTTAATAGATATAATCCTCACCAAAAACCTATGAAGTATATTACCGCCCCCTTTTGATACACGAGGAAACTGAGGCACAGGGAGAGAAAATAACTTGCCCAAGATCACATAGCTACAGCTAAAAGTAGAAGAGCTTGAATTTGAAGCCAAGAAGTTTGATTCTAGAGTCCACTATTCTATACTACCTTTCATGTGCTTTCCAGTGATAAAATAGTAGGTAGTCAATAAGTTAAAAAGCAATAGCATTAATAAATGTTTAAATGTGCTAAAAGAAAAAAGCAAAACTCATACAGTGTCATAAAAGTCATACAACATCATCCCAGTTCTTCGTTAGAAAAGTATATATGTGTATGTAATAAAAAAAGAAAGGAAAAAGTATAAAATGTGAATAGTGACTCTCTGAGTGATATGACTGTTGCTGTTTAGTCACTAAGTTGAGTGATAAGATTACAGATGACTTAATCTTCTCCATTTTATTTCCCAGTAACTTGTATTAGAACATGCTTTTCCCATCCTTATACCAAAAAGGAAAATGAAGGAGTTTTACTGTTTCAATAAACATTTTACTTTCATTTATACATGTAATACTTTATGTTGCCCTCCCCTGCAAAAACATACAAAAAAGAATTTGTATTAAAAAGCAGTAAAGAACAAGATCAAGGCTGTTGCAAAAAAGAATATAACTTTTAGTTTAGATGAATGAAAAAAATCTACTGTAACACAAAAGGCTAAAGTATGGACTCCAAGGTTCCTTAAAGCCATCTTGACTTTGTATTTATAGTAATAAGAAGTATTTAATGACACAGCCCAAAATGTTAGTCTATAATACATATAACTTTTTTAACACTAAATAATAAAAATCACTGAAAGTATTATAAATCACCTGAGTACTTTTTAAGTAAAAAATTTAAGAGCCTCCATATTGTATTTCTCCGTACTAATGCACAGTTGCTATAAACTATCTAAGGGCAATAGGGTGTTAGCAGATTTCTGTTAAGTCTTTTTCTAGAGCTGACCACAATTTCAAAGTAATAAGTTCTGTAGTAAAGAGCATTATCTCAAGAACACCTTCTTTGTAAATAGTTGTACAGTAATGAAACAAAAGAAAACCTTAGAAAAATCAATTCATTAATCTCTCAATCTCTAATACATTAAGGATATTAAGAAAGTCTTAAAATTCAGAGGAATACTATCTATGATATCTCTATATTTATGTCTTGGTAAACATAAAACTCTGTTGTCCTCATTTCTTGCCTAGAACAGCATTTTTATTTTTCACATGAAAATAATTTTATATATACTTCTCAATACTCATCACTACCAATTTCAAACACACACACACAAAAACATAAATTTTCCTATTTTACCTGATCCTATCTACAACAATTCTTCTGAGATGCTGTGTTATATATATGAATAACCTGTTTCATCACTATATCAATTTATTAGTCCTATGTTACAAGTGGAAGCCAGGATTAACATAAAAACTGACTCTCTTCAGTGACTTACCTGGGTAATATGCAAAAGCTTGTTTTATTTAGTAAAATTGAAGTTTCAAAGTTTAGTATGAAATCAACCACAAATCAGTTAAATTCAACAAAAGGCTCATAAAAAGAAAATTACCCTTTAGGATACATTGTGGTTTTTTTTTTTTTTAAAGGACAAAATGTTACATTGAAAGATTTGATAAATTTTTTAATGGTAAATTTCAAGATTATAACTTTAAAACTTATCCATCATTCATATAATTAAACAAAGTTTGCACGGAAATTCAGTCTACAAATAAGAAAGGAAACCATTAAATTATTCAGATCAGGTTCTAAATTATACACTTAAGATTCAGTTTTAGAAATTAATTATGATGAACAATTATGCCTGCTGAAAATGTATTTTCCTCTGCTGAATAAACTACTAATAAACCATATAATGCCATCTTCAATGAACTTTTCTACCATATCCAGTGCTACCTGATAGTCTTGAAATGCTAGTTAAAATGTAACAGAAAAATAAGGATTCTCAGGGTTTAGTAGAGGAAATGCATGTCATCAATTATTATGACACCACAGAGTAAAAATGTCAAAAACACAGTTAAGGAAAACGACTTAGGCTTGGAATTAAACAAGCCTGACTCCAAGTTTCCTTTAACTGAAAAAGGCAAATATCTCTCACTTTAAAAAGTAAACATACAACATATACATGAATACACATACAAACATTTATATGTACTCAAACACATATATAAATACATATGAGTGTATATATGTATGTTTCAGTATGTGTGTTACATAAATATATTATGTATATATAAAAATTTTAACATGTAAAAATTATACATTTAAAATTTTCAGTTGAAGAAGCTAAGTTTGGAAGGGAAATTCTTTGTAAGTATTCCATACTTTTAGGGAACAACATGGCTAACTTTAACATGTTTGAGTATACAGTATCCCAATTCAATCCCATGAAATTATTTAACTACTGTTAATTAAAATCACGTTGAAGATTAAACTATGCAACACAAATATTCTAGTGGAATACATTATAAAAATCAGTATCTCTGTCAGTTCCTTCAACTGCAGCTGCAAGTTCATTTTTAGAATCTTTTCTTAGTCAACCTTCTGTGCTATGAAATGAACGGATATACACTGTCCACTGACTGTGTATTTTGTACTAATTATTACTAGGCGTTCAATTTGACAACACTCAACTATAAGAGAGGCCAAGAACTATCAGAAAGCAGTTAAAACAAAAGCTAAAATCCAAATGTTAAATGAATGTCCTGAATATTCACCAGTAGATGCTAAGTTGATAATGTACATATTCTCAATCATCTATGAATATGATTTCTCGCTTAGCAAGTTTTTTGAACAAATTAAGAATTTTTACAGAGGAAAATCACCTACTAGTTCAATTTATTCTTCATTTGACAAAAGTTTAAAAAACCCAAAATGAACCAAATCTAAGCTTAGTTAATCTACTACCAAATGACCAATGGACAGTGGTGATAGTAACTGTAATTGTACAGGTACAAATCGACAAGTCCTCCAAACATAGGAACTTTGAGTTAACCCAAGAGAAATGTCAATAAAAAGATACTATTTACTCAATATATTTGCAACTGATCAAAGCAGGTAACTAAACTGAAGTCTACCTTACTCTCTCAAACAGATTCCCTGACCTCTTCAAATTACAAACTCCAGAGCATAAGCACTCTAAAATTAAAATGTCTTATTTCCTTCTCATTTTATTTAGAAATCACCATAGGTTCTAATGTTCTAACAGATAGGTTTTAAACAGATATCATTTTCAACTTTCTATAAAGTTTGCTAAAGTTGATGAGTTTCATAAATATGCATATCTAATACTCACTAATTTTCTCTGTAACAGTTTTTACAAAACAGAAAGAGAGTCAATTAACAGCATGACATTTTTTATACCTAATTTGGGCACCCTCTACCAATTATATCCTTCTCGTCAAACCATCAGCTAGATCACCTTCGTTATAAATCAAAGACAGTTATAACATGGAGAAACAAAATCACAGTAAGCAAATAAAATACTTTGAAATGTATATTTCTGAATAACAAGATTTTCTTCAACTGCTACTAATCTGCATTTTGAGCACAAGAAAGCTGACCTGGAGAGAGAAATAGAAAACAAACTAGTATAAAATACTGTTTCTCTAACACATTACTGAGGCTTAAAACTCTACCACCTCTCTGAGACTTAACTGTTTAATAACTTATATTTTCTATTTATAGATGTATTAACAGGAAAAAAGAAAAAAATTTTATAAAGTTCTTTGATTTGAATATACAGCCATGATGTTCTCAAGGTACTGCATTTAGAATTACATTAAGTCCTACTTCAGGTGACAGACACTGAAGTAAAATATAGAATACCTAAAAGAAAGATTATATAGTAATAGGCCATTAGAAAGTATTTTTGCCTTCCCTACAGCAGAGAATTTAGAGAAATGAAGGTTCAATCAAAATAATTTTTAAAAACTCAGCATTTCACCACGTGGTACAAATACCAAGAAATAGCAAAATTGCCCAAATCATTACAAGAGGACAGTAAAGTGTGAACATTTATTGATACTTATTAATAACAGACATGCTCAGAAGAAAACGAAGAGTATGAATTGAGAGAAACAGAAAAGGTAAAAGCAAAAGTCAAATTTTCCTTATACACACTGCAAATCCTGTAAAAAGTACTCTTATGTGTAGTTCCAAAACGAAGCTATCTCAGGAAAGAACTGTAATCATTGTTACCCATTATCTGCTATATTCAAGTTTTATGCCACCAAGATTACATAAGGCCTGCATACCAAGTTCATCGTGCAAACTGCTGCCGCCTACAGCAGATGCATTGTCATGTGATGCTTCTAAGTGGACACTCCCATTTCTCACCAGCAAGGAGGCACTAGCACTGAGCACTGCAGCCTGGGAAGGGGGGCGGGACTGGACTCTGACCTGGGCTGTGGACTGCTGGCCTTGCTGACCATCTTGAAGGCTAGGAAAAAACATGGATTGGGGAGACATTACAGGGAAGAAAAGAGAAAACAATAGCTAGAAGTCAATATAGAAAACTAATTTTTTTTAAAAAGGTGTCAGTGTAACCTAAGAAAGAGCCAACAAACTTTATAAAATATGCAGATTATACTGCTATCTTGAAAATTCTGGTTTTTTGAAATCTGATTCATGGTGATGAACACAGAAAAAAATTCAATGTATATGCAGAGCAACCAATCTGTAACATCTTTCCAACTCAAGTCAACAAAGTTCTAGTATAAGGAAAAAGAAAGCAACAAAGAAGAGTCACAAGTACATTAAATACATATAGGCTATAGCTGGTCCCTCAAATAATACTTATTTTTAAGTTCAATATGCACTTTTATTTATAACCCTGATACAATTATTCTAGAATTGTTCTTTCAAATATTCTTGCATCTGAAATTCACAATAAAACAAAATTTCTATGCACTTGAAAACCAAAGAATCTTTATCAAATGCAACCAAGGTAACAATTCAGAATCAAAAGAAAATCACAAACTAGTGAAGAAAACCAGAATTAAAAAAAAAAAAAACAAAACTGATTCAACCAAGTGAAATAGAAATGACTGCTGAGATGCTATATTAAATATTTTTTCTATGAAAAGCCTACATATTTCTAAAATAAAGTCACAGGCTTTATATACAGGTGTTAGTTAACAGTAATTACGTTCCCTTAGTGAATTTTGATCTTATCTTTCCCAATTCATACTCAAGTTTCATTACAGAAATCCATCATTTTAGAAAACCTTAGAAATAATTTAGAAGCCAGTAATTATTCAAGGAATATTAGTCTTTTCAAAATTTTATAACAATTTTAAAATATTTAGTATTTCATGATTATAAGTTAAAATTATCTAAACGTTATAATTTTGATGATTTTAATTATCTAAAAAGTAGATAAAACTAAGAAACTATTAACTCATTTTTAATTTTTACATATTTATTTTAAAACACTAAGAACTTAAATTTTCTTAGTATAACATTCATATTTAAACTGATGAAACTGATGAGAACACTTTGAGTATAATTATACATCCTCCTCTACATGATGTTCAACGCCATTCTGCACTGTTATTAAAATTATTAGACCTTTTAGGAATTAAAAGAATGCTACTAACAACAGCCTTATGCAGTATTACTTTCAGGAATATCAACTTCTCTCTAATCCTCTGAATTAAAAGGAGTGCTTTCTCTGATGTCTACAAGACAACAAACTAATCTGCTATAGACTCGGAAGAGAGCTAAATTTGAAGTACAATTGAGCCTCAAACAACATGGGGGACAAGGCACCAAATCTCAGCAGAGTCGAAAATCCATGTATAACTTATGGTGCCCCTCCTTATCCAAAGATCCAACCAACGACGGATCATGTCATTCTGTACTATTTATTATTGAAAATACCCACATGTAACTGAACCCATGCAGTTCAAGCCCATGTTGTTTAAGGGTCAACTGTAACCATGAAATAAAAAAGAAAAATACTGCATACATTGCTTAAAGCTGTGGTTATGGCAGTAGAACATACTCTGGAACTATAGCCATATGTGACTAAAGTAACTAAAATGTTCGCTCCTCAATCATGCTAACCATATTTCAAGTGATCAAGAGACATGCAACATAGACAGTGGCTACCACAGCCACCAGGGCAGGCCAAAGCTGGCAGTCAGTGTTTACCATACTGGATAGTGCAGATTACAGACTATATCCACCACCACAGAAAGTTCTATTAATCACCACTGCCTGAAACATTCGTGTTTTCAGGCCTCTTTTAGAGCCAATGAGAGCCAATAAAAACTATATACTCTAAGTAGAGCACAGGAATGTATACAACATATTAAAAAGATCAAGTCTACAAAGACTTGTCAACACTCATTGGCACTAACTTTTAAAGTCATAATTTTAAAGGTATTCACTTAATAATGTCTTGCAGTCTGTCTGTCTGCGAGTAGAATATTTGTACAACAGAAATGAATCAAGAGGTGATCTTGGGAACTAATATACTAAAACGTTTGTTTCTTACGTACATCAACAGTAAGTCTGTCCTTGGAAGCCATCTAAATTTATCCATACACTTTACCCAAAAGACCAAATTTCACAAGGGAAAAATTTTTCAGCTCAAGTATGATGACTCTTCAGATTTGGAAGGTAAAATATTAAAATTTATGTGTGTGTGTATATACACACTCAATACATAAACATATATATATATATGCTCAGCAAATTTTGCCAATTTTTTCAATTAAAATCATAAATAAAGGTGCTCTATGGCAGTCAGATATATTCTAGAGTGAGTGTATTGAGAATACACTTTTCTTCAACATATTCATATATATATAAGGTTTTCAAAGTACTAGGCAATGTATGAAAATCAACTCCAGAACAAAGAAAATTAGCCAAAATCTATGCAGTTATAAATGTCAAGTTTCTGAACATCAAAAGAGAGAAAAAAAATATTTATGTCCCTTGAATTCCAAAAAGCCTATTATTTTTGCACAAATTGCCAGGAAAACTATTCCTGGAGGGTTGTATTTCATCTTAAACTAATAACTGACAAAAATTAATCTTTTCTATAATACCAATTTTATGTCAAAACTACCAGTTTCAGAAAAGACAGCAACTATTTCACAATGTGGCAAAAGATAGAAGTTTAGGTTTCTAAACTATCGGCTATCAGTAGCATCACTGACACGTTATCCTAATAATTAAATTAATTTGCTTTCCAAATTTAAATGATAAAAAAATATAATTGGTATTGGTCTTTCCTTCCTCTTAGCACTTATTTAGTATGTAACACATTCTGCTGTATGCTGATTTTTATCTTTGCATGTATCTTTCCAACTAAACAAACTCTGAGTATGATTACATTACTACTATGGGTCTCCAGATTTCCGAGAGTACTCAGTGTCTTGAATACAGTGCACAAACGTAAGTATTTGGTGGATTCATTCCTGAGTACCAAAAATGATATGAATTTCCAATTACCAACTCAGTTATAACTATGACCTTATTTGATTACAGGTCTTTCACTCTATTTTAAAAATAAATCTAACTATATAGTAAAGCTTTTTTCCCTTCCCCAAATGCACTGATGGTCTACTTTCATTCCAGTCTATTAACTAGAGTTCTAAAAGATACCACATCTAGGCTGATAAACACAGAACTAACTCTTAGTAGTAGTATTACATAATCTTTAAATATTCATCTGTTTTCATCTCTAGTAACTGGGAAGAAGTAGTAAGGGCCTACAAGGTTAACTTAAGTTAGAAAAAAAAAACAACCTTTAAAAATAATTCTGAAATAGGATATTCTAACTAGCATTTTAAAATATATGCAAATTCTCTTTGTGAGGAAATGGATGATTCACTCCCAATCCTTGGATACATATTTTTTATGAAGTTGCTTTTTAGACTGTCGATTACTTACATTATTCATTAAAGTTTAAAATAAGTTAATATATTTTTACTGGTATCTACAGAATAATTATAATTAAACTATCATCATACCTATTCCATTTCTTTCTGACAAGTTTTTCAAAACCATGCTATCTTATATTTAAAGATGACAATATTATATAACTTACACTGAGAGTATCACTATACTTCACCTGAATATTTTTACAATTAAAAAAATACAATTTTTATTAAATTGGCGTTTCTAATTCATCACAGCTAAATTTTATCTTATTTTATTCATGATGTAGTCAGCCTCTTTAAGATACACATAATCTTTGCACTGGAAATATCATGGAACCTTAGGTTCAAGGGGTTGCAAAGAGTTGGACACGACTGAGCGACTGAACTAACACAATTTACATGCTGACTGACTACTGGAAGACTACTTTACAAAAATCCTAAAGTGAGCCCTTTACAAATAAATAGCTCATACCATATCCTCATTTGAATGGTGATGTATTTAAAATGCTAAAAAAAAAAAAAAAAAAAAAAAATGGAGAAATCCTATGTGGTTGTCTGGAGTTAGCACAGTTCTTTAATATTCCACCAGGCAGAGAAAACAAAATTGTCTACATTTGTTTAGTGAGTGAGATCCAAAGAATGAAAGGATTTATAAAGACTAAAAATAGAAGGTTAAAAAAAAAGGATTAAGAAATATCAACATGGAGTAAGAAGGTAAGCAAAGAATATGTTTATGGCAAGTATTATTCAAGGAGAAAAAAGAGGTTAGAAAACACAAAACAGAAAACGTAAAATGAAATTTTGTGGTGAATTCTTTCTGCAGGTTGGCACTACACACCCTAAATCCATTAGCAAAAAAAGTTACTTCAGGGAGCAAAGGAAATAGAAGAGGAGGCCCACTAAAAGCAAAGGCACTCAGAAAAGATTTCTAGACCGAACGCTTCTTTTAAACGGTTGCCTTCTCATTTTTACTGCAGAATTAAAGGAACATGATCTATGAAAGATGAAGTTCCTGACTGTAATGTAAAACTCAGAAAAATAATTGTCTTAAATACCAAGGGAAATATACAATAAAATAGCAATTTAAAAAAATAAGGATTTTGCTACTTTCAGGAACCAGATTTTAACAAGGGAAGAGATTTATCTCTTCAAACCTACCATGCATTCAACAGCAGTTATTTCATCAAATATTCTTCTTTTTGAATTTCAAAATATAAGAAAATAACTTGGATAATGGAGCCTTTAGATGCAGAGATTAATAAAAGTGTATGGTGTAATAATATCCCCAGAGACGGGAACAGCTACCCACTCCAGTATTCTTGCCTAGAGAATTCCAGGGACAGAGGAGCCTAGCGGGCTACAATTTCTATGGAGTCGCAAAGAGTCAGACAGGACTAAGCAGCTTTCACTTCCACTATAATAACATACACATGGTTTAATGAATAAGCTAACACATAATTTCATCCATATTTGTATTCTTAAAGCACAAGTCTTTTGAATAGGTTTTTTTTTTAATATCTCTAATTCAAGCCACAGATTCATTATATCTGACATAATTAAGGATAAAAAAGCTTAAGAATTTCAATAAAAATTTACTCCCAAGATTATAAAGAAGCTTTCTTACTTAGGAACAGTAGCAAAAATAAAAATGCTTTTGTTCAGCATATGGAGGTTGAGAAATTCAACAAATATGTACATACAAATACATAGCGTATACACATCACCAATTGACCATGAAAGTCACTTAGTTGTGTCTGACTCTTTGCAACCCCATGGATTGTAGCCCACCAGGCTTCTTTGTCCATGGAATTCTCCAGACAAGAGTACTGGAGTGGGGTGCCATTTCCTTCTCCAGGGGATCTTCCTAACCCAGGGATCAAACCCCGGTCTCCTGCACTGGCAGACAGATTCTTTACCATCTGAGCCACCAGAGAAGCCCCCAGTTGACCATACATTACCAAAAACTAAATATTCTAGTTCTGCATCATTTACTAAGCCCTAGTGATTAACTTTCAAGCAACACAAAATAAAGTATACCATCTTTTAATGAAATAAAATAATCAAACTGGCTTATCAAGCTGATATCCTCAGTAAGCTCATCACTCAGTCCATATTTGCTCATATTGAACACTGTTTAAGGTGCTGGGAAAAGATATTGAATTAATTACTAACTTGGAATAGGAAAAAAATAAAAAGCTAACTTAAGGCCTCTATTTACATGTATATAACTGCCCTAAAAATAATTTTTGTGATTTAAAATTGACTAAACCAATCTGATCATTTTGTTTATAATGCAACATAAGACATGCATGGTGCAACAGGCTCACAGTCACATGCAGAGAAAGTCTAAAGAAGCTTAAAGATATAGAGAAACTGGAAGAAAAAGAAAAACAAAAGTATTTAATAAATGCTTTCTTCAGACTGACAAAACAGGTTAGAGGTCTGTTACAATGCATGCTAAGCTTGGTGGAATTTTAAAATACCATACCTTAGGGGTGATCCGATGAGCAATGTAGGAGGGGTAGGGTTACTCCCTGCATTGTGCCGGCGCCGTACTGCCTGGCGCCTAAATGTGCTGCGTTCACGGCGAAATGACACCGTCTCCTCGCTGGCCTGTGCTGCTGCATCAAGACAGACTTAGGTCAAACAGAAGCCTAGGTCGGAGATGTAAATAGCAGCTGAGCCTGTCCTCCCCAATACGACAGATTAACAGTGAACCTATGAAAACTCTGGCTCAGTTAGTCAGGTTCCCTTTACTTTGAGGGTGAGAAGTTAGGGACTACACCGTTTGCTATAGATAACTGTTTCTTTAAAAACGCTTCTGATTATCTGACCTCACCATCTTCTCTTCAACCTCAACTTTCTATTTTAAGATCTCAGTTATTTTCAATCTTTTTCTAAAAGTCTTATTTATAAAGTCACATATCCCTCTATTGGCCCTTTAAGTCAGCCTTAAAAGTACCGTATGTATTACATTGGTTAGTTCTGAATAATGGGAAAGGGGCATTAGTTTCTTCCTTTCATGAAGACAGTAAAAGCAGCACCGACAGTGCTTGTGATGACAGGAGTCAGGCGTGCATTTATCTGACACTACCCTGTGCCACAATTTTGGCAGCATTAAATGAAACGGTTGACTGCTAAGCTGCACAACTAGTTTTTTAAATGCTCAATTCAAGGCAGTGCAAGTGTATGTTAAGCTGTAGTTTGCTGCCTAACTTTATTCAACTTCATGCCCCTACACTGGTTCCCTCAACACTAGGAAGCAAATGTAAACAAAACATCAGCAAAAAAACTTAGAAACCCACAGCTTAATCCAAAAGCAAAACAAACTAAAACCAAATATATACCAACAAGAAAATAAAAACTAAGGCTAAACAGAATTACATAAAATTTTACAGAACCATGACTGATTTGGGTTTCTAAAGCGAAATGATGTTCATACACATGACTCTTTAACAACTGTTGTCTATAGTAATTTAAATATTTTAAGAATCATTTTGATTTTGAGAAAGGGCATTTTGATGCTAAATATGAATAGAGACAAGTTGGCCAGGACAACATCTTTTTTAAAAGACAACAAATGAAAATTCCTTTTCATTTGAAAAGGATGACGTGGATTACAAAATCAAGTGTTGTATTTGGACTTCAGTTCTATGACAAGCCTAATTCACATTTTAAAGGCTTTATTAATTCTTATCATTATTCTGCTCAGCAACAGCAACCTCTATCATTTTAAATGTTGATTTTAATAAAGTTTTCTTTTAAATGTTTACATTTTTATCCCTTCCCCAATGAATGTTCTTTGTGTAATTAATTCATTACAATTAGGAATATAAGGGTTACCCCCAGAAGGCCTGGACTTCTCTATCTTCAGGCAATGTTTCTTTTATTAAAGGGATGACAAGCACAGAATTACTTCACCCACTTGGCAAATTTCTTCCAGTAAGAAGCGTTAAGTCACAAATCACAGGTGAATAATTTACATTATTACTTTCTTTTTCAGCGCACACACTCCAGTGACATTATAAGCCAGACAACTAAATCAGAATTCAACTTTGGGGCTTTGAATCCAAATCAAACTTGACTCCTGGAGCTAATACTTCTTTTCTTTCTCCGGTTTTATTGTGATACAATGAAAATTCCTTTAATGTGAAAAAAGCTGTTTCTTGTGATGCAGAAGCTCACATACACAAAAATTATACATGACCTGTGAGAACAAATTAAACTTAAAGAAAATTAAAAGTTCCATTTACCAGATTCATGAACCACATTTCAAACGCTCCAGAGCTGCATATGGCCAGTGACCACCTTTACTGAACAGTACAGATACAGACGTTTCAATCACCACAGAAAGCGGTATTGGGCACTGCTGATCTAGAAAGTCAAGGATGCCTGTCTGCACAAAGCGCACTGTGCGTTTTACCTGTCCCTGACAACTAAGACCTCAACAGAGGAAACAGCAGCCAGCACTCAGCAACTTAACTACCACCACCAACCAGCACTGTCACGAAGAGGAAAACCAACACTGGCAGGGCAGTCACTGGGTGAAGGACAAAACCAAGGGAAACAAGCAAGCTACATGAAAGAAGAAATGAGAAATTAACGGGTGACTTGTGTATCTGCTAACGGTTCTTAGATCCCAGTAAGAACTTGGGTTACAAAATTTTAAGTCACTATTTTAAACCTCAATTCAAGACTTATTTTTTGAAATTATATTGAAGATTTTTATTGTATTATTGCTCAATTTACACGTCAATTCACTTAAACTTTCAAACATTCTAATTTAAGAGTTTGTTTCAACCAAAATAACAGTTACATTCATCCAGATAGAATATATAGAGAATAATTTAATCCATAAAATGTACTAAAATTATTCAGAAGTATTTGAAACAAGCAATACATGATCATGGAATAGTGAGAACAGGAAGAAGGCAAATAAGAAACACTTTTCTTTACTATCTTCCTTCTACTGAGGACTTAATGAAGCTAATTTTAAATATAAGCTAGTTATTCCATAATACTGGGACAAAAAGACACAACTACAGTGTCCCTTTGTAGTCAATATATTCTTTGGCTTCTCCAGAAAACACTTTTTTTTCTATTAACATACTATTTATATTTTGTTATCTGAAAAATAACTATTAACACTGCTTTCTTACTAAAACAGCTTTAGAAACACATCAAGACAACATTTTAGACATTACATAGGACAACATATTAAAATGGAGTTATGACTGCTGCCTATTTTGCCCTCAGTCGTCCTCTGTAATATTCAGGGCAGAAATATCTGATGATAAAAAAATATTCAATGTTTACTAGAGTTGTCTAAAGCTTAAAATAACTTACTGTAAGTATATTCAATGACATAAGTATGGTTTTACTTGATGAAAATTCACTTTCACAATCCAACTACAAAAAGCTCTTTCTGAATCCTTTTACTTTATAAATAGAAAGAAAACCACAAAAAAATCTTTTAACTAGAGGACCAGAGAAGGAGAAAGAAAACACTTTACTGCTTAAAATTCAGTATCCCTGGTAAAGAATAAAATTAATTAGTATAGTAAGAGTATAAAATGCAAAAAGTAAAAATCTAGCACTCTAGGTACAACTAAATTTTATGCATGTGTAGGTAAAAAAGAAAAAAAAAAATCACAAACATTCAACTGATTCAAAGGCCATGAATGACAAGACAGATATAAAATACTTTCAAGGACATTTATTTAGACAAATGTGAATTCAACATGTTTTTTAAATATAAGAGTCTTGACTTTCTAATTATTTCTTTGTATTAAAAAGACTTCAAGAAACTGAATTACTATCTAAGTTGAAGAGAGAACTTCAGATAACTTAGTTCTACTTCTGGAGTAGCGATACAATCATTCAATTAAATAAACATTTACTGAGCACCTAACGGAGAAGGCAATGGCACCCCACTCCAGTACTCTTGCCTGGAAGATCCCATGGACGGAGGAGCCTGGTAGGCTGCAGTCCATGGGGTCGCTGAGGGTCGGACCTGACTGAGCGACTTCACTTTCACTTTTCACTTCCATGCATTGGAGAAGGAAATGGCAACCCACTCCAGTGTTCTTGCCTGGAGAATCCCAGGGATGGGGGAGCCTGGTAGGCTGCCGTCTACGGGGTCGCACAGAGTCGGACACGACTGAAGCGACTTAGCAGCAGCAGAGCACCTAATGGCAATTCACACACGTGGCACAGATATACTAAGACATTTTCAACAGTTGTGGTCTGATCTATTTCGTGAACTTCCAGATGTTCACGCTGGTTTTAGAAAAGGCAGAGGAATCAGAGATCAAACTGCCAACATCCACTGGATCATCCAAAGAGCAAGAGAATTTCAGAAAAAATCTCTGCTTTAAGACTATGCCAAAGCCTTTGACTGTGTGGATCACAATAAACTGTGGAAAATTCTGAAAGAGATGGGAATACCAGACCACCTGACCTGCCTCTTGAGAAACCTGTATGCAGGTCAGGAAGCAAGTTAGAACTGGACATGGAACAACAGACTGGTTCCAAATAGGAAAAGGAATATATCAAGGCTATATATTGTCACCTTGCTTATTTAACTTATATGCAGAGTACATCATGAGAAATGCTGGGCTGGAGGAAGCACAACCTGGAATCAAGATTGCCAGGAGAAATATCAATCACCTCAGATATGCAGATGACACCACCCTTATGGCAGAAAGTGAAGAAGAACTAAAGAACCTCTTGATGAAAGTGAAAGAGGGGAATGAAAAAGTTGGCTTAAAGCTCAACATTCAGAAAATGGCATCATGGCATCTGCTTCCATCACTTCATGGCAAACAGATGGGAAAACAGTGGCTGACTTTATTTTCTTGGGCTCCAAAATCACTACAGATGGTGATTACAGCCATGAAATTAAAAGATGCTTACTCCTTGGAAGGAAAGTTATGACCAACCTAGACAGCATATTAAAAAGCAGAGACATTACTTTGCCAACAAAGGTCCGTCTAGTCAAGGCTATGGTTTTTACTGTGGTCATGTATGGATGTGACAGTTGGACTGTGAAGAAAGCTGAGCACCAAATGATTAAAAGAATAGATCATCAGTTTGTTTTACTATGTGAATGAAAACGGGCAAAGCATTAAAAAAGCACTAATATGGGAATTCCCCAGCTGTCCAGTGGTTAACACTTTGCCTTCCAACGCAGGGATTGTGGGTTCAATCCCTGGTCGAGAGAGCTAGGATCCCACATGCGTGCAGGCCAAGAAACCAAAACATTTTTAAGTGGAAGCAATTAAAAACAAAACAAAACAAAAACAAAAATGGAAGCAACGTTGTAACAAATACAATAAAGACTTTAAAAAAAAGCACTAATATACTTTTAGGAGGACTCAGTTCAGTTCAGCTCAGTCGTGTCCGACTTTTTGTGACTCCATGAATTGCAGCATGCCAGGCTTCCCTGTCCATCACCAACTCCCGGAGTTCACTCAAACTCATGTCCATCGAGTCGGTGATGCCGCAATCCAGCCATCTCATCCTCTGTCGTCCCCTTCTCCTCCTGCCCCCAATCCCTCCCAGCATCAGAGTCTTTTCCAATGAATCAACTCTTCTCATGAGGTGGCCAAAGTACTGGAGTTTCAGCTTCAGCATCATTCCTTCCAAAGAAATCCCAGGGCTGATCTCCTTCAGAATGGACTGGTTGGATCTCCTTGCAGTCCAAGGGACTCTCAAGAGTCTTCTCCAACACCACAGTTCAAAAGCATCAATTCTTCGGCACTTAGCTTTCTTCACAGTCCAACTCACATCCATACATGACCACAGGAAAAACCATAGCCTTGACTAGACGGACCTTTGTTGGCAAAGTAATGTCTCTGCTTTTGAACATGCTATCTAGGTTGGTCATAACTTTCCTTCCAAGGAGTAAGTGTCTTTGAATTTCATGGCTGCAGTCACCATCTGCAGTGATTTTGGAGCTGGGATGGCACAAAAGAGCATGATTTGGTGACGTAGGAGGTGCAGGTTTTGTATCTCAACAATTGGAAAGTTTTGAGCAAAGATACATATAGAAAAAAAATGCCACTTAAAAATGATGTGAATCATTCAGCTGATTACTTGAAGGATCCATATGTAGTTTGTTACTTTCTAATTGTTACATACTGCTAAAGCTAGTCTCTTGTAATAGCTCAATCACTATTAAATGAATAAAAATGTAGAAGAAACTGCTCAAGAAAGGTGTTGTTTTCAGTGGGGAGTGTCTATTGAGGAAAAAGGAGTAAATTTGGGAAAGTCATGAAAATAAAAATGTGTTTTGGTACCACAAATAGATCACAAGCAAGTGGCTTAAGAAAATTCTTTAACGAAAAATGATGAAAATATGAAACATACATACACACATTTCAGAAAATTAATATATATGCAAATATTCTGAAATACACTGAAATATTCTTCAAGGTAAAAAATTATTTTACTTAATAATTAAGTTACTATATGAAGAAATGCAAATCAAAGAATTCTTTTAAAGGAAATATTCTAGTCTAGGCATGAAATCCATTCTTTCCTTTTTTATTTCCATGTCAGTCAAGAATGATACTAATATCAGCATGCAAAGATTTTGTTTTAATATAGAAACAAATGCTTATAAGCATCATTTTCTGGGAGGCCAAAGAACAAGAATCTACTGCACAACTTCTAAGCATTCATTCTGAATTTAAATAATTTCTATCTATGAGAACATTTTAAAGGACTACATTATTTTTTGACCCATAAACCAGCAACAATAGCAAACAACAACAAAATTATTAGCTGTATTGAGAATTTGCATATCCTTATCGATACTTTCCATAATCCCAGGCAGTCAATCAAATACAGTTTGGTAGATGAAATTAAATGATACTCTGGAGTCATTATCACACAGAACAGTTCCTAAAAGACAGAGTTTAAGGATTACTTACTTTTATAGGTGGTTCCTACTCTTTTTAAATCCTTTGTGAATGGTCTGACAGACCCTCTCTTCTGGAAAACTGCACTCAGAAACATTTTTGAATATATCTTCAGGAGATTCACCTAATAAGGCATCATTAGTGAAGAATATATATTTCAAGAATATATATTTGAATATATACTTGAAATGACATTTAAAATGGAAAACTTCCTTACAAATGATTAAAAGGCATCACTGTCTTAGTTTTCATAATAAATATACAAAGAAGTTTTATACCTGGAAGCGTGTTAGAATCTGATCATTAACTGTGAGACGACCTGAACAGTTACTACTACTGGTTTACAATTGAGGAAATTGAGACACAGGTTTAATGGCTTGCCGGATTATCCAGGTAGTAATTAGAGATGGCATTAAAATGTAACTGTTTGATTCCTTAAACAGAACATTACTGGTATTAGAAAGAATGGGCTGATCTGGGGAATCTGATATATAAACCTTATTTGCCTCATCAATAAAATGCCTCTTAACACTTAAGATAATTTTTCCAAGTAACTCAAGGATCCAAACCTGTTTATTACATCTAATGAACACTCTTTGATGTGGTTTTATACGCCTAAGCTTTCTTCTCAGTATAGACTAAATAAAATATAAACTTTCCTTAGTCACATACACATTTATTAGTGAGTTATACTGCAATACAGCATTAAGTTATGATATTATGATGTCCTTGAACAAGCAGTTCGCCCCTGCAGTTAACGACCTCCTACCACGTGTTTCTAGCATTGGTTTGTATGGTTATTCCAGCTTCTATAGAGTCAGCAGTGCATTTCTTCTGCTGCCATCAGTTTTAGCCTCGACAGGAACCCCTCCCTTTCTATTTATTTTCTTCTTCTAACTTCCCATGTGAACTGGGAAATGAGAAAATTAAATCTATTAGAATTTACAGTCCCTCTATTCAGTAAAATACAAAAGCTTTAATTCACATACTCTTTTTGGTTCAGTGGTGTTTGTCTTTTCTTTTAATGATACTTAGGATCAAATTTACATGTATGGTACACACCCTCACAAACTGTCATCAAGAAAATTTGGCTTTTCTTTATATAGTGACAATCCCTTGACAGAAGACTATCATTGATTCCCAACACAAAATTATAATAACAGGATCTTATTTCATGCCTTCAGAACCCAACTATTACATTTAAAATAATTTTCTCACACAGAAAAACAGAGGTTAAGAAATTGAGAAAAAAATAATACAAATAAAGGAATGAACATAAATCTTTCTATTCTGATTGTTCTTCACAGTCTGTTGAATCAGGCGGTAAATAAGATTAAGTGATTCAAAAGAAAACAGGATACTTTTCTGTCATATATAATTTGTCTGTACTTTTTTATTTTTAAAATACCAGTCATAAGTTATTAAAGATACGCTTTATAATTATAAAAGAAAAATTAAATGCAAAAACAAGAGATCAACAAAGAAAATAGCTTGAACATAAAACTTTTTTCCTACCTAAGCAATCACAGAACATTATTGATGACACCCAATTTTAATCAAAGTATTAGATTAACAGTGAGAAGTCCTATGAAAACAATCACTTGTTATATGAATGAGTACCAGAAGATAGGCTACGCATGTATTGCTGCCAAGATGAGATTAAAATCTGTAATATTATATCAGATTAAGGTTTTTCTTTTTGGTATTATGCAAGAAACTAAGAATTCAGATTTTTTATTTTTACTATTATTCAGTTTCAAAATGGCACAATGAGAGTATCTCTAATGTATTTCTATATTTAATCATTTTCTTCAGGACAGGATACACATGAGTAGCAGAACAGACTGGTCAGTGAAACAGAAGTGAAGTGAACGTCGCTCAGTCGGGTCCGACTCTTTGCAACCCCATGGACTATACAGTCCATGGAATTTTCCAGGCCAGAATACTTGAGTAGATAGCCTTTCCCTTCTCCAGGGGATCTTCCCAACCCAGGTATCAAATCCAGGTCTCCTGCATTGCAGGTGGATTCTTGAGCCACCAGGGAAGCCCAAGAATACTGGAGTGGGTAGCCTATCCCTTCTCCAGGGAATCTTCCAAACCCAGGAATCAAACTGGGGCCTCCTGCATTGCAGGCAGATTCTTTACCAACTGAGCTATCAGGGAAATCCAGTGAAACAGAAGCATCAGTGCTATTAATAAGCTTTTACTATGTACCAGGCACTGTTGTAAGCATTTTAAATCTATTAAAGCCTTCAGTCCTCATAAAACCTCTATAGGATAGATATCACTATCATCTCCATTTTAAGATGAGAAAGTCAAGGCTTAAGAAGGTAAGCAGCTTTCCCAGAGTCATGACAATAGTGAGCCCATATACTGACAAGGATGTATGACTCCATGTCACTATATTAGGCAACCCATTTTAGTTTATTTTAGTACTTTAAAGTACATTTCCTTAGTTTCATCCTTCCACAGGACCAACACCATCCAGTTTAAAGATAAGACAAAAAGAAACCACTGGAAAGCTCAGCAACACATCCCAATTCATTAGGATAAAATCTAATGGTCAGTATGGCTGTACATTATAGTTAATATATAGTTAATGTATAATGTATACATTACAGTTAATGTATAGCCATATACATGGTCAAGCTGTATCCTCTGTTGTACTGACACATTTCAGGAGTACAGAAAGTAGAACAGATGCGAAGAAAAATGTCTCCTAATTATCAAAAATTTAAAAACCTAAAAAACTAACAATAAATATAATCTAACACATTTTACAAAGTATTTGAGATTCTATATAACTTTTAAATAATGAAAACCAAAATACATTGCCTTCCACCACCTCCAATCTTCCAAGAAACCAAGACACTAACAAAATGAGATGAAAACAAACTAAATATAAATCCAATATATTTAAGCAGTTTAGTTTTGTTCTTATTTTTATTCTAAACACAATGAAGCTCATATAAAAACAGTTTCAACAGTGTCTTCCTTTGGCAAAAGAATGTTTTTAACAGCCCACAGATGATTAAATTTTTTCCACCAAAGTGAAATAAATGGAAATTTTTAGTTCCTTATTTTTTTTTTATTAATAGTGGATGGTTTGCTTTTTTAAAAAAAAATAACACAAACAAAACAAAAGCTGAAATCTGGAAAAATGAGGGCTCATATTAATCAAAGAGCAAATAAGACCTCATGTAACTTTTCCTAAAAAAAAAAAAAAAACAGAACACCCCACATTCCCTATGAAAAGGAAATGGCATTTTTAATACAAAAGCATAAGATGTACTATCTTTTTACTTACATTTCAACAACATTTAGAACAGCAATAGTTTTCTATCATTGCATGTTCTTAGAATTTATTTTAATCACACTTTCAGTAAAAATTAAGCTATCATTTAAAACCCAATGGTTTCCTACATATCACAAACACATGATTTGTGTGAGAAATCACTAAAAGACTTTCAGACCTGTTACAAAAAACAGATTGACAGCCACATCAAAGACTCAAGAGAAGTTAATTACTATATTGTTACCAAATGATTATAATCACTTCAGATATATTTAGTTCTCAATATTTAAGTCAGACTAGTTTCTTCCTTAGGCACTAAAGATCACTTTTTACATTCCTATTAGAAATTAATCTTTGTTATAAACTATACCAAAAGATGCAAGAGAATGTTTACCACATTATGGACTTAAAAAATTGTGGGTGAAATTAGAATTCTTTGAGAAAAAGCATGTTCCTTGTTTCAGTATGTTTGTGTAAACAAACACTCAGCTTAACTTTTTATAAAAGACTAAATGTTACTACACCAATAGACTGTAAACTATAAAGCCAAAGACATAAGCTTTATTAAAGGATATGAGATAGATGATAAAAAAGTCATGTGCTAGCAACAGAGGACTTCATTCTTCTGATTCGATTCAAGAATGAGACTCCATAATAACCAAAACAGAATAAGCAAATATTTGGGCAGGAGGAAATACCAAGAGACAACTCTGAAATAAACAAAATGGCCAATACACACTGACAATACAAAATCACCTACTGAATTTTGCACAATTCCCCATAAACCAGAAATCAGTAAGCTAGTGCTTTAACCCAAGCACTATCACTGTTATCACACGGAGCATCATATATCCACTAATGGATAATAAACTACAAACGCAGATTAATAAACTTTAATGTGAAGTTACAGAAAAACAGTTTAACGACTAAAACTTGAGTAAGCGAGAAATAAAACCTAAGAAACAAAGAAAAAAGCCGTATGTTTTCAAAGTACATAGAGCTAAAGTAATATTTGGAAAAATCTTATGTAACAGGTTGAGAGATCTCATTCTCAAAGTTCAGTGGCACACGCTGTATAAGAGATAACTAAAAATGGCTTGGTGCCCTAATAAAATTCTACATTTTGTTGTTACTGTGGTTGTACAAAGGAGGAAGGGGACCAATTTTTTTGTTATTCCTGGTAAAACATTAACAGGTGGCAAATGGCTTAGAAAAGGTGAGTGTCATGAAGAACAAACTGATATGTAATACAACAAAAAAACATTTCCTTGGTGTTCACATCAAAACCTTTTTTAAGATAACCATCTTCTTCTTCATGGAAAGACAGTTTATTTTAACAACATAGTAGATATGCGGCTGTTAACACAAAATATACTCGAAGTAGTAGTACTCCAATCAACAGCATCGAAAACTGCAGAAATTCTTGGGTCAATCTCCTCCTGCAATTTACTTACCTCCACTGACTGCGTCTTGCTCTTCACCTTCAGGAAAAGCAACCTGGCTTGGCAAGCTATTCCTAGATCGAGTGACAGTCTCTAACTGGGAAGCACGTCCCAATAAAGATAGCTCATCTAGCACCTCTCCTTCTTTGGCCTCCAGATCGGATTTTGAAGTGGTTAAGGGTTTTACGCTTTCAGGCGCCATTAGCCTACTGGAGTCATTCAGACACGCTACAGTGCTGCTGTCCAGGCTCAACACTCGGGCCCGAGTCTTGGCACTATTTGTGCTGGAAGTCCGCCGTGCTGTCCGCTTTTTGCCAGTTCCTTCAGGCCCCAAGTGGGCTTTGTGTGCATGCTCAGAGTTGGTACCCCTTTCCTTAGGGGCATGTTTGGTCTTTAGGGCACTGTATCTGCCCTCAGGAGACTGACAAGAATGAGAAGTGGTGCTAGAAGAGCTATCGCTGCCAAACTGGTGAGCAGACTGAACGCTGGATGCTCTGCTCAAGTCACTTTGGTCACTGGAGTCCTCATCGTGACAGAATATAGCACTGTGCGGCTTGGTACCAGAAACACCTCGAAAGGACACGTAGTCCCTATGCCGACTTGAATCGAAACTGCTGGCCCGTTTTTTCCCTGTCCGTCTCCTGCCTGACTTATGGGCAGAGGCTGTCCGGTGGATCAGGCTGGAGGATTTAGGTCGCACATCCCCTTCCTTCTGCTTTCCACCAACATCTTTGCTAACTTTCGCGTCCACTGACACAGCTGGCTTCTCACCCTCCTCCTCTCGGTTTTCAGCAGTCTTCCCAAGCGGTGTGTCCCCCTGTGAAGTGAATTCATTTGCATGGGGGTTTTTATTGGCTTCTTCAGATGCAGAGGTGCTGAGACCTTTCTGATTGTGCACATCATCAGAGCCGTTAGACTCCTTGGCCCCCTGAACGCCACTGTTCGTACTCTCGTCCACGGCGGTCTTTTCACTGCTAGTCCTTTTGCCACCGGCACAGCTATTTTTGTCCTCTGCCTCAGCACAGTCCTCTTTCTTCTGACTGCTCTTCTTTGCCACCTGGGGAGATTCCTCGTGCTCTGACAAGATGCTCTCGATGTGAGTGGAGCTGGTCTGCTCGCTTTTGTAGCTGCTGACGGTGCTGTGGGTATCCCGGTCAGTCCCGCTGCAGTAGCTCTCCGTTGAGCCACTGCTGCGCGTGCTCAGGCTTCGCAAGCTGTCCATGCTTTTGTCTGCGTTCAAGGGTTTGCTCTTCCCACTTCTGGTAGGTGGCTGAGAATTACTGTTTTTCAGCTCGCCAACCAGCTGAAATTCCCCAGGTAAACACGAATTTTCCACCAAGGATTCTTTGGATCCAGAATGAGGCTTGGAAGATTCTAACTCACTAACAGGATCCAACCCACGCCTTTGCTGATACAGAGGAAAGTCATTCAGGGAGGTGTCTGGAAAAGCCACAGCAGAGCTAGAAGTCCGTGGTACACCCCGCGGGCGGTGATCTTTCCTGTAAGAGTGTGAATGCAAAGGGACAAGAGAAGCTACTTCTGTGTCACAGGCATTGGACAGAGACTGCTCGACGTGGTGGTGGTGGCTGTGACTTGGCAGGCTCACTTTGTCACTGAAGTCCCTTGGTAAGTCCTGTCCACATGAGGATAAGGACGGCTGAATGGAGATGAAGGAATCATTGGAGACCAGGCGGAAGAGCTTCCGGTCAGCTGCCAAATCTGTTTCAAACATATATTTGGAAATGTTAACACAAATCTATAATCTGTTTTTCTACTGTCTAACAAGGGAAAGAATTCACAGTGTACCATAAATTAAGCATAAACTATTTCCCAGTAGCTCACTGAATAACAGTTGGCCAGTCATTCCAAAGGGCTTCTTTCTATTTCCCGGCTAAAGAAAGAAAGCATTCTACCAATGGAATGAACTGAACTTCCAAATCTTCAACGAACCTCAGAAAATTCTGTGGACTATCAACAATAAAATAAGAAGCAACCAAGGATTACATTTAAAACAGACCTGGATTTCTGGGTAAGTTCTGTCCCTAACTTAGTAACTGGGTAAAGGTGGGTTACCTTTTCAAGCCTCTGCTTCCTCATCTGTAAAATGTGATATCAATCTTACCATGGGATAACTGAGTTAATAACATACTTGCTTAACACAATGCCTGGCACAATTAATGGTAGCTATCATTATTTTACCTAACTAAATTTAAAGTCTGTTTGAAAAACTAATATAATTGATTTTTCAAATCCACAAAAACAGAGTAATCAGAAACAAACAAAAAAAATCAGAAGGTTGACCAAGGCCCATACAAGATATGGTATAATGACAGAAGATGTCTTCCTGTTCACAATGGTTGAAAGTATTAAAATAATAATTACAGGGCAAAATACATTTTATCTTTTACCACTGATGCAGCAATTAAAAATGCTTCATGAAAAAAAAAAAACATATCCCCCCTATATCTGTAAGATTATTCCTTTAACCCTTCATTTAGGGCAGAGATTAGTGACATGAGTTGTCATATATACTATACACACATAAAGATAGATAAAAATATAAATAAGCCCATCTACCCACCTACCTACACTGTCATTTATCTTGAAACATAGCTTGACAACCAAACTGTACAATAGCTGATTTTTTTTATATACCTTTTAATAGACAAGGATTGCTGTTTGAGTTTGCTGTTACTTCAATAAAAAGAAATATTATTGTCTTATTTGTCATAACTGAATAAGAAAAATACAGTAACAGAGTCTATAATAAGTCAGACTCTTCCCAGTAGTTACTTTAAATAATAAAAGCATAATTTTCCCCCTAAGATTAATATAAATTAAGAATGACTTCTAGAAATATTTACGGACTTCAAAAAAAGCTTAATATAAGTTAGATGTAAACAACTAAAATCTAAACTAGAGATACTCTCTAGAAGGTACCATATAAACTGTGATTTTATAAATGACCTATTAGGCTTTATCTTGTGTCTTAAAGTCCTCAAGATAAGTGAAACCAATATTCTTTTCATCTGTTCAAAACTGTACCACTATAGTTGGGTTCTTATATTCTCTAAAAAACCCAAATTTAAAAACCATTTACTTTTCTATAGTATTAATTTATAATGTTATTTTTAAAAACTCTCAATATATATCCCTATTAAGCAATTATGGACTGATGTAATATTCACATTTCAAGGATATTTTATAAAACAAAAACTTAACTGAGCAAGTAGTTGAAAATCACCAATTCTAATATACAATAGACTTTAAAAAAATACCAACTCCCAAGGCATTAATGAAGCAGAAATTTAAGTTTTTCATTTTAAAAGACAAAGCCAAATTTAATTTAATACATTTGTTTTTTCTAGTATTGCTAAATACACATATCATAATAAGTTTACTCTGTCAGGAAGAATTTTAGGTGGTTTTAGGAAATTTTAAGTAAACATGCTTTCTTAAGACATTTTTTCTTCCTGGTAGCAATACTGTCAAAGACAGGATCAAATCAACCCAGAGAGATACTATCTTTCACCTAGTTAAGCTTTCTTCCAGTGATTGCTACTAGTAGTATTCAGATTAAGAAAGGCATCTTACACACTACTCATGGTGTGCAAACTGGCGCAACCAACCTTCTACAAAGAAATCTGGCAAGGTAACTAAAAACCTTCAAGAAGCATACATACCCTTTGATCAATAATCTACTTCTAGAAATTCCTGCTAAAAGATAAAATCAGATATTTGTACAAGGTTCTGAAAAAGATTATTCATGTAAAGGACACCAGAGATACAAGGTGATAGGTAACAGAAGAAGTGAGGATAAAGGAAGAGATGTGGATTTTTTTACGAATATAAAAGAAATAAAGCAGTTTGTTTTTTATAATTGCTGGGGATGATCTAGAAGAGAGGAGGAAGTTACTATTTTTGTTGATAAAAGTAAAATGTTAATTCTATAAAATCTAGTAAAGTATGAGGAAGAAAATGATTTAAATTTCTGCCACTGAGATAACTGTTAATATTTTTTGGTGTATCACTTTTTTCCTTTTTATTGTGATATAATTTACATGTCATAAAATTCACCCTTTTAAGAATAAAATTCAGTGGTTTTTAGTACATTCAGATTTGGGCACTCATGTCCACTGTCTAATTCTAGAACATCTGCATCAACCCAAAAAAAAACAAACCCATTATACTCATGTCCTTCTTCAGCCCCTGGCAACCACTCCTGTCCCTATGCATTTGCCTATTTTGCACGTAAATGGAACTATATAATGTTCCAATGTGACTTTTTTCATCTGACTTCTTTCACTTTGCATGCTATATTATGTATCAGGACTTTATTCTCTTTTATGGCTAAATACAGTTTATTACTTTCAACATTCCTAGGAACATATGCACACATACTCTTAGTATTCTCTTAAACTCTTACAGAATGGAATCATATTTTTTAAAATAATTTTATTTATAAACAGTTTTTTGGCTCTGCTGGATCTCTGCTGCTGCACGGGCCTTTCTCTAGTTGTGGCGAGTGGGGCCATTCCTAGTTGCAATGTGTGGGCTTCTCATTGTGGTGGCTTCTCTTGTTGCAGAGGCGCGCTCTAGGGCTCATGGGCCTCAGCCATTGCGGTATGTGGGCTTAGTTGTTGTGGCTCCCAGGTTCTAGAGCACAGGCTCAACAGCTGTGGCGTGTGGGCTTAGCCACTCCGAGGCATGAAGGATCCTCCTGAATCAGAGGAGGCAGACTCTTCACCACTGAGCCACCAGGGAAGCCCAGTCATGTTTTTTATATAGTGCCATCTTTTTCACTTTAAATATTTTCTCATATTATTGTGTAATCTTTGAATACATTTTAGTACCTGCATAGTGTTATTATTAAGACAATATAATTTATTCAACCTTTTTATGGCATGTTTTTATAGTTTTTTGTTTTAAGGAGTTTTATAACAACCTCAGATGAAATTCACCAAAAAGTAGTCTATAGTCATTGTTTTCAATTATTCTCTTCTGACATGTATTCTACTCCCACCCATTAAGAAGCTATCAAGGTCACCAACATCCTCTGTGCTGTGAAGTTCAATGGTCAAGTCTCAGTCTCATATAACTTGGCCTACCAGCAACATCTGACAAAGCTGATCACTCTCCCTGAGATGTGGGGATACGCCCCTCTACCTCACCAGTTGCTCCAATTCAGTCTCCTGGATTTATCAGACTGCAGTGGCTCAGAGCTCGACTGTTGGAACTCCTTCATTTTTCTACCTATACCTCTCTCATACGTCTCATCCAATTTTCTGGCCCCATAATAACTAAAATTCAGAAATACCTTGTAATTAGTTTCTCCATCTTCTACCTGGCCTCAGTACTCACACAGGGATGGACTAGAGTTCTGATCTTGGGTAGTGAAGACATGAGTGAAGCTGAGGAGGGAAACTGCAGAAAATCCCCTCTTAGAACACATACCTGACACATGCCCACAACCTCAGTTTTCTCCCAATCATCCTGAATCAGGCTGATAAAATGAGTGCCAACTAGTCAACTAACTGCTAACCAACTAACTAAAGGTCACTGTCCTGTAGATCCAAAGCAGCCAGAGAGCGAGCAGAGCCTCAGCTATTTAAGCCAGGATGAACAACAGCCACTAGGTGGTGCCAAACCGCAGCCCAGACCTACAGGGATCGGGATCAGGGAGCCATGCTGCCTGCACTCCAGGCCCAGCTAACCCAACAGGCATTCCCTGCTAGTTCATGAACTTCATATTAACCCAACCCCACGTCTGACATAACTGAATCTTTTTTTTTAAATTTATATACTGAAAACTCCTATTTTAAAACCTCAACCCAGATTTCTTATCTAAAATCCAAGCCTATCTAATTATCTACTAATTACTGTTGTTTAGAGATCCTATAGCAACTCATACCTGATAGGCCCAAAATGAACCCCTTCTCCTGCCCTTCACCATGATCTCCCCACTTCTAAATCTGCCCCTTCTCAGCTTTCTCCTTTTCAGTTAATGGAGAATCCATCCTCCCCATGATTTAACCCCAAAATCTTAGAGTCATGTATGACTACTATTTCTTTCACGTGTTATTTCCAAATTCATCATATCCTTTCGTTAACATTTGCCACAGTCAGACCGGGCTTCCCAGGTGGCTCAGCTGGTAAAGAATCCACCTGCAATGCAGGAGACCTGGGTTCAATCCCTGGGTTGGGAAGATCCCCTGGAGGAGGGCATGGCAACCTACTCTAGGATTCTTGCCTGGAGAATTCCCATGGACAGAGGTGCCTGGAGGCTACAGCCCATGGGGTTGCAAAGAGTTGGACACAAGTGAGCGACTAAGCACACATAGTCAGACCACTTCTCACTACCCTGATCTGTGCTCTGATTATTGCAATAATCTGCCAACTACATCAGCCTCTGCCCCTTTTAATATACACTCAAACAATACAGGAGCCAAAATGACTATTACAATGTAATAGAGACGATGATATTTCTCTGCTCAAAACTCTATACAGCTGTTCATCTCATTGGAAACTGAAAGCAAAATCTCTAAAATGGCTTACAAGGGGCTTCCCTGGTGGTCCAGTGCCTCTGCGCTCCCAATGAAGAGGGCCTGGTTCGACGCCTCGTCAGGGAACTAGATCCCACATGCTGCAACTAGGAGTCTGCATACCACAACTAAAGATCCTGCATGCCCTAACAAGGGCCCAGGACAGTCAGAGGAATAACATTTTTAAAAAGTAAATAAAACAGCTTACAAGACTCTAATTTGGCCCCTCACTCAGTCTGTAGTGGCCACACTATTCTGACAGGCATGTTCCTACATTGGGACTTCTGCCTGTGCTGGTACCTCTGCATGGAGGCAGTCTCCCTCCTCCCAAATATCCTGAGCAGCTCACTCCTCCTTCAGGTCTCTGCTCTCAGCAAGATTTCCCCTCGACCATTCTGTAATATTTAAACTTACAATGCCCACGGCGCCCACCCCACCATTCCGTATCCCCCATCTCTATTACTGCATACACATGTGATTCACAGTAGCATGTTTCCATACTAAGGGTATGAAAGCCACAATGGTAGAAAATTCTGTCTGTTCACCAACTGATTTCTAGTACTTAGAATGGTATCAGGCACACATGAGTACTCAATAACTGCTAAATACATGGGGAAACTGTTATATGATAAAAGCAAGTTATAAAACTGTACGAAAGGAGTATAGCATAGTGATTAAAAGCAGAATTTAGAGCTAGATTTGAACTACACAACTGCTACTTTGCAGATGGGTGATTTGGGGCAAATTTCTTATAACTCCACTCCTCTGTAAAGTGAGAATAATAACATTGAACTTCAAATGTCTGTCATGAAGATTAACTGGGTGAATGCACAGCAAGATGACCTAAACCAGGGTTTGATTAACTAAGGCCTGTAGAGCCAAAGTAGCTTTCTGCCTGCTTTTGTAAATAGTTTTAGTATAACACAGTCATTCCCACTCATTTATAGGTTGTTTACAGCCTCTTTCACTCTACAACAACAAAGTTGAATAGCTGCAACAGAGACCATGTGGCTGACAAAGCTTTAAAGGAGAAGTGTGCTGACTCTTCACAGGACAACAGAATGCACTCAGTGACCATATATGTCATCACTGTCTACGTCAATATGTACCTGCCAGGGTAGATCTGTGTGAATAGAATTCCCAACCTGCCAGACTACAACATTCTTGCTCACACAAGGTACTTCCCAGATGAAAATGAAGAGACCTATGACCCGTAAGTGCAGCGGCACTAGCCCCTCTAAGATCACTACCTACCCAGTTTCTGAGACACTGCTGATTACGTATTATACAAAAGAACACTGTGATTCTCAGAGATGAATTCACCTTTCCCTTTTATAAGAAAATAGCTTTCAGACCACACAGTACATTCAACTGCATTTTTTGAGGGGAGGGGACAGGCTGTGAGGGGTGGTCCACCAAAGCAAATAAATAATGATTTATTTATTTATTTGTGCATAAATTGCAGTACAATTTATGAATTGTACTGCAATTCTCCAAAAGCAATTACAGTGATAAACCTAAAATTCTAACAAAATATCCTTGAAAGAATCAAACCTGGGTAAAACACTAAATTAGTGGGAAAATGTCTCCATTCAATGATCAATTTGTAACCCTATAAATAAGTTTTATAATGAAGTATAATAGGAAATTTATCAGTTGGCCTGCCTACCAAACATCACCCATAAGCTAACAACAAAAAAACAGGCTGGAAATAGGGAGACAGGTTTCTAATCCAATTCTGGCTCACTGATTATATAACCTGGGATAATCTCAACTGGAAATGGGTATGGCATATCCATCCTTTCATGTCTGAAAATTAAAAGTCAAACTCAGAAATGTGGCAGTTGTTTAAAAAAGAACTCTATAAAATCCAAAGTACTCATATACAATGAAATTGAATAAGGAGAAAAAAAAAATCACTTAAAACCAAAATTTACATTACAAATCTGCTACAAGACACCATGTTGGAGGCAGACAGTTTCTCAGTAAGTCCAACAGTAAGTTATTTCTCTGTCAAACACACTGTTGTTTCTGCAGTCGGGCAACATATGCAGCAGTTGGCATTTAGAGGTCATACTGAATGGAAAAGAACAGCTTTACACACGAGGTTATCAGTAAGCTAAGCAAGATGCTCTGACCAACTAAAGGAATAGCAGATTCTTATCTCCCATCTCATATTCATTCTAGGGCATATGCTCACAAAGTTTCTCTGTTTACTTGGCAGAACATGTGAAGCTGATTCCAAAAGCTCTCATTACCTATAACACTGTGCTACTGCTTTGCTGGCGAATCGGTTTATTTCCATGTTTCTAGAAAGCCACACTAAATTATTACAAACTTCTGCCAAAATATGAGCAGCACATGGCAGAAACTCACCCTGGTCATCACAATACCTGATGCTGCCATGAAGTAAATTGTTCTTACCTTGTTCTTCACTTCCCTCCTTACAAAGACTAGAGCTCTGGCCCAGACTTAAACTGATATCATCAGAAGTCTTAGCGGTGTCTGTATCTCCTACAAAGTTAAGAGAGACCCAAGAAGACATTATATTAAAAGTACAAGCTGTACAGGTGGCATAACAAGGAAGGGCATAAGAGAGTACAGTAGATATTTACTAACTAAAGCGGTTTTTGTATCAGGGGTTACAATAAAAGAAGATGCATTAAACTGATAGGAAGCATCATGGACTGTCAGATCACATATGCTACAAACCAAATATGGAAAGGCCTCATAATACTAACTAATACAACTATTTCTTTCAAAAGAAGTTTTAAAAATGAAATGCAAATTATTTAATAACTTGAAACAATTTAAAAGTCCCTCCCAGGAAAAATCAGAAAGTTATAAAATTGCAGGGCAAAATAATAATGAATTTATTTGACATAGATGTATTGAATAAATAAGATATATATGATATATTGGGAAAAAAAAATTTTTTAGTGTCTTATTTGTGCCTAATTTAAAGGTTTCACATTAAATTCATTTTCTATGAACCCCACTAAAACCCATGAAAGTATTTTCCCTCAAGGCAAAGAAGCAAAGAAGTTTCTTAAAGATCAAAATGTACAATTCATACAGTGTAATCCAAGTGATTAAAATACTATTATGAAATTTGGATGATAAAAAAGTGAAAGTCACTCAGTCATGTTGAAAAGGGACCACAATTTAAAACTAGCAATCTTTAATACAAGATACATAATTTTATCCACAGAATAATTTCAAGAATGATTTTTCATTACATGTAAATACACGATACAATTAATTATCTTTACTACGACCGAAAAAGAATGGGAAGTCAGAAGTAACATTCAGGGGAGACCACACCCACCTTTAATAGTCGCTGCTGTTCCAAGACGAGAGGAGCCAGATCCAATCTGAAAACATGACATGAAGTAAACACAATGCTAGCCACGCCATCAGCACAGACTAGCAAGACCATCAGATGAAATTATACTGTCAGAACAAGTCATCAGTCACCTTCACCAGAAGGCCATGACACATCAGCGCCACACTCGGCTGCAGCGTGTGCGGCGCACCCAGTGCACACAAGCCGGACACAAGCCCGAGCCTGCTCAGGGCTGCTGAGCCCCCAGGGGGAGAGCCTCCAATCGCAGACAATCTGGGTCAACAATTGTTATCAGTTTCCTATTGCATCATACACGTTCCAGTGATAAACAAAGCAAAACTAGGTGTCAAGTTTACCTGAAATAAATGTAGACTTATCAGGGATTATAAAGGGAAAGTTTGGAGGATAAAACATAGTAACAAAGAGCAACCTAAATCTTCCTGTCAAATTCTTAGTGCATCAATATGTACTTTCCTGAGTTTCAGGCAGAAAGTTCTTTGTAGGCTGTGATAATGCATTTTTTAAAAATAGTAATAATTTTACAAAAAACTAAGGCATTTAAGAAAAAGGAATTTTTAGCACAAACTCTATAAACAGAACACTATTATAAATCTGTGGGGTTTTTAGGGCTTATACTCAAGATGGTATACAATTTCCCTAAAATTTTATAACCATCATATATTATACTATTATAACAATCATATAAACAAATACTACAAATTCCATGAACACATTAAGGAATCCAAATATAACAACATGACAGTTACTAAATCAACAAGTCTGAGTAGTTCTTGTTATAACCTGTTTTCAAGGGATTCAAGAAGAGAACAGTCAAGTAAATTTAATATCTTTATACTAAAACCAAGAACATTCACAGAATACTTGCATTTTGCCAAATCTTTCCCTTCAACTGATTCAACTGAACAGAAGTATACAATGAGAAATTTGGTAAAAGTATAGCTAATAATGACTTTAAAGGGGCATGAGGGACTTTCTTGGTCTGGATGGCAATTAAATGGGTGTACATTTTATGTAAAAACATACTGAGCCTATACACTTAATATGCATACACTATACATATGAAAGCTATATGTCAGTGAAAAACAGCAAAAATAAGCATATGCATATAGGTTAAAACCACTAATAAGCAGTATAGACAAAAAAATGAGCTTTGCAATATTTTTGAACAATTAAGTTTGATTCTCCTGCTTTTTCCTGATATGTTTTCAAGTAGCCACAAAAAGCACTGCAATAGACAGGGAGAAGAAGGGCCCAAAGGCATTTTACTGCAAAAAGAGTTTCATTCTAAACACACCTGCTAAATAAATAAGTTAAAAAACCAACAAGTTATTTTTCTACTAGAATAATAAACACATAACTTTCTACACAGAAGCTTACAAACAAGCAAGCACACCAGAAAGCACCATTTCGTGGCATCCTTCTAGGAATTTAAACTTTAAAAAAAGTTTTTTGAATATGCATACAGTAGTCATTTGCTCACAACCTCCAAGTGTTTCCTTTTTCTCTCCTTAACAAGCCTCTCATTTTGTTCAAATGTTGGACATATATCTTCTGATTTATGAAGAGAGGACCCAGACTCTAATCTAGGTGTGTGCCCTCATTCTGGTCAATGAACGTGTCAGAGAGTCTATTGGAAGGCTTTGGGGAAAGACCTCCTATGTCTGAGACGATGACGACCAAGGACAACTCTGCCCCAGACTGTCACCTGCTTCTTCACTTTTCAACAGGATCATAATTGAAGTTGCTGTCTGTGCTCTTTCTGCAACTCTGAGAGAAAGCCAAAGGCCTAGGGAAATTTCAACCCAGAGCCCTAATAATGTTTAGCTGCTGAACAAATGCTATACAACCAGCTCCAAATGTAGATGACAAACTCCTGTTTCTTTAAGTCACTTAGTTGAGTTCTATTACTTGGTGACAAAAGCAATCTTAACAGATACAGCGTGTGTGGTTATATTTTTATCCTTCATGCTTTTCTGAATTGTTTCAAGCTTATCCCCCCAAATATAATGGGGTTGTTACTGTCTCATATGAAACAGTAAGGGACTGAAAATATAAACCACAGTACATACAAATAAAATGCAGTTTTCAAGTTGTTCACTGCAGGAAACACTTATAGTATTAACATTCATAATATAGTCAGTAAAGAGAGTCAAGTGCCAAATAGCAAGCACACTAAAATCTCTTTGTTTAAAAACTTTTTTTTTATTATGACATTATAGATGATTCTATTTTCTTCTTGCTGCTTTCCTTCATCTGCTAACTTTCTAAAAATAAACACATTTAGAAAAGGAAAAAATTAAGAAAAAAATGGTATCTGCGTACACTTAGAGGTGAAGTTTTCCTTAATAGATCTGCACAAACTAAAATGCTCCAGTGTTTCTTCTCTTTGAGAAGGACCAAAGGAAAGTCCGGGTACAATTAGGAACATCAGAGAACAAAAATTACTTCTAACTAAAGGCAATCAGGCAAGGCCACCTCCTCCATCAAACCTTGCCATCTGTCTAGCTGGAAACATTTATTTTCTCCTCGGAAATCATTAACCTAGCCCCTTTTCTGTACCATTCCTATGGCAACTATTACTTTGCACCTTTTACTTATATTTCCTTAGTAATATAACATAACTTCAGTTACTTATAGATATCTACTATGAAATTGAAATGGCAACCCATTCCAATGTTTTTGCCTGGAAAAGCCCATGGACAGAAGAGCCTGGTGGGCTACTGTTCATGTGGTCACAAAGAGTTGGACACAACTGAGCACGCATGAAATTGCAAACTCTTTGAGGGTAAGACCCATTCCACGTCCCAGACAAGCAAAATGCCTTGAATACTGTCAGGCACTAAAATATTTTAAGGAAGGTAAGTGACAGAAAGAGAGGAATATAAGCAACAGTTTAAAAAATGGGGGTGGGGTGGGGAAATGGAGACTAGAAGATGGAAAGGAGACGGGCAGCAGTGGCATGAAGGAAAGAACGGCACCAGTGACTGTGGCAGTGCCGCAGTGTTCAAGGAGCTCACTCTCTAGTACTGAAGACATTTATAAACTATGATCACATGTAGTGAGAGCTGTATAACAAAACATGTACAAGAAACATGGTATCTTTGTATTGATAATATCTCTACCAATATACAAAAAGTCCAACTTATTTCCTCACTTCAGCTTTCCTAAAGGATAACAATAATTATGTCAATAATTTCTTTTGTTATAAACAGTATAAAACTAAAACACCAAAATCCAAGTAGCACAATAGCTTCTGACATCTGCCCTTTTTAATACAAGAGTTAATATTTTAAGGAAAGTCAAATCAGTCAGATGTGCTATGCATTTAGGTGCAGACATGAGTTAGTTATATTCAAGATAGGACTCCCTCCCTAAAACAAGTAGGGCTGAGACAGGATAGGGGCAGGACACAAGCTTTAAAAGAATGACACAGCCCATGGAAATGACATAAAACAATTAGAACCAACTAGGTCCAAAATAGCCTACTTCTGTTAGACCTTGGGCCTTAGTACACACTCATCGAAATACATCAGCAAGGGAAGGAGGAGAGGGTGAAAAGAATGGGGAGACTGGGATGACACATATATACTACCAAGTGCACAACAAATAACTAGTGGGAACTCCTTCATGAATCACAGCCTTGTCGGGGCAAAGGGACGTGCATAACTCAATGAAGCTACTGAGTCACGCCACTGTGCAGGGCCACCCAAGATGGACGGGTCATAATTGAAGAGTTCAGACAAAATGTGATCCACTGGAGGAAATGGCAAAGCACTCCAGTATTCTTGCCTTGAGAATCCCATGAACACTATGGTAAGGCAAAAAGATATGACACCAGAAGCTGAGCCCCCCTAGGTTGGAAGGTGTCCAATATGCTAACGGGGAAGAGTGGGGAGGCAATCACTAACACAGCTCCAGAAAGAATGAAGTGGCTGGGCCAAAGCGGAAACGAGGCTCAGATGTGGATGTGTCTGTAAAAGTAAAGTCCAATGCTGTAAAGAACCATATGTATAGGAATCTGGAATGTTAAGTCCATGAATCAAGGTAGACTGGATGTAGCCAAGCAGGAGATGGCAAGAGTGAACATCAACATCTTAGGAATCAGTGAACTAAAATGGATGGGAATGGGTGAATTTAATTCAGTTGACATTATATTTACTACTGTGGGCAAGAATCCCTAAGAAATGAAGTAGCCCTCACTCAACAAGAGTCTGAAATTCAGGACTTGGGTGCAATCTCAAAAATAAGAGAATGATTTCAGTTCATTTCTAAGGCAAATCATTCAACATCACAGTAATCCAAGTCTATACCCCAACCACTAATGTCAAAGAAGCTAAGCTGACCATTTCTATGCAGACCTACAAGACCTTCTAGAACTAACATCAAAAAAAGATGTCTTTTTCATCACAGGTGATTGGAATGCAAAAGTAGGAAGTCAAGAGAAACCTGGAATAAGGCAAGTTTGGCCATGAGGTACAAAATGAAACAGGCCAAAGGTTAGCAAAAGTTTTTTCCAGTAATCATGTACAGATGTGAGAGTTGGAACATAAAGAAGGCTGAGCACTGAAGAACTGATGCTTTTGAATTGTGGTGCTGGATAAGACTCTTGAGATTCCCTTGGACAGCAAGATCAAACCAGTCAATTCTAAATGAAATCAACCCTGAATTTCATTGGAAGGACTGATGCTGAAGCTCCAATACTTTGGCCACCTGCTGCAAAAAGTGAACTCACTGAAAAACACCCTGATGCTCGGAGATTGAAGGCAAAAGGGGAAGGGGGCGGCAGACAATGAGCTGGTTAGATAGCATCACCGACTCAAGGGACGTGAACTTGAGCAAGCTCCAAGAGATACTGGAAGACAGAGGAGCCTGGCATGCTGCAGTCCATGGGATCACAAAGAGTCAGACACGACTTAGTGACTGAACAACAACAGTGGGAACCTGCTGTATCGCACACGGAGCTCAGCTCAGTGCTCTGTGATGACCTACAGGGGTGGGGTGAGTTGAGGGGGGAAGTCCAAGAAGAAGGGGATATATCTATATATATATAGCTGATACACTTTGTTTTACAGCAGAAGCTAATACAATAATGTAAAGCTATTATCAGAGAAGGCAATGGCACCCCACTCCAGTACTCTTGCCTAGAAAATCCCATGGATGGAGGAGCCTGGTGGGCTACAGTCCATGGGGTCGCAAAGAGTCAGACACGACTGAGCGACTTCACTATCGCTATAGGGTTAAGTAGTAAGAAATTACTTAACCCTATAAAACTTGACAGCACCATACCCTGGGCTTCTCTTACCTTCTGAGATGGTCCACACTCTATCTGTGGAGTGTGTTTCCTGCCTGAATAACCCTTCTTTCACTTTACTATGGCACCTCTTGAATTCTTTCCTGTGTGAAGCCACGAAGCCACACTTGGCAACTGTCCCAGGGACTCGGATGTGACCTGGGATGTGACCACCCTCTCATGCCCCACTCTCTTTTCTGCAACAAGGCAAGTCTAATGGACACAGTGCCAAGAGTATAGTTATGAAAGGTGGTTAGCTACTGCTGTCCTTTCGTCAGCCCTACCAAAAAAAAAAAGTAAAAGGTGTGGCTGTTCAAAAGTTTGTTGCAAAATCGTAGGCTTACTCCCCAGGGTAATCTGCCAATATTTTGTCAGTAAGAAGAAAGTGTGGGTTTAATTAAGAATACAGAAAGTGCAGCCATATTTAAGAACTAAGCCATTTCATTCCACAAAAAGAGACTGAGATGTTGCCAACACAGACATTGTGAAGGTAAATAAGTACAAGTTCCTGAGGGCATTCACCACAACTATCTTAATCAAAACTACCCCAGGCAGTGAGCATGTGGTATGTGCTCAGCAACAAAGTACTTAATTAATGGGAAAATTCTGTGTAATAGTAATAAACAATGATCAGTAAACAAATCAAAAAATTATCAGCAAGATAAACCCAAACATCAACTGACTATAACAGACAAGAGAACACCTGAGACCACCATCGGGAGGAAGGAAAAAAGCAAAATAGAACAGAACAGGTTCCTACCTGGTTGCTTGGATCCAAGCCAGCATAAGAATTTCTTGAACTACAACCAACTGGGGGTGTGGCCTCTCGAATAAACTCAGCCATTTCAATTCCCCCACCGGGATCACTGTGGGAGAAAAAAAAAGAGAAAAAGAGAGTAACTGTCCTTATTCTGACACCAATTGTTTTCTTTTAGTTTGTTTTTTAAGTTATACTTTTTTTCTGTAAAACTAAGAGGCTCACATATTTAATACAGCAAATAGAAAAAAAATTATTCTTCCTTTGTAAATCCAATAATTTGAATTATTTTATAACCATGTCACTATTTCAAAATATTTAAAACTCTCTCCCAATCTCTCTACATCCACTCAGTATTAGAAACTGGCCTTGATTATAACTGTACCATATAATTGTACCATACTAAATATAGCATGCACTTTATGATATATTGCACTCTATGATATACAAGGACTTCCCTGGTGGCTCAGACGGTAAAGCATCTGTCTACAATGAGGGAGACCCGGGTTCAAGCCCTGGGTTGGGAAGATCCCCTGGAGAAGGAAATGGCAATCCACTCCAGTACTACTGCCTGGAAAATCCCATGGACAGAGAAGCCTGGTAGGCTACAGTCTATGGGGTTGCAAAGAGTCGGACACAACTGAGCAACTTCACTTTCACTTTATGATATATGCCATAAAACCACTGTAGCAAAGAGATGATTTGCCTTTTGTTTCCCAACGGCAAAGAGAAATTGGTCAGAAGGTAATGAGATCTTACACAACCTATTCTCTCCAAGAGTACAGTCTAAGCTGCCTAACACAATAAAGAACATGCATGAGAACGATAATTCTGGTCAAGTTATTTGTATCTGTACTTCTAAAGTTAACAGAATTTCACCGGGACACTAACTTGTTTTACAGAATTGGAAACCTAAGATTTTAGATTTGTATGTGCTGAATTAGAAGGCACAAGTTTAAAAAACTGAAATGATGCTATGTAGTAAAAACAGGCATTGCTGCTGCTGCTAAGTTGCTTCAGTTGTGTCTGACTCTGTGCAACTCCATAGACGGCAGCCCACTAGGCTCCTCTATCCCTGGGATTCTCCAGGCAAGAACACTGGAGTGGGTTGCCATTTCCTTCTCCAGTGCATGAGAGTGAAAAGTCAAAGTGAAGTCGCTTAGTCGTGTCCGACTCTTCGCGACCCCATGGACCGCAGCCTACCAGGCTCCTCTGTGCATGGGATTTTCCAGGCAAGCGTACTGGAGTGGGTTGCCATTGCCTTCTCCGAAAAACAGGCATTACAAAGACATAAGAGAAAAGTACTAGTTCAAATAACTGAGAAGTCCACTTAAAGTACTTAAAGATAATGGCATCCCAAAATAAGGAAAAAAGACCACGACAAATTTCAAAGCACTTAAGACCATTTTATAATAAGGTTCCTCTAGAACAAACTTTTAGAATAATTCAGGTGGGAATACCAGACCACCTGATCTGCCTCTTGAGAAATCTGTATGCAGGTCAGGAAGCAACAGTTAGAACTGGACATGGAACAACAGACTGGTTCCAAATAGGAAAAGGAGTACGTCAAGGCTGTATATTGTCACCCTGCTTATTTAACTTATATGCAGAGTACATCATGAGAAATGCTGGACTGGAGGAAGCACAAGCTGGAATCAAGATTGCCGGGAGAAATATCAATAACCTCAGATATGCAGATGACACCACCCTTATGGCAGAAAGTGAAGAGGAACTAAAAAGCCTCTTGATGAAAGTGAAAATGGAGAGTGAAAAAGTTGGCTTAAAGCTCAACATTCAGAAAACATTCAGAAAAAAACATTCAGAAAAGATCATGGCATCTAGTCCCATCACTTCATGGGAAATAGATGGGGAAACAGTGGAAACAGTGTCAGACTTTATTTTTCTGGGCTCCAAAATCACTACAGATGGTGACTGCAGCCATGAAATTAAAAGACGCTTGCTTACTCCTCGGAAGGAAAGTTATGACCAACTTAGATAGCATATTCAAAAGCAGAGACATTACTTTGCCAACAAAGGTTCATCTAGTCAAGGCTATGGTTTTCCCTGTGGTCATGTATGGATGTGAGAGTTGGACTGTGAAGAAGGCTGAGCGTTGAAGAATTGATGCTTTTGAACTGTGGTGTTGGAGAAGACTCTTGAGGGTCCCTTGGACTGCAAGGAGATCCAACCAGTCCATTCTGAAGGAGATCAGCCCTGGGATTTCTTTGGAAGGAATGATGCTAAAGCTGAAACTCCAGTACTTGGGCCACCTCATGCGAAGAGTTGACTCATTGGAAAAGACTCTGATGCTGGGAGGGATTGGGGGCAGGAGGAGAATGGGACGACAGAGGATGAGATCGCTGGATAGCATCACTGACTCGATGGACGTGAGTCTCAGTGAACTCTGGGAGTTGGTGATGGACAGGGAGGCCTGGCGTGCTGCAATTCATGGGGTCGCAAATAGTTGGACACGACTGAGCTACTGAACTGAACTGAATTATTATCATAATTATCATAATCCTATCTTTTGCCCCAAGTTTTTTATTCATTCTACCTGATATAGAGTCTATGAATTTTTTATCTATCATTACCAAGAATAAAAGCTCTAACATATACGCTGAACATTATTGTGGACATAGTTTATTTTACCATTTGGCATCTAATTCAACCTCCTTGTTAACAAAAAGAAAAAGCAATCCCAAATTCTTCTGGTGAATCACCTCAACCCAAGCTCTCATATGGCTGCGGTAATGCTGACCCCACTCTCAGGGTTAGGGGGAAGCTCTACTGGCCAAAGTCAATCAGTATATCCCAATCTCTTGGTCTAAACAATTAGTAGTTCCAGAATAAGCACATGACCCAACTCAGGTCAGAGCACTTTACTACTGAGAGAAGAAACTTCTTTGTATCTGCTTGTCTTAAATGCTGAGAAGAAGAGTCACAGAGCTGCTGTAGCCATTTTACAACCGTAAGGGGAGAACCCGTCTGAGGAACCAACTAAAAGAAAAGCACAGCCTCGTAAGAGGAACCAGAGTCATGAAGTTACTTGAAATTCTGCATACTGCCACATCTGATGACATCCCTTAAACAGAGACTTTACACTACTGTGAGCCACAAATTACCTTAACCCTGTTTAGGTGGGATATTCCATCAACTGTAATCAAAAGATACAGGTAAATAGAACCTGCTTACAAGTACACCTTCCATTTATGCATTTATCACTAAAGCTGTTTGAATTCTAGTGTGTTTTTTTAAATTAATGGTTTAATAATCATCATGTCCTTATTCGCCTACTGGGTCCCTAAGTCTAGGCCACTGACTACAGTTGGCTAATTAATGTCCAACAATGGAAATCAGCTTTCTAACTTTTTGTTAGTCGCTCAGTAGTGTCCGACTCTTTGAGACCCCATGAACTATAGCCTGCCGGGCTCCTCTGTCCATGTGATTCCCCAGGCAAGAATACTGGAGTAGGTTGCCATTTCCTTCTCCAGGGGATCTTCCCAAACCAGGGATTGAACCCGGGTCTTCTGAATTGCAGGCAGATTCTTTACTGTCTGAGTTACCCATCTATAAAAACAAGATATAATGGAACTCAGTTATGAATATGAAGGCAGACTCCGTGTACAAATGTCCACGTGTGAGAAAACTGAAATATGTTCAAGTGTGCTGGACATTTGGTGTTAAGTCACACAGGCTATCTAGGCCAGAATGAGAAATACTTTTCTAATTTGCCAAAATCTTAAGTGTGTATATACAAGCAGTTATCACCCACTGAACGAGTGATGAGTGATAACCAGCAATATTACTGCTAACTCCACTGGAAAGCATCCTCTAATTCAGATTGCAAAGAATCAGAAGATGGTGAGCAAGGTGAAAACCAAGGAACAAAATGTTCGATACCACAGAAAGGACAGACAGCTCTCATCTTCCCTAGTACCTATGCATCAGCTGTAATGATACGTAATTCACATATCATGCAATTCATCCACTGAAACTGTGTGATTCAATGATTTTTAATATATTCATAAAGTGAATGTGGTGAGGCATCCATCCCACAGTCAATTTTAAAACATCTTTATCATCTCAAAAGCAAACCCATTTAGCTATTAACCCACCACCCTCCTCCCATCAGCCCTCAGCAACCACTAATCCTTTGTAACTGGCTTCTTTTACTTAGCACAATGTTTTCAAGGTTCATACATGGTGTAGTATGTATCAGTGCTTTATATCTTTCTCTGGCCAAATATTCCATCGTAAAGATAGGACACATTTTGTTTATTCAATCATCAGTTGATGAATCATCTTTCTTAGTTTTATATATCACTTCTGAGAGCAAGTTCAAATGATTACAATTAGAACATAAAATTAATAACCAAGCAAAATTTACTAAATATTTAATATATTCTAGTCACAGGGGCACATGTTTTATTTGCATTTTCTCATGAAACATTCCCCTAAAATCTATGCTATAAACACTATCATCCTCATTATACAGATAAAAAAACTGAAAACTGAAAGGTGTAAAAACTTCCCTAAGTTCTCAGAGGAGTATACAACGTAAGCCAAGTCAATGGTATACAGAATTCAGGTGGGAAGGGAGGACATCAATAATACTTACTCAGCACTCTACAGTGTATTATCATATCTGTTCTTTCTGCTTTTTTCCCTTACACACGAGAATGTAGATACTCATAATCAGTAAGGACTGATATAAGATTTGAACACCAGGTCCAAGTCTAAAGACCACAGTCTAAGATATCAATAATGCCATTTAACAAATAGGCACTGAAGTTCTCTTTCCAGTTCAAAACAAAAAATAAACTCCATTATCTACAGAAGGTTTCTTAACATCAGCACGATTGACATTTCAGGCCACGTATTCTCAGCTGCTGGGAACCATCTTGTGCGTTCTTAGGATGGTCAGCAGCATCCCAGAGTTCTATCCGCCAGATGCTGGTAGGATTTCTCCCTGTGATAACCAAAAGTGTCTTCAAATATTGCCAAGTATCTCCTGTGGCGGAGGGTCATCTCCAGTGGAGAAAAAATAATCTAGATCTAATGCTCAATGGTCAACACTGAGTGGAAGGAGGGGGAGAAAAAAAGATGAAAGAAAAAACAAATAGTTCTTTTTATAGAATCAAACTAAATCCTCTTGCAAACTTGCTGTACCTTTCTCTTCTCTACAAATTAAGAAGCAGAACTTTTAGTCAGTTATCAGTGTCCTAATATATAAATTGACTGAGTAAGAATTTTCTTTACTAGGAAGGCTTGTAGATTTTCAGCAATGGTGATTTCAGCACATACCTGGAAAGTAAGTAGTTTACAATTCCCACAGAAGCAAAGTGGTCTACTTTCTTCAGTTCAGTAGACCGAACTGACCAAATTCAGGGAATCACTACCTTTACAACTTAATTTCCTCATTTGTTTAAAAAACAAACAAACAAACAAAAAACAGGTACAAGGGAAAGAGGAAAGTAGAAAGGGTCTAATCTGAATTTTAAAGAAGATGTCACAAATCAATTTGTTGATAACAAATATCATTAACAGCTCAGGCTTTAACTAGAACTTCACAATACCACCTCAGTACTAAATTTACAAATCTAATCAAGACCACAAGGATGTTCATAAAAGCATGAATAGATAAAAACAAAGTCCCTAAACAGAATAAATCTTCAGAAAATTTAGCCTAAAACTCACCTGAGTATATTTTAAATGGATCCTTAATTTACAATATTGCAAGCATCACTGCATGAGAAACAGAAAAAAGATATATTCTGTTTTCACATATTCACATTCTAAAATTCAACGTGCTAATTTCCTCTCCTGAAACGTTAAAAATGTAGTACATATATAAATGACGCTGATTCTTTAAGATCAAGGTTTAAGATCGTTATTTCTGAGCTTCCATACCTCAGCCAATGGCAACCAGAAGCAGCAGCAGTGAGCCCTACTGCATTTGCTCATCCATGCAACAAACTGACAGCTCTAATGTACCAAGCACAGTGAGAGGCTCTGAAAATAAGTGCATTTGTTTTCCTGTTCATTTCTGTTCCTCAGAACAGAGATTTGTAAGTGGGAGACTGAGGGAAAGGAGATGCCAAAAGCAAATTCTGCAAAAAAGACCTTATTTAATGGTGACGCTTCAAGATACTCTCTTTAAGATTAAAGAAAAAGATGTACACCAATACTATTTCAATTTAATCATGTATTAGAAGTTATAGCCAATGAAAAGTTAAATAAGAATAAGGCATAGAAAGGAAGAAATAAAACTGTCATCATTTGCAGCAAATCAAGAAATAACCTACAAAATTTAACCATTAATAAGGGAGTTTAATAAGGTTGCCAGAAACAAAGTAAACTACTACATTTAAAGGGACAAAAACAAAAAGTAATTAGGAAAAGTTGATAGAATTTAATAAAAGCTATGAAAGCCTTTTAATGGAGAAATGATAAATCTTTACTGAAAGACATTAAAGAAGACTAAATAAGAAATGCAAATCAAAACCACTATGAGGTACCATTTCACACCAGTCAGAATGGCTGCGATCCAAAAGTCTACAAATAATAAATGCTGGAGAGGGTGTGGAGAAAAGGGAACCCTCTTACACTGTTGGTGGGAATGCAAACTAGTACAGCCACTATGGAGAACAGTGTGGAGATTCCTTAAAAAACTGGAAATAGAACTGCCTTATGATCCAGCAATCCCACTGCTGGGCATACACACTGAGGAAACCAGAAGGGAAAGAGACACGTGTACCCCAATGTTCATCGCAGCACTGGTTATAATAGCCAGGACATGGAAGCAACCTAGATGTCCATCAGCAGATGAATGGATAAGAAAGCTATGGTACATATACACAATGGAGTATTACTCAGCCATTAAAAAGAATACATTTGAATCAGTTCTAATGAGGTGGATGAAACTGGAGCCTATTATACAGAGTGAAGTAAGCCAGAAGGAAAAACATCAATACAGTATACTAACGCATATATATGGAATTTAGAAAGATGGTAACAATAACCCTGTGTACGAGACAGCAAAAGAGACACTGATGTATAGAACAGTCTTATGGACTCTGTGGGAGAGGGAGAGGGTGGGAAGATTTGGGAGAATGACATTGAAACATGTAAAATATCATGTAAGAAACGAGTTGCCAGTCCAGGTTCGATGCACGAAACTGGATGCTTGGGGCTGGTGCACTGGGACGACCCAGAGGGATGGTATGGGGAGGGAGGAGGGAGGAGGGTTCAGGATGGGGAACACACGTATACCTGTGGCGGATTCATTTTGATATTTGGCAAAACTAATACAATTATGTAAAGTTTAAAAATAAAATCAATCAATGCAAACAAACAAAAAAAAAAGAAGACTAAATAAATGGAAAGATTCAATATTGTAAGGATATCGATTTTCAGCAGAGGAATCTACATATCCAATGTAATGCTAATAAAAACTCTAAGTCCTTGTAGACTTTGCCTAGCAGACTCTAAAGTTTGTATCAAAGATCAAGAGTAGCAAAGTCACTCTTGAAAAAAAAACAAGGTACAAGGTTTGCCCCACTAGGTATCAAGTCTTGTTACAAAGCTATAGCAATTATGATTTGTGTGGTAAGTACATAGGCATAAACTATATTAACAGAACAGATAGAGCCCAGAAACATACCCATCATTTATGATAAAGTGAGTACCACAGATCAAAAAGGAAAAGATAGTCTTATAATAAAACTGATTAAGCCAGTTATATATAAAGAAAAACAAATCCTAAATCCATACCTGACAACAGAACATAATAATTTCCAGTACAACTGAAATGTGACAACAAAGAAACATGAAATTTTAAAAAGACAATCTCTGAGAGTATTTCTTGATATCTGGGTAGAAAATAATTTCTTAAATAAGACAAAAAAACATTAATTACCAAAAAAAAATCAATAAACTATAAATTTAAGAAATGTATGATAATCAAAAGAAATCTTAAGAAAAGCAAAATGACAAGCTATAAACTGGAAAAAGACATCTGTAATGTATATAACCAACAAAGGAGTAATATAATGAGTATATATTTTTAAAATTTACTTTTAATTGAAGGATAATTGCTTTACAATATTGTATTGGTTTCTGCCATACATCAACATGAATCAGCCATAGGTATACATATGTCCCCTCTCTCTTGAACTCCTTCTTCTTAACAAAAAAAGGAGAACTCCAAAGAAAAATGAAACAAGAAATAAACAGGCACTGGGAAGAACAGAAAGCTTAAATGGACCACATATGTGGGGTAAGATGCTCTGCCTCATTAGGAATCAGAAAGGTTAACTACTGATAGAAGTCAAAATAAGACACGTCTAACACTCAACTGTTAAAATGGAAAACTAGTAAAACTTACAAAAACAACAAAATCAAATATTCAGGCTATGAAACAACAAGGACTTTCACACACTAGTGGTGAAAGTAAAAACTGGTATTATTGTTTTGGCAAACAGTTTGGAATTACCTAATAAAACTGAATGTGAAAATGCCCTGTGAACCAGCTTGCGAATGTCAGATATACACATGTGGCCAAAGAAACATATGATAATGTGTTATGTGAGCAAAAAACCTAGAAATAATCTGAATGACTATCAACAGAAAAATGGATAAACTGTAGTCTACTCCAACAGTAGTAGACTATATAAGAGCAAACACAAATAACAGCTGGAAGCATCAACATGCGTAAGTCTACAAAATATGAAATTCTGCACAAAAAAAGCCCTTCACAGAGAAAAACAGTATGATTGTCTTTAGGATGTCTTAGGCAGGCAAAATTAAGTAATAATAAGTTTAGGACTATCTACAAAGACTGTATAACAGTAAACCAAGGGAATTTTAAATAAAGATCACTCCTGAAAGGAAAAGAGTAGAATGAAATGAGAAAGACTTGTATTTGTATAATATCCTATTACTTAAGTTGTGTTGTGGTAAGTATTCACTTGGTTATTATTCTCTAAATTATACATATACTTGATATACTGTTTGAAATATACATTTGACAATAAAATTTTTTTGAAAACTAAAAGAAAATAGAAAAGATAAATAACATAAGCATTAAGAATATATACAATTATCCAGAACTAATCATATACAATTTATACAGAACTAGTAAGAGCTAGCAATTACTGAGTTGTTCCACGTATCAAAAATAGTTCTCACGTATCAAAAATAGTTCTAAGTGCTTTGCATATATGATCTCATTTAGCCTCATAATCCTAAAAGATGATGCTGTGAAAGAGCTGCACTCAATATGCCAGCAAATTTGGAAAACTCCAATCCCAAAGAAAGGCAATGCCAAAGAATGCTCAAACTACCGCACAATTACACTCATCTCACACACTACTAAAGTAATGCTCAAAATTCTCGAAGCCAGGCTTCAGCAATATGTGAACCGTGAAATTCCTGATGTTCAAGCTGGTTTTAGAAAAGGCAGAGGAACCAGAGATCAAATTGTCAACATCTGCTGGATCTTTGAAAAAGCAAGAGAGTTCCAGAAAAACATCTATTTCTGCTTTATTGACTATGCCAAAGCCTTTGACTGTGTGGATCACAAGAAACTGTGGGAAATTCTGAAAGAGATGGGAATACCAGACCACCTGACCTGCCTCTTGAGAAACCTGTATGCAGGTCAGGAAGCAACAGTTAGAACTGGACCTGGAACAACAGACTGGTTCCAAATAGGAAAAGGAATATGTCAAGGCTGTATACTGTCACCCTGCTTATTTAACTTATATGCAGAGTACATCAAGAGAAACACTGGGCTAGAAGCACCAGCTGGAATCAAGATTGCCGGGAGAAATATCAATAACCTCAGATATGCAAATGACACCACCCTTATGGCAGAAAGTGAAGAAGAACTAAAGAGCCTCTTGATGGAAGTGAAAGAGGAGAGTGGAAAAAGGTGGCTTAAAGCTCAACATTGAGAAAACTAAGATCATGGCATCCGGTCCCATCACTTCATGGGAAATAGATGGGGAAACAGTGGAAACAGTGTCAGACTTTACTTTCTTGGGCTCCAAAATCACTGCAGATGGTGACTGCAGCCATGAAATTAAAAGATGCTTACTCCTTGGAAACTTATGACCAACCTAGACAGCATATTAAAAAGTAGAGACATTACTTTGTCAACAAAGGTCCATCTAGTCAAGGCTATGGTTTTTCCAGTAGTCATGTATGGATGTGAGAGTTGGACTATAAAGAAAGCTGAGCACTGAAGAATCGATGCTTTGGAACTGTGGTGTTGGAGAAGACTCTTGAGAGTCCCTTGGACTGCAAGGAGATCCAACCAGTCCATCCTAAAGGAGATCAGTCCTGGGTGTTAATTGGAAGGACTGATGTTGAACCTAAAACTCCAATACTTTGGCCACCTGATGAGAAGAGCTGACTCATTTGAAAAGGCCCTGATGCGGGAAAGATTGAGGGCAGGAGGAGAAGGGAATGACAGAGGATGAGATGGTTGGATGGCATCACTGACTCAATGGACATGAATTTAGGTAAACTCGGGGAGTTGGTGATGGACAGGGAGGCCTGGCATGCTGTGGTTCACGGGGTCGCAAAGAGTCAGACACGACTGAGGGACTGAACTGAACTGAATCCTAGAGATAGTACTATTATTTGTCTCATCATCCAGATGAGGAAGCCAAGGCATAAAAGTTTAACTCCCCCAAGGTCACACTATCAGGAACTGATTCAAGCCCCTGGCAGATTAAGTGCAGAATCTACATTCTCTTTGCTTACCCACTAAATGGGGGTATGCATTTCATAACAGAAATAGAATAGACTTAAGAACTATGTAGAATCCAGTAAAAAAATTTATGCACATACACCATACACATATACAAGGGAGTCCCTTGGACAGCAAGGAGAACAAACCAGTCAATTCTAAAGGAAATCAGTCCTGAAAATTCATTGGAAAGACTGATGCTGAAGCTAAGCTCCAGTATTTTGGTCACATGATGCAAACAGCCGACTCACTGGAAAAATCCCCTATGCTGGGAAAGATTAAAGGCAAAAGGAGAAGAGGGCATTAGAGGATGAGATGGCTGGATGGCATCACTGATGCAGTGGACATGAACTTGGGCAAACTCTGGGAGATGGTGAGGGACAGGGAGGCCTGGCATGCTGCAGTCCATAAAAGAGCCAGACAAGACTGAATGACTGTACAGCGACCACACAATGTCTCTGAGTGAGGCTTTCTATTTTAAAAGCTGAGTTCCCTCCAAATTTAATACATTTATCATCAAAATTCTACTGAGATTGTATGGAGAATGAGCAGACAAGGGAACATCTCACAAAAAACTAAGCATACTCATGAGAATAACTAAGATAATATTAAAACAGTGATGAGCTATTCACACTGCTAAGTATTAAGCATACTAGAAAGCCAGTGTATTATAAGCAAAGAGATCAATGGGGCAGAAAACAGAGCCCAGAAATGGACATAACAATGCATTATTCATTCACTGTTGTTGGTCCTAACAAATCTGAAAAAAAAATTAGAAATGTTCTTCAGATTGACTACAAGTTAAAAATAAAAGATAAAATGGTAAAAATACTGAAAGTACACACAGGTGAAAATTTACATAATTTGGGGGAAAGAAAAATATCTTACAAAACTTGATATCAAAGACAGAACTAATAAACTTGCACAGAACAGATCATAAAGAAATTAACTGTGGCATATAAATACATAAATAAAATGCCATAAAGTGAGGAAAAGTATTTGACATAAAAGATGAGTTGATATCCTTCATAAGTATCTTCTCCAAACCAACAGTAAAAAATTAACCACTGATAGGAAAACATACAACTCACAAAATAACAAATTTAACTGGAACAACATAAGGAAAATGCCTCCATTTCACTAGTAATCTGAAAACTGAAAAAATTAAACAATGATATATTTACCAGCTTGTGAAAATACTAAATAATCAGTGCTACCAAAAGAGGGGGGAAAAAAAAACCTCCAACTGCTCATCACAATAATTAAAACGTTAAAACTCTTTGGACTTTGGCAATATATATTAAAAAATGTGGCATAGTTTTTGAGTAATTCTACTTCTGCTAAATCATGATAAAAAAATTTTAGTCATTTAAAATTTAAACATCACAGTGATCTAATACTTGAATTTAAATTAGAAAATAAATAACTAAAAACAAGATAGCTAAATCAAGCTACTGTATACCCATAAAATGGAATACTGTGCAGTCATTAACAATACTATCACAGGGGAAAAAAAAATACTATCACAGGAAAAAAATGTTTTCACTAATTTGAAATATTTCCTGAGTACCTATTAGTGCAAGACACTGTTCAAGAACCTAGGAATAAAATAGTTTGTAGGAAAAACAAGGCACTGCCTTCAAGAAACTTATAAATGCAAACAAATGATTAAGATTATTTCAGATAGTGATTTATGCTATGAATAAATTATCACAAGAGTAAAAAATCTGTTCAATGAACAAATGAGATAATCATGTTAGGGATGAAGGAAAATGTAACTGAAAAAGGACAAAGGCTGTAAGTGCACTGAAGATGGCACAGAAATACTGCCCTGTCTTAGAAGATGAATATCCCCTTTTAACGGCATTATTTACCTAGATATAATATATTATACTGAGTGGAAACATGGCATAGTGGTTAAAAGCATGGACTCCAGAGCCTGAATGCCTGGATTACTTGATCCTTCTCACCTTACTTTCCACATCTGTAAGTCAGGGATAATAATAGCATCCATCTCATAGAATTGCTTCTGAGGACTGCATGAGCCTAAAAATGTTGTATGCTCATAAAGCAACAATTGAAGAGTTACAATAGGGACACCTATTATTTCTATGAAGTCACAACCTTTTGACTGTAACAACTAAATTCCTCTGGCTGAGGCTGAGGTAACAGGGTAGAATGTGACTGAGAGCAGCAGGGAGAATATTTTACCTGAGACAGGAAAAGAAAGCCTCTAGGAGGGGGTTACCACTACACAGGAATCAGTCATGCTAAGGTCGAGGGAAGGAACAGCTAAGTTTCTAAGGTAAGAATATAAAATTGAAAAAAAATTTACAATAAAGGGAACACTGCAGATTATAAGTGTCAAGTAAAATATCATCACAACTTAAGATGCATACACATTTTATATAAAAGTATATAAGTATATGTACATACATGTAACTACATATATGTATAAGAAAAATGCTTTGATTTACGAAGTCATATTTTATTATTTCTTTAACTTGTTTGCCACTGCTTTTGGTCTTTGGTGTGTTTAATGATTATACAATTATGATTATTATCATTCAAACATGTTGTTCATTAATAAGGCCAAGGATACCGATTTATCTCCAGATAGTCACCTTTGCTATTGTCTAATGTGACAATCACACCTGTCACTGTATTGATACTGGTAAAACCAGGTGAACAGAAGAGGCCTGACACAACAATCACATCACTGGACACAGGCATCACTGTACATCTTTAAAAACTGAGTGGCACAAGTTTCCTTACCTCGGGCCATTGCTATCTTTTCTCCGTGTTGAACAGTTGCCTTGCTCAGTTTTGGATCGCTGATCTGTGAACTCATTTGCGTTCCTATCTACAATCTCTCCAGCATCCAGGGCTCTGTGGAGTCGATAGTTGACCATCTTCAGAACAATGAAAACAGCAGCTATCACAGGACAATAAACTGCTACTATAATCATGGAAGAAGGAAGGGCCTTAAAGAGAAAGAAAAGATAGGCATTTTAAAATCTTTTATACTTTATTCAACTAGAGAAATCTGTAGCTAAAATAACAAACACACACATTCTCACACAAAGCAACGACTGTGTTCCTAACACTAAACTGTAAAAGTATAAGACAGCACTATCTAATACAGTAGCCACTTGCTACCTATGGCTAGCGAGTGCTCGAAATGAGGCTAGCCCGAATTGAGATGTGCACTAAGAGTAAAATAACAATGGGTTCTGAAAATTCAGCATGGAAAAAAGGGTGCAAAATATCTCAGTCTTTATATTAGTTGTTGAAATATATTTAGATTATATTGGGTTAAATAAAATATATAATGCAGCTTCCAGAAAATTTTAAATTACCTACATGGCTCACGTTACATGCCCAGTGGACAGCACTGGTATAAATAAAGTTCATGCCAAAAAGCTTATAATCCAAACAGAGAGTTAATGTATCACATTACATAATATGTGAATAAGACAGGGTTGTCCTCCAAATATAAATAATCCTTGTTTATGTGCTCCCTGTTAACTTTTTTTACGATATAAACACACTCATTTCCTTGGGCAGCAAGGTAAAGACACTGTGTTCACTATCTATGCTGACCTCACTGTCTCTTAAAAAATAAAAGTTGTTAATAATTAATCTCATAGATTAACTATGAGAGAAATTGTAGAATTGGGGGGAAAAAATTTCAGGTCTGCCTTTCAAAACAAAGAGTTAACCAGAAGGTCATATTTCTCAATATCTCCTTTAATCAGACATTTTTCCTGAGAGCATTTAACCATAAATTTGTAACTAGTAATACAACTACCATTCCCCTGAGGCCTTTCTTTGCTGTCCTATAGTAAGTCACAGTTCAATATCTAGCTATAAGAAAAAAATTGAACAGCAGTTTTGCTTCCAAGTTCAAAACACTAAATTCATTCAGATTATTCTTTTAAGTCCAGGCTCTCTCCTTGTGTGGTTTGGGATCTTTGTTGCCAACTACTAAAGTAGCTGGTGCTTCTACTGAGCTACAACATAAACAATCATTGGTCTATTTGGAGACAAAAACGAAACTTAAATTTTTATTAGCTTTAAAGTTGTCTGCTCTGTCCTTGTGTAACAGAAAAGGGAGTAAAAATAAAACAGCAAAAATAAATCTGGCAAATGAAAACAAAAATTAGCAGAATTTCAAAGCAGTATGCCTGGGGATGGGGTGGTGAACCATAGGTACTAATCCTGTCCTAAACCATAAATTCCATCCATCAGTAATATCTGAACCAACTTTCCTTAATACCTTTCCAGATAAAGAAAAACTAGACAGCAATAACAAGGGGACTGCCTTCCTCCCAGAGTCCACCCTCAAATCCATCAGTCCTGTGGCTATTTCGCTGGGCACAAAGGGTCAACTGGGGGAAGAATTAAGAACCATTTTTCTAGAGCTACAGTGGGACAGTCAATTGGCACTGGGATCTAGCTTTTCTACTGGTATACCTGAAGCTTGGGGATGCTACCTTTACTTAATCATCCTAATGGAAAATTTCTTTTGGCTTATTCACCAAAAAAAAAAAGAAAGAAAGAAAGGTAAGTGCATAAGCTAAATCCTACCAAGTGCAGAATTCAGTTCCCTATCTGTACCACCTTTCACTTCCGGCAGACAGAGAATGCTGGGGGAAAAAGGAAGATGAAGGTCTTAGTAACCAAACATTGTCCGTAAACTTGAAAATGACAATTAATTAGAGGTAAAGGAAGAGGTTAGGTCATAAAGAAAAGGACTTTTTTTTTTTTTTTTTGGCCACACTGCCCAGGATCTCAGTTCCCGGACCAGAGACTGAACTCAAGCCATGGCAGTTGAAATGTGGAGTCCTAACCACTGGATCTCCAGGAAAATCCCCAAAGGAATTCTTTTATTTTTATCTCATCTTTTTAGTCTAAAGAGTATGTATTTTACTACATAGGCAGAACTTTTGCACAAGTAAGTGAGGTAGTCACTTCTGAACTTTAGGACAATCCCATTCATCAAGGCACCCCATGGTAGGTGGGTATTGGGGGAGATGTTTATGAAAGTGTTACAAGGAACTGGGAAGAAGAACCAGGAAGTAGTAATATCTTTAACTGCCTAGTATTTTCAATACACCTATCTATATTAGCTTCCAGTAGGGTTTATCCCATTACTTGTGGAGTCCCCAAAGGAATGTTTTTAACCTTAGAGGTTTCCCATGGAGGCTGCCCCCAAAGGACTCAGAAAGGCCCTCGTATCACAACCACAGCTTGAGGAATTCAGCCCTCTTGCCACAGTCCCCTTCAGGGGGTTGAGGTTAAGGATTCCAGGTTAAGTTTTTCCTTTCAGAGGATGGGGCTGCAGAAGACAAGAAACTATTCCCATTGTCAAGATTCAGACATACATGCCCAAAGAAAAAATCTCAAAATATAATTTTCTATAATTCCAACTACATAGTCAAATTGATTTCAGCAGGCCACCTGGGAACTTCTCACAAGCTCAGAATATATTTTCCCCAAGGCACTGGCTTACAAATGAACCATTGAAACTTGAGCCTACCCATATTCCTGCCCTCTCCAGGAAGCTCAGACAGTAAATAATCTGCCTACAATGCAGAAGGCCTAGGTTCGATTCCTGGGTTAGGAAGATACCCGGGAAAAGAGAATGGCAACCCACTCCAGTATTCTTGCTTGGAGAATCCCATGGACAGAGAAGGCTGGTGGGCTACAGACCGTGGGGTTGCAAAGAGTCGGACACGACTGAGTGACTAACACATACACACATATGTATTTCTGCACGTTAGAATTTTATCTACATACTATTTTAATATGAATAGAACTATTAAAAATACTAAATCTTTTTCTGTTTACACTTGCATTTTATATTTATGTCACTCTAAAATAAAACATGTACTTGTATTTACATTTTTATCTACAGTAGAATGTGCTTAGGAAAGCAACATTAAAAAATACATATCAACAAGCTGGAAAGAGACCAAAGTAATATATACAGTACATACAGGCCACCATCAATATACATGTGTTAGGAGTAAAGATAGGCAGCTTAAAACATATACAAGAAGACAGAGCACAAATGCGAAAAATAAGGGAGGGAATAAAAGTCCTAAGAAATAAAAGTAAGGCTGTCTACTGATGGACTAAAATTATCTTCCATATTTTATAGGAATTTTTCTATACTTTAAATTTTCCCAACAAGAAAAGAAAAAGCTATTAGATGATCTGAATCTGTAAATTCTGGTCAAAGTCAATGTCTTTAGTTAAAATGTTATACTTGAGTGCAGGCTGAGTTGCTTAAGGCGTGTCCGACTCTTTGTCACCCCGTGGACTGTAGCTCACCAGGCTCCTCTGTCCATGGGATTCTCCAGGCAAGAATACTGAAGAGGGTTGCCAGGCCTGCCTCCAGGCGATTTCCCAACCCAGGGATGGAACCTGCATCTCCTACTTCTCCGGCACTAACAGGTGGGTTCTTTACCACTCTATTTCTACCCTCCTGTTTCATAAAACAATTTTGTTCAGTTCATTTACATATATCTTTAGTTATCTAACTAAAAGCCATCATGAAAAAAAAAAGCCATAATGAGTTATCTAACATAGGCTTACACAGCACATTATCATCATTTTGGCATATATCATTTAAATTATTACATTTTGAATATGTATGATGTTGTTACTGCAAACTGTGTTTATAACAGATACCCATTTGTGTTTTATTAGGACAATTTTTATTCCTTTTCTGTTCATCTCATAAATGCATATTCCTATCTCCGTATCAACAAAAAGAAGACCAGGAGCTGACTGTGGCTCAGACCATGAACTCCTTATTACCAAATTCAGACTGAAATTGAAGAAAGTAGGGAAAACCACTAGACCATTCAGGTATGACCTAAATCAAATCCCTTATGATTATACAGTGGAAGTGAGAAATAGATTTAAGGGCCTAGATCTGATAGATAGAGTGCCTAATGAACTATGGACTGAGGTTCGTGACACTGTACAGGAGACAGGGATCAAGACCATCCCCATGGAAAAGAAATGCAAAAAAGCAAAATGGCTGTCTGGGGAGGCCTTACAAATAGCTGTGAAAAGAAGAGAAGAGAAAAGCAAAGGAGAAAAGGAAAGATATAAACATGTGAATGCAGAGTTCCAAAGAACAGCAAGGAGAGATAAGAAAGCCTTCCTCAGCAATCAATGCAAAGAAATAGAGGAAAACAGCAGAATAGGAAAGACTAGAGATCTCTTCAAGAAAATTAGAGATACCAAGGGAACATTTCATGCAAAGATGGGCTCAATAAAGGACAGAAATGGTATGGACCTAATAGAAGCAGAAGATATTAAGAAGAGATGGCAAGAATACACAGAAGAACTGTACAAAAAAGATCTTCACGACCCAGATAATCACGATGGTGTGATCACTGACCTAGAGCCAGACATCCTGGAATGTGAGGTCAAGTGGGCCTTAGAAAGCATCACTATGAACAAAGCTAGTGGAGGTTATGGAATTCCAGTTGAGCTATTCCAAATCCTGAAAGATGATGCTGTGAAAGTGCTGCACTCAATATGCCAGCAAATTTGGAAAACTCAGAAGTGGCCACAGGACTGGAAAAGGTCAGTTTTCATTCCAATCCCAAAGAAAGGCAATGCCAAAGAATGCTCAAACTACCGGAAAACTGCACTCATATTACACGCTAGTAAAGTAATGCTCAAAATTCTCCAAGCCAGGCTTCAGCAATCTGTGAACCGTGAACTTCCTGATGTTCAAGCTGGTTTTAGAAAAGGCAGAGGAACCAGAGATCAAATTGCCAACATCCACTGGATCATGGAAAAAGCAAGAGAGTTCCAGAAAAACATCTATTTCTGCTTTATTGACTATGCCAAAGCCTTTGACTGTGTGGATCACAACAAACTGTGGAAAATTCTGAAAGAGATGGGAATACCAGACCACCTGACCTGCCTCTTGAGAAACCTATATGCAGGTCAGGAAGCAACAGTTAGAACTGGACATGGAACAACAGACTGGTTCCAAATGGGAAAAGGAGTACGTCAAGGCTATATATTGTCACCCTGCTTATTTAACTTATACGCAGAGTACATCATGAGACACGCTGGACTGGAGGAAACACAAGCTGGAATCGAGATTGCTGGGAGAAATATCAATCACCTCAGATATGCAGATGACACCACCCTTATGGCAGAAAGTGAAGAGGAACTCAAAAGCCTCTTGATGAAAGTGAAAGTGGAGAGTGAAAAGGCTGGCTTAAAGCTCAACATTCAGAAAACGAAGATCATGGCATCCGGTCCCATCACTTCATGGGAAATAGATGGGGAAACAGTGGAAACAGTGTCAAGACTTTATTTTTCTGGGCTCCCAAAATCACTGCAGATGGTGAGTGCAGCCATGAAATTAAAAGGCACCTACTCCTTGGAAGGAAAGTTATGACCAACCTAGATAGCATATTCAAAAGCAGAGACACTAATTTGCCAACAAAGGTCCGTCTAGTCAAGGCTATGGTTTTTCCTGTGGTCAGGTACGGATGTGAGAGTTGGACTGTGAAGAAGGCTGAGCGCGGAAGAATTGATGCTTTTGAACTGTGGTGTTGGCGAAGACTCGAGAGTCCCTTGGACTGCAAGGAGATCCAACCAGTCCATTCTGAAGGAGATCAGCCCTGGGATTTCTTTGGAAGGAATGATGCTAAAGCTGAAACCCCAGTACTTTGGCCACCTCATGCGAAGAGTTGACTCATTGGAAAAGACTGATGCTGGGAAGGATTGGGGGCAGGAGGAGAAGGGGACAACAGAGCATGAGATGGCTGGATGGCATCACTGACTCCATGGACATGAGTCTGAGTGAACTCTGGGAGTTGGTGATGGACAGGGAGGCCTGGCGTGCTGCGATTCATGGGGTCGCAAACAGTCAGACACGACTGAGCAACTGAACTGAACTGAACTGATCTCCATAACTGAGTAACATACATTGTTTTATCGTTAATAATTCATTATGGCATTCAAAACTTGCAGTTGCAACAGTCGATCATGACTTAGTGACTAAACAACAACAAACTCTCATAGTTATAGTTACCACAACTATACTAAATTTTTTAGGACTTAGAAAACCATGTTGTTGAAAACACAATAAAGCAACTGGGGAAAATAAGTAAGCAAGCAAGCAAGCAGCAGGCAATATTTCAGATAATATGGAAATTCTTTCTTTGTTGAGGGACAGTTGTGTGGTAGAATCTAGCCTTACATAGGCATACCTATATGAATCTATACTTACACAGGCATACCTCAGAGCTATCATAGGTTTGAATTTAGAGCACTGCAATAAAGTGAGTCATGAGAGAAATCACTATTTATGGCAACTATAGTCTTAAGAAATGTATTTCTTAAATAATGAGAATTGAATTTAGAAATTATTCTTGATCCATGGGCTGCAGAATGGCTACTGTGTTAGTAAATATGAAAAAAACATGAATATCATTGTACATCTCTAGCTGAGCTCTTAACAGGCCAGGTATGTTGTCAATGAGCAGTAATATTTTGAAAGTGATCTTTTTTTCCTTTACAAAAAAAAAAAAAAAAACTCAAATGAAATTATTAGAACATAAATTGAGAGGCAGTAATGTTTTGTTTTTAATTTAAAACAATTTTTTTATAATTTTTAAAGGTTATTTTTCATTTACAGTTATTACAAAATATTGGCCATATTCCCCATGTGGTACAATATATCGCTGAGCCTATCTTACACCCAACAGACTGTACCTCTCACTCCTCTACCTTTATATTGCCCCCCTACCCCTATTGGTAACTAATAGTTTATCTTCTATTATCTGTGAGTCTTTGTGACACTCACTAGTCTGCTTTATTTTTTAGATCCTACATGTAAGTGATATTATATAGTACTTCTCTTTCTCTGTCTTGACTTATTTCACTTAGTATAATGCCCTCCAAGTCCATTCATATTGCTGCAAAAGGCACATTTTCATTCTTTTTTTATGGCTAGGTAGTATTTCATTGCGTATATATATACACCACTCCTTCTTTATCCATTCATCTGTTGGATTCTTAGGTTGCTTCCATATCTTGGCTATTATAAACAATGCTATCATCATTAGGATACATATTTTCAAATCAGTGTTTTGGTTTTTTTTTTAAGAAATACACACAGAAGAGCAACTACTGGGTCACACAGCAGTTCTGGTTTTAGGTTTTTTGAGAAACTTCCATACTGTTTTCCACCATGGCTGTACCAATTTACATTCCCACCAACAATGTACTGCTAAGTCACTACAGTCGTGGTCCAACTCTGTGCGACCCCATAGATGGCGTCCCTGGGATTCTCCAGGCAAGAACACTGGAGTGGGTTGCCATTTCCTCCTCCAGTGCATGAAAGTGAAAAGGGAAAGTGAAGTCGCTCAGTCGTGTCCGACTCTTAGCGACCCCATGGACTGCAGCCTACCAGGCTCCTCCGTCCATGGGATTTTCCAGGCAAGAGTACTGGAGTGGGGTGCCATTGCCTTCTCCCAACAATGTACTAGAGTTTCCTTTTCTCCACATTCTAACCAATATTTGTTATGTGTCTTCTTTCTGATGACAGTCATCTCGACAGGTGTGAGGTGATATTTCATGGTGGCTGTGATTTGCATTTCCCTGAAGATCAGCAATGTTGAGCAACTTTTCATGTGCCTATCGGCCATCTACATTTCCTCTTTGGAAAAATGTCTATTTGGTTCTTCTGCCCATTTTTTAATTAGGCTGGGTTTTGGGGTTTATTTTGCACTGAGTTGTATGAGCTGATTATATATGTTGGATATTAATCCCTTACCAGTCATATCACTTGCAAATATTTTCTCCCATTCAGTAGGCTATCTTTTTGTTGTGATGGTGGTTTTCTTTGCTGTGCAAACAATTTTAATTAGGTCCCATTTGTTTATTTTTGCTCGTATTTCCTTTACATTAGGAAGACAGATCCAAAAAAATACTGCTGCAATTTATGTCAGAGAGTGTCTGCCAATATTTTCCTCTAGGAGTTTGATAGTATCCAGTCTTACACTTAGGTCTTTAATCCATTTGAACTTCAGCTGTCCAATTTTCTGAGTACCACTTGGAAGAGACTGCCTTTTCTCCCTTGTATAGTGTTGACTCGTTTGTCATAGATTAATTGACCATAAATGCAAGGACTTATTTCTATTGATCTGTGTGTCTGTTTTTGGAAAGGTACCAATGTTTTGCTTTACATATATTTTTCTGAGTAAACCTAACCATCCTGGAAAAAGAATGGGGTATCCTATACTAAGAACCATCTTGATTCATATCTCCTTTTGTAAGTTAGTTAACTTGACATTCTGTTGTATGAGTCATTCTTTTAATAGTTTAATCAGTCTAAGTAAATCCCTGAGTAAACTGATAAAAAAATTAATCATATGGTAAATATGAGGATCAGAAGCTATCTCATAAAGTCCAACTTAAACTGCTTAACCTATTTCTTTATTCTGTCTCTGATATATTCTATTGAAATAATTTTTTAGAATTTATAGTAAGTGAAAATAAGAAATCTATCACATGACTTTGCGATTCTGAAGAATAGAAGCTAGGTCATTATCTTTTTACTATACCTCAAAAAAAACACAACAGTTCAGGGTATATTCAGTGAGATTATCTTAGAGGCAAATATATGAAAAATAATGGAATTCTTTGTGCACTTAATAGCCATACTCCTATAAAAGTAGGGTACAATATAAGCACAAATAACAATGGTTCAGATTTAAGGCTTAAAAATCAAAAGATGTAATTCAGTAACAAAAGCATTAAGCCATAGGAAAACCACAAGGATCAATAAAAATATTTTTAAATAAAATATGAATACACAAAAAATAGGTTATCAAGCATTATTATTTGATTGTATATTCTTTCATGTTTCACTAAAAACAGAATGCAATAAATTGCAAGTTGAGATCTAACACAAGAATGAAAGTCAGTTAAGATTTACAAATTAAAAGTATACTAGCAAATTTCCCTAGTGGCCCAGTGGTTAAGAATCACCTTGCAATGTAGGGCCACAGGTTTGATCCCTGCTCTGGGAAGATCCCACTTGTCACAGGGCAACTAAGCCCATGAGTCACAACTACAGAGCCCACGCACTGCGACTACTGAAGCCCCACACACAGCAACTCGAGAGGAGCCCCACTTGCTGCAAGTAGAGAAAGCCCATCCATATGGCAAGGAAGACCCGGCACAGCCAAAATTTTTTAAAAAAAAGTATACTAGCTCTCTTAAGAGTATTAACAGAATGCATCTATCATTCTTGCCCTGAACTCACTCAACTGGCTTGAAACAGAATGATGGTATTGCATGCTATATAATCCATTTCTAGTTTAAAAGTAAATGCTCAAATAGGCAATGTATCACACACCAGAGTTTACGTGGGTAAATATGAAAGCTGCCCAACAGAAAAAAAGAATGAAGGGAAGTACAGTTTATCTTACTGCTGCCACTTCCTCAGTTTCCATAATGGTAAATGACACACTCAACTCAAGGAATAAGAGTTTTATTCATTCACTCAACATACATTTATCGAGTACCGATTTAAGCCCCAGCTACACTGCAATAAATAAGATCCTTTCTCTCTCCTGGAGCATCTTAGGAGAATGACTATGCTTTTACCAAGTGCTACGTGCTTAAAATGGCAAAGTATCTGTCTCACAACAATCCTTTGAAGAAAGTACTATCACTGTCTACATCTCTTACAAATAGGAAAACTTCAAGGCTTATGAAGTCATTGTCTGTAGCTGGTAAACTGGCAAAAACAGGATTTACATCCAGTCTAACTTCAGTGGTTGAGAACCTGAGTTTTTAACCATTATAAGTAGACAGTCTCCTTCCAAGGCAATGGTAACTTTTTTTTCATTGCTGCCATCTTAAGGAGTCGTTGAGACATTTTCCCCCTAAGTGTTCCCTGTGAAATAATAAAATATACATATATTGGTTTCTGTCCCTGGTTCCTGCACAGAACTCCTAAACACTTTTGATTTCCTAAATGAAAAGGGCACAAAGAGCATCTGTCACTCTCATTCCTCACATGTAAATCCCTTGGAATTTCCTGGGTGATAGAAAGGCCTGTTTTCTAAAGAGGTGACTCTGGGTGGGCTCCTGAATTGGGGCTGGTCACCAGAAAGACCAAGCCATGATTAGAAGCTTGGGATTTTCAGCCTCATCCTTCAAGCTCCATACGGTTTGAAAAGGGCTGGAAATGGAGTTAATAACTGATCAGGCCTGTGTGAGGCAATCTCCATAACATCCCAATAGTATGAAGTTCCGAGAGTTTCCAGGTTGGTGAATACAGAGAGGTGATGGCGGGCTGCACACCCAGAGAGGGTATGAAAGCTGGGAACTCTTTCCAAAAAAGTTCCAGCCCTTGAAATAACTGTGCCTCTTGCTGCTACTTACATATTCATGAGGACAACAATTTCAGATTTTGTTCATAAAAAACTGGAATGGACAGGATTTAAACAGACAGCAAATGCTGCATCTCTGTAGCTGAAGTGAAGAAGCACATGTGATAGCAGCAGCAATGGCAAAAACAAATAGTATTTTAAGTAAACACAGCAGGGGAAAAGGCCCGCATAAGACCAATAAGTGAAAGGATATTAAATTTTAACAAAACCCATTGATAATACAGGCATACCTTATAGATATTGTAGGTTTAGTTTCAGACCACTATAATAAAGTGAACAACACAGTGAAGTAAGCCACATGAATTTTTTGGTTTCCCATATATATATATATATATACACACTATACTGTAGTCTATTAACTGTGAAATAGTATTATGTCTAAAAAAAAGCACATACCTTAATTTAAAAATACTTTATTGCTAAAAAATGCTAACCATAATCTAAGACTTCAGCAAGTCATAATCTTCTTACAAAAGTAACATCAAATATCACTGATCATAATAAAAAATTTAGTAATAATGAAAATTGTGAAATAATGTGCGAATTACCAAAACATGATACAGGGACACAAGAAAACAACACTGTTGGAAAAATGGTGCCAACGGACTTGCTGAACGGGTTGCCACAAACCTTCAACATGTGAAAAAATACAATACCTATGAAGCATAATAAAGGGAAGCCACAACAAAATGAAGTACGCCTGTACATGCTACAAAATCTGGCTAACTCAGCCCTCCCTCCAAAATGATGAGTAAGACAAATTATCTCACTGAGAACCACAACTAAATTGCAGGAGATTTATAATGGGCTTCCAATGTATTCACATAATATGCTAGTTCAGAAGGGGAGCCAAGATTAAAGATATAATTAGATGGTGATTTCAAGGGCAGCTCTGAGAGTTCTAGACTCAGAATAAATACTGAAAAAGATCCGGGGACACTTAGTTCACCCCAGTCAATCACAAGAAGGCTTTCAGACACAGATTAATCAGAAGAGTATCTTGCATGACTGTAGAAGAGCATGGTGCAAAGTGACCGTGATGGTCATCTTGAGGCCAAAGGGAAGAAACAACAGAGGCAGTCTGTATAACCTTGAACCAGTGGTTTAACTTCTAGGAGCCTTTGTTTCCTCACTAGAAAAACAGGGATAGTAACGGTATCTTCATTTCACAGAGCTACAATAAGTATTAAGTGAGAAAACTTGAAAGGAGATAGTGCATGGGCATATAATAAAACAACTATTCAATGTTGTTAATAATATTTGAACAATGTAGCGACAAAGGTCCATATAGTCAAAGCTATGGCTTTACCAGTAATCGTGTATGGATGTGAGACCTGGACCATAAAAAAGACAGAGCACTGAAGAATTGATGCTTTTGAACTGTGGTGCTGGAGAAGACTTTTGACAGTCCCTTGGACTGCAAGGAGATCAAACCAGTCAGTCCTAAAGATCAGTTCAGTTCAGTTCAGTCGTTCAGTCGTGTCCGACTCTTTGTGACCCCATGAATCGCAGCACACCAGGCCTCCCTCTGTCCATCACCAACTCCCAGAGTTCACTCAAACTCATGTCCATCAAGACAGTGATGCCATCCAGCTGTCTCATCCTCTGTCATCCCTTTCTCCTCCTGCCCCCAATCCCTCCCAGCATCAGAGTCTCTTCCAATGAGTCAACTCTTCGCATGAGGTGGCCCAAGTACTGGAGTTTCAGCTTTAGCATCATTCCCTCCAAAGAAATCCCAGGGCTGATCTCCTTCAGAATGGACTGGTTGGATCTCCTTGCAGTCCAAGGGACTCTCAAGAGTCTTCTCCAACACCACAGTTCAAAAGCATCAATTCTTAGGCACTCAGCCTTCTTCACAGTCCAACTCTCACATCCATACATGACCACAGGAAAAACCATAGCCTTGACTAGACGAACCTTTGTTAGCAAAGTAATGTCTCTGCTTTTGAATATGCTGTCTAGGTTGGTCATAACTTTCCTTCCGAGGAGTAAGCGTCTTTTAATTTCATGGCTGCAGTCACCATCTGTAGTGATTTTGGAGCCCAGAAAAATAAAGTCTGACACTGGTTCCACTGTTTCCCCATCTATTTCCCATGAAGTGGTGGGACTGGATGCCGTGATCTTTGTTTTCTGAATGTTGAGCTTTAAGCCAACTTTTTCACTCTCCTCTTTCACCTTCATCAAGAGGCTTTTGAGTTCCTCTTCACTTTCTGCCATAAGGGTGGTGTCATCTGCATATCTGAGGTTATTGATATTTCTCCCAGCAATCTTGGTCCAGTTTGTGTTTCTTCCAGTCCAGCATTTCTCATGATGTACTCTGCATAGAAGTTAAATAAACAGGGTGACAATATATAGCCTTGATGAACTCCTTTTCCTATTTGGAACCAGTCTGTTTGTTCCATGTCCAGTTCTAACTGCTGCTTCCTGACCTGCATACAAATTTCTCAAGAGGCAGATCAGGTGGCCTGGTATTCCCATCTCTTTCAGAATTTTCCACAGTTTATTGTGATCCACACAGTCAAAGGCTTTGGCATAGTCAATAAAGCAGAAATAGATGTTTTTCTGGAACTCTCGTGCTTTTTCCATGATCCAGCGGATGTTGGCAATTTGATCTCTGGTTCCTCTGCCTTTTCTAAAACCAGCTTGCACATCAGGAAGTTCACGGTTCACAGATTGCTGAAGCCTGGCTTGGAGAATTTTGAGCATTACTCTACTAGCGTGTGAGATGAGTGCAATTGTGTGGTAGTTTGAGCATTCTTTGGCACTGCCTTTCTTTGGGATTGGAATGAAAACTGACCTTTTCCAGTCCTGTGGCCACTGCTGAGTTTTCCAAATTTGCTGGCATATTGACTGCAGCACTTTCACAGCATCATCTTTCAGGATTTGGAACAGCTCAACTGGAATTCCATCACCTCCACTAGCTTTGTTCATAGTGATGCTTTCTAAGGCCCACTTGACTTCACATTCCAGGATGTCTGGCTCTAGGTCAGTGATCACACCATCGTGATTATCTGGGTCATGAAGATCTTTTTTGTACAGTTCTTCTGTGTATTCTTGCCATCTCTTCTTAATATCTTCTGCTTCTTTTAGGTCCATACCATTTCTGTCCTTTACCGAGCTCATCTTTGCATGAAATGTTCCTTTGGTATCTCTGATTTTCTTGAAGAGATCCCTAGTCTTTCCCATTCTGTTGTTTTCCTCTATTTCTTTGCACTGATTGCTGAAGAAGGCTTTCTTATCTCTCCTTGCTATTCTTTGGAACTCTGCATTCAGATGTTTGTATCTTTCCTTTTCTCCTTTGCTTTTCTCTTCTCTTCTTTTCACAGCTATTTGTAAGGCCTCCCCAGACAGCCATTTTGCTTTTTTGCATTTCTTTTCTATGGGAATGGTCTTGATCCCTGTCTCCTGTACAATGTCACGAACCTCATTCCATAAGCTTACGAAAAGATGCTCAACCCCAAAATGGGAGAAATGTCAATTAAAACTATTCTAGGATACTACTTTTTACCTATTAAAATCCCAAAACTATGTGAAGCTGTGGTACACAGGAGCACAAACAGGCACTCTAATACATTGCCTGCAGGCATGGAAAGTGATAAGTAAACCCCTGGAGGGCAACTTAGCACTATCTTTGGAAAAAAGCAGTTATCCCTTTGACCAACCAATCTCACATCTAGGATAAATATCTTAACGTTGTATCTAGACACATGTAAGATAACATCTGTGCAAATTATTTACTGCAGCATGGTTTGTGCTAGCAAACGGCTACAAACAAATATCTATCAGCAGGGAACATGATCAATAATATACCCATGCAACAGAATACTATGCAACTAAAACAAAAAACAACTGAGCCCAGCAAAAGTTCAGGACCAGACAGCTTCCCTGGTGAATTCTACCAAACATTTAGAAAATTAATACCAATCTTTCTCAAACTCTTCGAAAACACACAAGATGAAGGAATACTTCCAAACTCACTTTATGAGGCCAGCGTTGTGCACTGCACGTCGCTTCAGTCGTGTCCAACTCTTTGCAACACTATGGCCTGCCAGGATCCTACATCCATGCGATTCTCCAGGCAAGAATGCTGGAGTGGGCTGCTGTGCCCTCCTGCAAGGGATCTTCCTGACCCAGGGATTGATCCTGCATCTCTTACGTTTCCTGCAGTAGCAGGTGGCTTCTTGACCACTAGTGCCACCTGGGAAGCCAAGCACTACCCTGATACCAGACACCAGAAGGACAGAAAATTATAGGCAAATGAACACAGATGCAAAAATCCTCAACAAGATATTAGCAAACCAAATCCAGTAAGACACTAAAAGGATGATACACCATGAGTGGAATTTATTATAGAAATGCAAGGATGTTTCCACATCTGCAGATCAATATGTTACACATTTATAAAATGAAGGGTAAAAAATCATATAATCATCTGAATAGATGCAAAAATAGCATTTGACAAAACACTCATTTATGACAAAAGCATTCAACAAAGTGGGTATAGAGGGAATGTACCTCAACATAATAAAGATCATATATGATAAGCCCACAGTTAACATCATCAAAAGCTGAAAGCTTTTCCACTAAGATCAAGAGAAGGATGCCCACTCTCACCACTTTTATTCAAAACATTATTAGAATTACTAGCGAGAGCAGTTCTATTTACAACTACATCAACAGAATAAAATACCTAAGAATAAATTCAACAAGGGGAAAGAAAGACCTGCACACTGAAAACTACAAGACACTGAGAACAGAAGTGAGGATGACACAAATAAATGGGAAGCGAGTTCATGCTTATGGATTAAAGAATTAATAATGTTAAAATGCTCATACTACCTAAAGCAACCTAAAGAATCAAAGCGATCCCTAACAAAATTCCAATGGCATTTTTCACAGAAATAGAACAATCCTAAAATTGATCTGGAATCAAAAGGGACTCCAAATAGCCAAAGCAATCTTAACATAGCCAAAGCAATCTTAAGAAAGACAAACAAAGCTGGAGGCATCACTATGCAGGCAAAACTTGCTTCCAAACTATATTACAAAGCTAAAGTAATCAAAACAGTATGGTATTGGTATAAAAACAGACACGTTAATCTACGGAACAGAACAGAGCACCAAAATAAGCCCACACTTTTATGGCCAATTAATTTTACAACAAAGAAGCTAAGAATAGACAATGAGGAAAGAACAGTCTCTTCAATAAATGGTGTTGGGAAACTGGACAACCACATGGAGAAGAATGAAACTGGACTGCTACCTTACACCACACAAAAAAACTACCTCATAATGGATTAAAGACTTGCACATAAGATCTGAAACCATAAAACTCTTAGGAAAAAAACAAAGGTTAAGCTCCCTGACATAGATCTTAATGATATTTTGTGTTTGATATGGAAAACAAAGGCAACAAAACCAAAAAAAAAAAAGTGGGGTTACATCGAACTAACACTTCTGCACAGCAAAGGAAATCATCAACAAAAAGAAAATATTTACAAATCATGTCTGGTAAGGAATTAATATTCAAAACATACAAGGAACTCATATGACAGCAAAAAAAAAATTTTTTTTTCAATGTAAAAATGAGTCTGAAAAGACACTTTTTCAAAGATATCTAGATGGCCAACAAGTACATTTTCATACTCAATATGAGGTGTTCAATATCACTAATCAGCAGGGAAATGTAAATCAAAACTACAATGAGATATCACCTCACACTTTCAGAAATGGCTATTATCAAAAAGACAATAAATAGCAAGTGTTAACAAGGATGTGGAGAAAAGGGAACCCTTGAGCACTGCTGAAGAGAACATAAACTGTTACAGTCACTATGGAAAACAGTACACAGAGGTGCCTCCAAAACTTAAAAACAGAACCACCATATGATCCAGTAATTCCACTTCTATGTATTTATCTGAAGAAAACAAAAATATTAACTGAAAAAGATATATGCATTTTCATGTTCACTGCAGCATTATTTATAACGCCCAATTCATGAAAGCAACCTACATGTCCATCACTGGATGAATGGATAAAGAAAATGTGGTATGTGTGGGTGCGTGTGTGTGGGGGGGTGTGTGTGTGTATATATATATAATAAAATACTAGTCCGCCTTAAAAAAGAAGGAAATTTGTCATCTGAAACAACATGGATAGACCTCGATGGCAAAATGCTAAAGACAATAAATCAGAAAGAGAAAGACAAATACTGTACAATCTCATATACGGTCTAAAAACAAAGCAAAACAAAAACAGATCACAGATATAGTGAATAGATTTGATGGTTGCCAGAGGTGGGGGTAGACAGTGGCTCAAATGGGTGAAAGGGATCAAAAGGTACAATTTTCCAGCTATAAAATATCATAAGGATATAATGACAGGTGATTACAGTTAATATTACCGTTATCACGTATTTGAAAGTTCCTAGGAGAGTAAATCTTAAATGTTGTCATCACTAGAAAAAAAAATTTCTAACTACATATGGTAAAAGATGTTAACTAGCCTTACTGTGGTGATCACTTCACAATATATTCACAAATATTCAAACATTATGCTGCACACCTGAAATTAGTATAATGCTGTATGTTAATTTAAATAAAAAACTGAAAAGCCCTTTTGGTACTGACGCACAGATGTGTAAGATCTATTAAGGGAAGGGAGGCAATATATAGAGTGGAGTGATAGGAGAGGGAGACAGACGTTTGAATTCGAATCCATATGCTGTAATGGGATTCAGAAGAAACTACTCACAGTGGTTTCTTATGGGAGGCAGTGCAGGTGAAAACTGGGAAGATGGTGGCAGATACAAAAGGGTGACTTAAGAGTTTCTTTTTTAACCAGGCAAATTTATTTTTAAATTTAAAAATTATTAGACAAAAACATGAATATTTTTTTAACAAATTGTTAACAGGGAAGGTCTTTATCACATGAAGAAAAGTTGCAAATGTGACTACTACAAATGTTAAATTAAAAAAAAAAAAAGTTAAATTTATATGCTCAAAAAACTCAATCATACAGATAAAAGACGTATTAGGGGAAATTTTTAATACATAATAAAGAGCTAATTTCTATATATACAAAGGGCTCTCAAAACCACTTAGAAAGAACATGACTAAAATAATAAAGGATTATTTGACCAAAAAAAGAACATGACTTACAAAAAAGGATAAAGGACACAACAGATAGCTGAAAGAAAAGAGATATAAATGTCTACTAAACCTATAAAAAGATATTCAAAGAACCTATTAATAAGGAAATGCAAATTAAAACATGATGCCATTTTACAAAATCAAAACATCAAAAAAGACTAATAATGTTGGTGAAAACAAAGAGCAGTAAGTCCTTTCACATACACTATTGAGAATATAAACTGGTGTAACATTTTCTGAGGTATAATCGGACATCTAGTTTAATTTGAAATGTACATACTTTGACCCAGCAATTTTTCTAGAGACTTATGCTGTAAAATTTCCACAACTAAAACCTTAAATATACAAATGTGTACCACAGTATTGCCACAGCAGCGTTTGCTTTTACTTTGAACCCTTACTTTGGACTATATGTACTTTTATTTTGGACTCTATATACTTGAGTACTACCTGGAACAATTTCTATAACTAATATTATTTTCATGATAAAAACCTAACGGTTTTTTAACTAGAGGGTGAAATGCGCTCAAGGATTATAACGGGTAAAAAGCACCATATAAGTGTTACTATTATCAGTACCATAGAAGCCTCTATTTCAGCCAGAATCAAAATTATTCAGTAATTCACTCACTGCTGGAAAAAAGGCGCTGACTTAAAGCAGCAACCTCAGCAGGAATCAACAAGGCGTTTTCAGACAGTCACGAATAGTAGGCTAACGCTGCCCAGGTAGTGACTGTTGGCAGGAGGTGTTCATGAGCAATCATCTACAGGCTTTTTCTGTTGGTACATCTAGGTAGAGTGGCTTTCCAAAATACACATATCTGGAAATTCCCCTAGACAGTGATTTATTGGAGTAAAGCACAATAAGAATGCAGGTACATTAATCCCCAGCTATCACATGGTGAGCTTTTTTTTTTAAAGAGGAAAAGTAAAGGCAGCTCTGTGTTATCCCTTGTGTAGAAGCCTGAGTCATAGGGCAGGCCAGCAATTCTCAAGTGGGGTGTCATGACAAACATTAGTCAGGAAAATAAAAAGAATTCCTAATAATCTTCTAAAGCTGCTGAGTAACTTCCTTTAAAAACAAAACAAAGAAGGCTGACTCAGGAGTAGCTCAACATCAGCCCCACTCCTGTGTTATGACATGCATTTTGTTAGAGAAGGAAAAGAGATGAGCAGGTACTCAGAATGAGCAGGGGAGTGGAGGGCAGGTAGCTTAAAATCATCCCGTGGAGAATTCTAATTCTCACCCGACTAGTCAGCAAAAATATATAAAGTTATGATTAACTAAAAGCCACCTGCCAATGCCTACAACAGTGTGAAGAGCTATGTGGTGCATTTCTGTGATTTTAGTTACTTTGACTTTCAGCAGTTTACCTACAGATATTCTTTAACAAGAAAGAAAGCCAAGACAGATCCACAATGAAAGTCTGAGCAACACTGACACTGCGTTATGATGTGAACAAAAACGATGCTATGAACATTTGTCGGTAGTTGTGTAAGATTACCAAATCAAAGGCAAAGCAACAAAACACTACCCATATTAGATAGCATGTTAAGTTTTATAAATTCTAGGAACTGTAACTTTGAATGATTAAACAAAGCTTAAGAAAGCCTTAATAGGCTGGATATATTACAATAAAAAACTTGACAGCAGAGCAAACCATTACACCCAAGAACAGGTATTCTTTCACTAAAAAGTCTTTTCCACAGAGCGAAGATTCATTTGCCTGGTGGCAAGACTATGGGCAATGATGTTTCAGCAGAAATAAACTTCATAAAGGTCCCCCACCATAAGGCCTAACACAGGGCCCAGTATATAGTTAAGGCTGTGAATGTATAAACTCTCTGCATAAAGCCTTCTAGGAAATGATGCATCCTCCTTCCAATTCCTGAACACTTTATGACACAGAGGAGATTACTCACAATCTACTGCGGAACATGGTTATGCATTTGTCCCACTGCTTCTAATTTATAAATTAGGGAAACAGCATTAAATGGACACCAGTGTCTGTTTTGCGTGAATGGGGTCTCAAATCTTTTTCATCTTTAGAATTATTTCATACCATATATAAAATATTTCAATTAAAAATAGCCTCACATAGGTCAATGGTCAATGCATGATTTAAAAATCATTCAAAATACTCTTCTGTCCATCTAAAATGTACCTAGCACAGACATAAAAACTTTTACTAATTTTTCTTTTAAGACAATTTGATTGTTATAAACTGTAAAATTCCTCAAAGAATAGAGGAATGGCAAGAGAAAACAGAAAGAAAGCCATATTAAAGAAAATGATACAAATGCAATATAGAATCCTAGGCTGGATCCTGAAACAGAAAAGGGACGTTAATGGAAAAACTGGTGAAATCCAAATAATGTCCATGATTCATTAATAGTACTACACATACCAATGATAATTTCTCCATTTTGACAAATGCACCATGGCTATGTACAATTTTAATATTAGAGGAAGCTGGACAAAGGGTATGTAACAACTCTCTTTACTGTTTTTGCCAACTTTTCTGTAAAGCTAAGACTATTTCAAAATACAAAGTTTTCAAGATGATAACTACAGTGCTTGAATCTGTTCAGTTTATGTCTAGACAACATTCAAGGAGTGAGGAGGATTAGGAAAACAGCCAGATACACAATTCAAACTTCTCCAATTTGTGACTAATATTCCTGCCTATTCTCAGGGCAGCTGGCACTCAGGGCTCTTATTTGGTTTGTACTAAGCTCTACAAATAGGACTTCTTTTCCCCTTAAAACCTCAAAAGGAAATGGCTTGCTTTCTGCTAAGTTTTCTTTTCTTTCTTACCATAACATTAAGCAACAGAGACTAGTACCCATGGTACAAGTTATAAAACATGCAACTCCTAAGGTTCTGAAGATAAAGGAAGGAAAGAAAGAATGAACTGTTTTATCATTCTAGCAAAGAAAGCATTTAATCAACTTTTAGGGTGACAAGCAGAGGAATCAGAAGCAGTAACTATTCCAATGTGGTTTGGTAAAATTCATCAGCAATTCATCTGCTAAAGAAGTTAACAGTATAGTAAAATCTACAGAATATTTGCTGTAATCTGCCCTTTTCCATACCACCACTCTAGCCATCCTAGTGTGACTACCCTGTTAACCCAGGAGTCCTAGCTCACCTACAAAATAATTCTCTGCCTCCCCAGGTATGCACAGAGATACAGGAAAACCATTTGATTTAACTCGGATAAAATAACAGAAAGAAGCAATCAACTTCCTCTCAAAACATTTCTGCTTGTTTAACAATTACCTACTGTGGAAATTATCTGAGTACAGAGAAGAGGAAAAATCCAATAAAAATTGTTTTGTGCCATATATTAGTGCAGTAAACATCTTTAGTTTGGACTAAAAAAAAAATGTATTAAAAAGTACTTTATGAGAAATTCTATTAGCCCAAACAGAAAATTACGTAAATGGTTTATTCAACATTCCACTGACAAAGAAATTTATGACAATAACACTTTTTTTTGCAAAATGTTGAATAGAGGTGGGAAGACAAGTACTCTCAATACTGCTGATGAAAATTAAATTAATACTACCTGTCAGGAGACCAATTTTTGACCATTTTCTTTGACCATTGGCATTTTTGACCATTTTCTTCTTTTCAAAAATTTTTTTCTTGGCTTCTGCTATAGGTTCCTCTCTTCATTTTCCTTCTGCCTTCTTGCTTCCTTTGCTGATTTTTAACTGCTCTTGGGCTCTGGCGTTCTAACCACGCCCCTTCTCTTGAGGAACTGTATTTTCTCCCCAGATCTTCTACCCTGTGGCCTGGATTGTCCTCCATCACTGATAACTCCAAGTAAAGATTACTTGCAATTTCTCTCTTGAGCATTCCTCTTCAAACAACTCTGAACTCATGTTCTCCAACCTCAAAGGAACCCTCGAAACTGACCAGTAATTCTACCATCTCTGCTACACATTTTTCCCTCCATGAAAATAAGGATAGCATTTCATCTTCTGGAGATCCTCCTCAAACCTTGAATACGCTCCTCACCTTCTGTTCACTCTCAACATAAAACACTCTGTACTTTAAGAGGTTACATAAACCATAGAAGATCTACCTCAACTAATTACCACCAACGGCTGATCCCTTTTGCGGTCAGCATTCGTCCTTTCCTCCTCCTGAGGATAATCGCTTTCTACCTGTGCTCCCTGGACCACAAATCGATTTTGCCTTCTCAGTGATCTTATGCTGTTATTTCACTCTCTCATCTTTTTTTTTTTCATTATAGTCATTCAATAAAAGTGAATTATTTATCAAAGAAAAATATGCATATACTTTAATAAGCCACTTCTAAGGATTTATACCAAAGACTAGTTTAAAGATTTACCTCTAAGAATATTTACCCTAGTGTTTTCTAAATAGCTAAGAACTACAGCAATGGGAAAACTGTCAAACACACTGTAACACATCCGTGCTATAGTTCACTACAGAGTGATTAAAACTGCTTTATCCCCCACAGGGAAACATTCACAATTTATAGTCAAGTGAAAATAGGAGGCTTCAAAACTACAAATTTTATGAGCCCGTTTTTGTAAGGAGGAAGCATAATACATACGTATTTATATATTCCAAATACATTTTGGTTGCTATAACAGCCTATCTGAAAGGGATTACAGATGGTTTTTATTTTCTTTTTACTTTTAATTTCTGATTGTCATACATATATATTTACATGTGAACAAAAAGGTTCTATTGCACTGACAAAACAAAAATCTAAATACTGAGCAAATAAAAGTACAGCATTAAAGACTACTAAAAGTGAAATGGTTGGATGGCATCCCAGACTCAATGGATGTGAGTTTGAGCAAACTCCAGGAGATAGTGAAGGACAGGGAAGCCTGGCATGCCGCAGTCCATAGGGTCTCAGAGAGTAGGACATGACTTAGGAACTAAACAACAAAAGTGAAATGAAGGCTGAAATATGCAATTATCACTACGCTATTTTAAATTAAAACTTGGGTCTTACTTGGGAAGAGAAAGCATTCTTGATAGTCAATAAAGTTTTCCAACTTCTTTCAGTTCTATTAAAACTAACTCTCATGCTGGAGTACCACCCTTTATAAAACAGCCAAAAACTGGAAAGAGGCCCTCCTCATATCCAGGAAAGCAGATAAAGATGAACAGACTAGAGCGTATTCACACAAAGGAATACTGCTCAGCAATAAAGGAACAAGCTACCAATGCACACAACCGGGATGACTCTCTTCAACACTTTGCTGAGTGAAAAGACTTACACAAGTACACGCTACACGACTCCATTTATATGAAGTTCCAAACTCACTTATGAAAGAAAAACCATCAGAACGGGGGTGACAGAACTGACTGGAAAGGGCAAGCGGGAACTTTCTGGGGTGATGCTAATGTTCTTCAATGTGATGGGCCTGCACTACACAGGTGCAAAGTCATTTACCAAAACTCATCCAATGGCTCAGTTTTAGAACTCTATCTAATGGTATGAGTGCTGAAGTATTTGTGGGGGGGGATCTGTATTAATGTCTGTAACTTACTTCACATGCACCCCCTTAAAAAGTGGGGGGGAGGTCTTGAAAGGTAGAGGAATTCAGAGGCAGAAATGCAATTTTTTAAAATAGTAGAACCCAGGTGGTGGATACAATTCTTTTGATTTTTCTGTATGTCTCAAAATCCTTAAAAAAACAATGTTGGAAAAACTTACTGAAAGTAAAGTCAGCTACAGAAAGCAAGCTACCTGCTTATTAAATCTGTGTATTCAAAGGCTTGGGAAAAAAAAGGAAACCTTCCTAGTTTTCTAATTGCCAAATCATTTTACAACTTGGAATAACTTCTCAAATAGCAAAAAGACATTAACAAAAGACACTAAAACATTCCAGGGATCAACTGCTTTGATAAATTCACAAGTTTTTTTACAAGCTGATAAAATGAATCCTTTCTTCAAAACTTCCATTTGTAAACCATCTTTGGACAATGTACCCCTTAATTTATTTAGGGTATATAACAGAGATAATATAGGTCAAAACAGATCATCCACTAGCCATTAAACTTATCCTAAAGAGTTTAGGTAAACTCCGGGAGTTGGTGATGATGCACAGGGAGGCCTGGCGTGCTGCAGTCCATGGGGTCGCAAAGAGTCGGACACAACTGAGCAACTGAACTGAACTGAAAGGATACAGATACTAATAATCTAATAATACTCTAATACTAATAATCATGTTTAATTGCTAATATATGATAACCTTCCTAACTGAAGGAAAACATGTTAAGAAATATAAATTATAAAATATAGAAACGTCAGTTTTAGTCATCATAACTAAATCTCATTTACATTGATCTTTAAAATATTTTTAAATCTTTAGGAAAGAATGACTTGACAGCCTCAGAGAATTACTCACTAATAAGGAATTTATTATTTAGTACATGATAAAGATCAGCTACAGAGAGAAAATAACAATAAGATAACCAGGAGGAAAAAGTTGAAGCCTTCATATATTTTATATGAAGGGATTAGTTTCTGAATATAATCTCTCCATAAGTTTAATACAGTATATATTACTGTGTATACAGTGTGTATATTTGTATATGTATGTATAATGGCACAAAGTTTATACATTAAAAAATATATGCTGCATTTTTAGTGACTTAACGGTTTTTCAAGTCATTCTGTATTTGATTTTTTGAATATTTCTCTATTTTATTTTCATCATGAATACTGATATTGAACCTAACCCCCAGTAAGATGTAACTCGACCATATCACACAGTCTACCACAGTACACTCCACATCCAGCTATTCAGTCAGTGAAGGTGTTAAGTCTAAAGAAGGTTCACATATATAATAATATAATATAATATTTATTTAGAACCTAATATAAGCCAAACACAAGAGAAGGCACTGGAGATACACTGCCTAATGAGTCAGACACAACCTCTGTCCTCAAGTGACTTTCAAGGCAGTGGGTAGGAGAGAAAGTTAGACAGCAAACAAGCAAGCAAAGACATAAACGTGTTTCTGATAAGCACTGCAGAAGAAAGTTATGGGAAGGAATCATGGAAAAGAGAAGCTGTTTCTGCGTACCAGACTAGGCCTCTGAGGTGACTTTTAAGACCAGCCGTAAAGCCCCAGCAGCAAGCAGCCTTGCAGAGAGCTGGAGGGAAATGTATCCCTTCAGAACACACAGCATGTGCAAACGCCCCACCGGAGGAGCAGGCTCAGTAGGCTGAAGTAACAGAAAGGTGGCCAGCGTGACCACGGCACAGTGAAAAACTATACAAACTGTAGACAAAGATGGAACTGGCTTTGGTGAGGCCTCAGTAAAGATGATGGACTTTAAGTGCAAAAAAAAAAAAATTGAAGGATATTATATAAAAGGGGAATGACACAAACTGATTGTCACCTCTCACTCTGTGGAAAAAGAGTTGTAAAGAAGCCAAGGTAGTAGTGCAGACAAAAAACAGTATGAACTAGGAAGTGGAAAGGAGCTCTGAGAAGCTCTGTCACTAGAATCGGTTAAGATTTGCTCATAAGGCAAGAAACAGGGGGATGGTATGAGCTACTAGAGACAAGATGGTATCACTAAGAGGACAAAAATAAAACATTTTTTTGATGGGGGGGGGGTGGTTAATAGGGAATCTAGAAAGGTTTTAGACATCCCTGTGCCATGGCCAAATTATGTTGGGTAAACAGCCAGATATAAGTCAGGGGCTGGGTATCAGAGTCATACTGATCAAGTTCTCTATACTGACCCAGAGTGTTCACAAAATACAATTAATAGGTCACACTCCAGATCACCCACATCAGAAGGTGCACATTTTTAACTTGTCCAGGTGATGCTGCAATCACCTTTCAAAATGATTTTGGAGCCCAATAAAGTAAAATCTGTCACTGTTTCCATTCTTGAGAATCCCGTGGTCAGCAAGGAGATCAGTCAATCCTGAAGGAAATCCACCCAGAATATTCACTGGAAGGACTGACTGATGCTGAAGCTCCAATCCTTTGGCCACCTGATGTGAAGAGCAAACTCACTGGAAAAGACCCTGATGCTGGGAAAGATTGAGGACAGGAGAAAGAGGCGACACAGGACGAGATGGTTGGATGGCACCAGAGGACACTAACTCAGTGGATATGAGTTTGAGTAAACTCCGGGACATTGTGAAAGACAGGGAATCCTGGCGTGCTACAGTCCATGGGGTCGCAGAGTTGGACACAGTTGAAAAACTGAATAAAGTGATTCTGATGTCAAGTAGAGTCTGAGAACCACTTATGTAAAGAGAGTCTATTGTTAATGGTTTGTTACCTAAGGATATAACTCTTTATAAAAGAAAACATTACATTGAGCAACAACATGTGAAGATAATGGTTTGACTTACTGTCTAATCTCCTCTAGTCATACATTATAGAGGAAATACTCTTCTAATTATTTTTTTGAATGATTCTTTCTAATCAGTTCTTTCAAATGACTGACATTCGCTCTGAAGGTGAATAATTTCCTCTTTTTCGTAAATATTGTCTGACAAAATACCCATGAAATATCTCACAAGTGAGTAAATCAAAGTTCAAAAAGGTGGAGAGTCTGGTTTAAAGGGCACCTAATCAATAACAGAGCCAAGGCTCAAAAATCAAGATAACACCAACTCCAGTCTGCTTTCCATCACATGAAAATGCCACAAAGCTCACACCCACAAAGCTCACCATGTGTGACATACCATGTACACACATAATTATAACAAGATAAAATGGGGTGAGTGCCTTAAGGCAAACCGAATGACAATGAAAATAAGGAAAAGTTACTTCTTGATTTTCACTACTTAAAAATTTTATAATTGCAGAAACTACAAAATCCACCTTTCAAAGTATCCACAAACACTACTCATTAAAAACAAAAAAAAGTGACTCCTATACAAAAAGCCATTAAGACTCTTCCTAACTCAATATAAACTTCTTCAAAGAGATCTTTAAAAACAAAAGGGGAGTCGGGTACAGCTGCCTGCAAAATGGCTTCAAAAGTCCGCTGGAACCTGTCACTAAGTGGTGTCCTCATCAGTAAAATGGGGTTTGGGATAAAGAACGTATACACATACTTACTAGTCATTATCACTCATAATTATTATCGGAAGAGCATACAAATAATCTGTAACTGCCTGAGATTTTAACATGGAATGCTGGATTTTGGTTCCAATGTATACGTTAATCTATCTACCTCAATACTATAGTACTAGAACGCTTCCTAAAAAGTTTACTAATATTCTTTGCCAACTGCCCCTAGATCATGATCAATCAAAAAGCTCAGGGCCATCTGCACTGACCTTTTCACAGCAGTTCTAATGCCTGTAGTTGTTCATTATCCCCAAGCTAGACTTAAAGTTCCTCAAAGGCAAAAGCTGTATTTTGTTAACTTGTAATTATTCACTAATATCTGAGTACTTATTATGTGCTTGGCACTGATCTAGGTCTTGACAATACAGCAATAAATAAGCTCTCTACCTCTTAGAGCTTACATTCTAAAGGGTAATTAATAAACACATAACCAATTTGTAATAAGTGCTCTTAAATAAAGGAGGGTAGGAGAGCTAGAAAGTATTGCAGGAGCTGGGAAGTTCCTATTTACATAGGTTATCAAGGAAATACTCACATATACCTAAAGCCTGAAATTAAGGCAGCACATAAGTCACACAGATATCTGGAGGAGAGGAGTCATCCAGACAGGAGAACAGCAAGTACAAAGGCCCTGAGGCAGGGACACAGTTGTTGTGCAAGGAAAACTGTGAGAAGGCAAATTAAGTGGGGGCAGGGGAAACAAGTGGAAGGGGTGGCTTTGAGAGCAGAATGCCATGAACTGACCTGTGTTTTAAGGGATCATTCAGACATCTCTATGAAGAACAGAGAATAAAGAATGGAAGCAGTGACTCTCATTAGAGGGTGGTGACAAAGATTAGCTGGATTCTAGTTAGGTTTTAAAGAGAGAACTCACAAGATTGGTTGATGAACTGGATGTGAAGAGAAATGAAGAGAAGAATCAAGGAAAGCTTCTTAAAAGTTGAGGAAGAGTAGAGTTGCCATTAACTTAAACAACAAAGTCAGAAAAGCAGTTTTACTTTCCCAGAACCCAGCAAATTGCCTAGCACACATCAGACGTTCAGGTATTTGTGAATTAAATTTAACTGAATAAACTCCCAAAATGAAACAGTAAACTCAATGCATCGCTTTACATTTGTTCTAAATTTCCTTTAGTAGTGCTTGTTAATTAAACAGTCTTAGGCACTAACACAGGTCCCATGATAACATGGAAACACAGCAACTAATCCTTGTATCTGGAGAACAATTCTCCTGGACATAAAAGAAAACTGCTTGAAAAGCTCTGTGACATCCTGAGGATTCTTACACCCAAAGTAATTAACCTGTTCATTAATGATGTCATATTCCTGGAAGATAGAGAAGTGCAAATAGAACTAACATTCCGGGCCAGAATTAATTGAAAATTATAACACTTTGTGATAAATTTTCTGAAAGCGACAAGACTGAACAGTCCCTTCAAAAAATAAGCCATCAGTAACTCAGCATTTTTTCTTAAAACGGCTTTCCCCTCCCTTCCAATTCAATTAAAAATCGCTTGAGAATGTGAATAATCTAGCTCATCTTCCTCCACTTTTTCTGCCAACTGCGGTAAACGAGCTTCACTTAGGAAAGAATTGGGTATCCTCACCTTTAACACTTGGTGTAGTCATACGCCCAGATTTTCTAATCCAGCGCCCTTACTACAGCTTCATGAAGAACCACAAACTTGGCAGAAATGTTTTCAAAGACATTCTCCTAAAATAAAAAGTTACCAGCCTTTCCTCCCTTCTGGTTACTTTAAGATTTTAACTGAAGCTCAAGTATCACCTCTCTTCCCCTTTAGTCTCCCTAATGCCCCACCCTAACCTACTGTTTTTTGTTTTTTTTTCTTTAAGAAAACTTTCGGCTAAAATATAGCTTAAAAAACCTAGATCGTTAGGAGAGACTGATCGTCCTGAATTCAGCAACAGGCAGCGCTTTCCTTTTCCTATCAGTACAAGGCCTTGAACCAACCCAAACAAATCTGCTGAAATGCCAGCCAGAATCCCCGTATCTCCCCCGCTCCCTCCCCCGAACGCTGGCCTGGAAATAACCACCACTGACCACGGAGCTGAACAGAAAAGAACCAATGGTAAGCAAAAACGGGATTCTGCGAGGCAGGAAGGGTGAGAGCCAGATTTTCAACCACCGCGTCGAAGCGAGTTGAGAGGAGCCCGGGCGCCCCACTGATGCATACCACACGGAGCGGCACACATTCTCCCCCCTCGCCCGGCTCCGAGGGCTCCGCACGCGGACAAGCTGGAGCGAGGGTCCTCCTCAGGGAGGAGAGGCGAGAACGCCTCGAGGGGAAGGGAGTGCCGGGGGTGTGTGTGTGGGGGGGGGGGGGGTGTTGTCCGGCGCCCGAGGCGCGGAGCGCAAATAAGTATGCGCGCGCCGAGGGATGGACACAGCGGCCCTCCGGGGCAGAAGGCTGGGCGCCCACCACCGTACGCGGAGGCGCGAGCCCCACCTCTGGGCTTTACCCGCGGGGTGGAAAGGCTGGAGAAGGCAGGATCAGGACCCCCTCCCAGCCCACCCGAACCCCGAAGAAGGGGGCCTAGGAAGCTACTATTTCCCAGTAAACGGGCTGGGCGCCCGGGGGCGGGAGGTGGGGGCCGCTGCCGATCCGCTTTTCCTGTGCTCGCTGGAATAGGGGGAAGCCCTCCAGGGAGGGGAGCGTGGGGAGCGGGGGAGGGGGCGCGCTGGAGCGAGAGCAGGGCGGCTGGCCCTTAGGGGCGCGGGATGGTGGGGGTGCGCGTGCCGGAGAGGGGAAGAGGGTGTACACACACACACACACACACACACCCCGGTCCGGAGCCAGGGAGGCGCGACCGCCCGCCGGACTCGGGAAACCCGGCCCGCCAGAAGGGGAAGGAGCCACCCTCCTCCCCGCCCCCACACACTCACCATGTAGAGGGTGAAGGGCAGGCCGAGAAGAAAGAGCCACAGGTAGAGGTGCAGCGCGTTCACGAAGGTGGCCTGGTGCGGGTCGTAGTACCAGCCCCCGCTGAGCGCGGCCCACACCCCCTGCCGGAGGATCTGCAGCGTCTGCGACCCCATCCCCACCCGGCGCCGCCGCCGCCGCCGCCGTCCCCGCCGCCGTCCCCGCCCCGGCCCCAGCTCTGCCTCCCGGTCGCCGGAGCCCGCAGCTGCCCCGTCTATCCCCCTCCGGAGCTCCGGGAGAGCCGGCCGGCGCTTCGGCGGTCGCTAGGGCTGCCGCAGCAGCAGGAGGAGGAGGAGGAGGCAGCGAACGAGGAGGAGGAGACCGAGGAGGAGGCGGCGAGCGGCGGGGCGGAGGAGAGCGGAGAAGAGGAGGAGACCGGCCTCCACAGCGCCGCCGCCATCTTGTCTCCTCACACCCGGAGTCGGAGCCAGACCCCCGCCGACGGCGGCCTGCCAGCGCCGACGCCGCCGCCGCCGCCGCCGCCGCGACCCCCGCCGGCCGCCAGCCCTAGGCCCGGCGGAGAAGGAGGCCCGGCGCCCGGGAAGGACCGGGAGCAAGCCGCGCCCCCTTCCAGCTCCTCCTCTCCTCTCCCTCCGCCCCTTGGGCTGGTCCCCGCGGGTGCGCCTCCTGCCGGTGCCCGGGGGAAGCGCGCGCAGTCGCGGGCTCGGGCCGGGGGCGGGGGCTGCCGAGGTTCCGGGGAACGCGAGTCCCTGCTGCGGCAGACCCCAGTGCGCTCCCGGTACCCGAACCTGGCCCGTTCCTCACACTCTAGAAAGCGGGTCTTTTACCCCCTGAAAGCTTGTCCTTAGAACCTAGTTAGCATCCTAGCTGACGTTTCATGATATTTAGAAAAGACCTAAGGAACAAGAGGCTCATATCTGAGCTACTCATTGAAGGCCCGAAAGAATTAGGTACAGCTGATGACGGTTGAAAACGACAAACCACCCGATTTGAGCAAGAACTATGTTGGCCCATAAAGCGAGCTAGAGGCCCTTGACTAAGGAAAATAGCCACGGCCAGGACTGAACAGATTTACTACTTCCCACGACAGATGAATTAATAGAAGCTGCAAGAGATGTGAAAGCATAGGGTGGAGAGGTTGAGCATTGTATACGGTGATTTTATTTTTATAACGTGCTGTGACTTGTAGCAGTTTTTTGTGTGTGTGTTTTTTTTAATGGGCCAGTTTAAACAGGATTGAAAGATTAACTGTGACTCCACCCCAAGTCACAATAGGGTCTTGTACTTTTCTTTTTATAACTGTAAAGAATGGGAATCATTCTTGGCTCTGAGTAACATTTGTAAGGCGTGTCTGATCTCATTGAACGAGATTTTCAAAAAAAGTTTGAGTTTATGATAGCAATAAAAGTACTCTCTACTCCTGTATTAAAGTTACTGTAATTAATGAGAAAAGCAAGACAGTCCAAAGAAACCGGGGCTGACGTTTTAAGAAGATTGAAAAACCATTGCAATGTCTCCAGAGTCATACCACTTTCCCGTTAACACATTTCCACACCCATTTCATTTGACCTTCACAATACTCCTGTAAGGGGAGCATAGCTGCTGCTGCTGCTGCTAAGTCGCTTCAGTCGTGTCCGACTCTGTGCGACCCCATAGACGGCAGCCCACCAGGCTCCCACATCCCTGGGATTCTCCAGGCAAGAGTACTGGAGTGGGGCGCCATTGCCTTCTCCAGGCTACCCTTATTTATGGGTTAGGAAACACAAGCTCAAAGAAACTAAGTGATTGTCTGAGTTCTAGATGGAGTTGAAAAGACCTCTGGCACCAGCAGTCATCCTAACTGCATGGACTGAACTTTGGAAGTTTATTTTTCAGTACTCTCCACCTTACACATTCAGATAAGAATTTGAACTGATCAATAACTGCTCCGCTTCAGGTCACCTGGGGCCCATTTAAACATATAACCAGTTGTTTTCAAAGTGTCATCCCAGGACCAGGTGTGTCAACATTGCCTGAGAACGTGTTGGAAATGCAGATTCTCAGGCATCACTCCAGAGAAAGTCTGGGTGTGAGACCTAGATTTCTGTTCTAACAAACCCTCCAGAAAATGCTTCCCTGGTGGCTCAGATGGGAAAGAATCTGCCTGCAATTCAGGAGACTTAGGTAGGGATCCCTCGGTTGGGCAGATCCCCTGGAGAAGGAAATGGCAACCCACTCCAGTATTCTTGCCTGGAAAATCCCTTGGACAAAGGAGCCTGGTGGGCTGTAGTCGATGAGGTTGCAAAGAGTTGGAGACAACTGAGCAACTAACACTTTTCCAGAAGATTCTAACATACCTTAAAAGTTGAGACTACATTGTAGAACACCATCCCCAGCCTTGATTTCATTTCCTTATAAGCAAAAAGAATTGAAAGTCCAATAACATATCTTGAAATTAAGAGACCTGAATGAACACTGGCCAAAATATACTTTTAAATGTATTAATGGAACTTCCCTGGTGGTCCAGTGGTTAGGACTCTTTGCTTCCAATGCAGGGGGCATGAGTTCAATCCCTGTTCAGGGAACTAAGATCCCACATGCTGTGTGGTGTGGCCCAAATTTTTTTTAATTTTTAATTAAAATATATTAATATAATAAAACAAAATTAAGGTAAAATATGCAATCTTACAATTAAAAGAGTGGCCTAGAGTTTTTGTCACAGACACACGGCTTTGTCAAGTGTTCATTTGTTTCTCCTAAAAGAGGAAAGCTCTCTGAGCAGGTTTTGGAAGTGATCCCAAGCTTTTCCAACACAAAGAAAAATGTAAACAAGGATAAAATTCCAATACCAAATCAGTTTCCACATCAACAAATATCTGCTGTAGTTTAATGTAAAAGAATTAGCTGTAATGGGGTGAGGTGGACTGGAAGAATGGAGACCAGAACGAGATACAACCATGGAACTGAAGGCAGACTCAGTTGTTGTGATGAATGTGCATCCAGAAGACAATATTTGGAGGCTACATTACCAGCAGCAGCCAGGAAGGCAGCCAGGATCAGGATGGTTCAACACAGAAAATGTAAGCCAATGGGCAGCTGCTGTGCAGCCTTGGAAACCCAGGAACAGACAAAAATTGGGAAATTAGCAAGCATTAAGAAAATGTGTTGGGCTTCCCTGATGGCTCAGTGGTACAGACTCCTCCTGCCGATGCAGGACACATGGGTTTGATCCCTGATCCGGGAAGATCCCACGTGACTGCGGAGCAACTAAGCTCATCGTGCCACAATTATTGAGCCCATGCTCTAGAGCCCAGAAGCCACAACTACTGAAGCCCACTTGCCTTAAAGCCCGTGTTCCTCAACCAGAGAAGCCCCTGTAATGAGAAGCCTGGACACCGCAACTAGAGAGTAGCTCCTCTCCCTGGAACTAGAGAAAAGCCTGCACAGCAATGAAGACCCAGCACAGCCATAAATAAATAAAATTTTTAAAAGAAAATGTATTATTTATAGTAAGACCTCAAGCTCAGTGCTGTCTCCCAGGTCTGGATTCCTCTGCCTTTGGGGAACTGATGAAACAATTGAGATTCTTGAGAGGAGGTACAGGGCAAGTTTAGAAGACAAGGACTTAGGGCAACAAGACAGGTATCCAAAGGCAAGATCTGACAGTCAGAGGAAGACTTAGAAATGAAGGAAGAACTTAACACCTAGAACTGAGGATTGCATTTCATGTTGATCCTGGTTGTATTATGCTGAGGTTCTAGAGTGTTAATTGGTTCAGTTCAGTCACTCAGTCGTGTCCAACTCTTTGCAACCCTATGGACTGCAGCACACCAGGCCTCCCTGTCCATCACTAAATCCAGAACTTGCTCAAACTCATGGCCATCGAGTCAGTGATGCCATCCAACCATCTCATCCGCTGTCATCACCTTCTCCTCCTGCCTTCAATCTTTCCCAGCATCAGGGTCTTTTCCAGTGAGTCAGTTCTTCACATTAGTTGGCCAAAGTATTGGAGCTTCAGCATCAGTCTTTCCAATGAATATTCAGGACTGATTTCCTTTAGGATTGACTAGTTTGATCTCCTTGCAGTCCAAGGGGCTCTCAAGAGTCTTCTCCAACACCACAGTTCAAAAGCACCAATTCTTCAGTGCTCAGCTTTCTTTATGGTCCAACTCTCACATCCATACATGACTACTGAAAAAACCATAGCTTTGACTAGACAGACCTTTGTTGGCAAATTAGTGTCTCTGCTTTTAATATGCCGTCTAGGTTGGTCATAGCTTTTGTTCCAAGGAGCAAGCATTTTTAATTTCATGGCTGCAGTCACCATCTGCATTGATTTTGGAGCCCAAAAATCCAACTGGGCTTGGAAACCCAAACAATTCCATTGTTTCCCCATCTATTTGCCATGAAGTGATGAGACCAGATGCCATGATCTTCGTTTTTTGAATGTTGAGTTTTAAGCCAGCTTTTTCACTCTTCTCTTTCACTTTCATCAAGAGGCTTTTCAGTTCCTCTTCACTTTGAGCCATAAGGGTGGTGTCATCTGCATATCTGAGGTTATTGATATTTCTCCCTGCAGTCTTGATTCCAGCTTGTGCTTCATCCAGCCCGGCATTTCACATGATGTACTCTGCATATAAGTTTAATAAGCAGGGTGACAATTTTCAGCCTTGACGTACTCCTTTCCCAATTTGAAACCAGTCTGTTGTTTCATGTCCGGTTCTAACTGTTGCTCCTTGACCTGCATACAGATTTCTCAGGAGGCAGGTTCCCTCCAGTATGGCTAGGATTGATCCAAGCACCTAGAATTGGGAGTCACATGGCACTAGTCACTCAGTTAAAAGGGGTCAGTAGGATGAGCAGGCCTAGAAGATAGAAAAGACAGTTACAAACTATATCTTTCATCTCTGAACTGGTAAAAGCATTTTAGAAAAATGCTAATTAACTGACTTAGGGAGTTAGCCATTGAAAGAATTCAGTGAAATGGATGACCTTTCCCAGAGACTGACTCAGTCTTTGGGGTGGAGGTGGGAGGGAAAAGAATCCTACAGTGCTTTTACCTGTAACTTTCAAAGTGTTTATGAATGTTGCCACAACAAGCTTCCAGTTTTATAAACAGGAAGCTGAGACACAGAAAGGTAACCCTGTCATATCCATAAACTATCAGAGCAAGACAAAAACTGAGGAATCTAATTTACTAAGTGTTAACACTCTTAGCCATGAAATTAAAAGACGCTTACTCCTTGAAAGGAAAGTTATGACCAACCTAGATAGCACATTCAAAAGCAGAGACATTACTTTGCCAACAAAGGTTCATCTAGTCAAGGCTATGGTTTTTCCTATGGTCATGTATGGATATGAGAGTTGGACTGTGAAGAAGGCTGAGCGCCGATGAATTGATGCTTTTGAACTGTGGTGTTGGAGAAGACTCTTGAGAGTCCCTTGGACTGCAAGGAGATCCAACCAGTCCATTCTCAAGGAGATCAGCCCTGGGATTTCTTTGGAAGGAATGATGCTAAAGCTGAAACTCCAGTACTTTGGCCATCTCATGCGAAGAGTTGACTCATTGGAAAAGACTGATGCTGGGAGGGATTGGGGGCAGGAGGAGCAGGGGACGACAGAGGATGAGATGGCTGGATGGCATCACTGACTCGATGGACGTGAGTCTGGGTGAACTCTGGGAGTTGGTGATGGAGAGGGAGGCCTGGCGTGCTGCAATTCATTGGGTCGCAAAGAGTCGGACACGACTGAGCGACTGAACTGAACTAAACACTCTTAGACATGCATGCATAAAAGCCATTAATAATGTGACACTTAACATGTCAAAGTTAGCAGCAATGACTTACTACCAAACCACCACCTGACATTTGCTCATCTTTCAGCTAATTCTATTAAAATTGTACTTCCTGATCAGTTCATAGGCCCCTTGAGAACTGGAAAGGCTCTGACAGCAGATGCTCTCTCCTGCCTGGAAGGGCCAAAGCTGAGCGTGCAAAATTTTCTAACAACCCCCCACCCCGCAAGCCCACCTTGGAGCGGAGGCATACAGACTACAGCTCTGGTCAGTTTATGCAGTAGCAATGATCTGCTTAGCCACCTGTCCTGCCAGCAACCTAAATGCAGCAGGTATCCATGTCTTCTTCCACACACACCCTGGACCAGCTCCTCTCATTTATTTCTCTTGGTGAAACCAACATTTCCCCACTCACTCAGGCTTAGAACCTCCTAGACCCTTTGCCATATCTAGTTTCCTAGTCTTACTCTTGCTTGATCCTTCCAAGACATTGCCAGATCCATCAATCTGATGAGTACTGTTATAAACTCAGACCAAATAGCCTCTTGCTGCCTCCAATCTCTCTTCAAAACCATTCTGCATTCCACCAACCAAGTCATCTCCCTGATTCACTTTGCCCATGCCTCTCCTTTTCTCAGAAGCTTGCATTCCCTTCTGGTGCCTATGGTACTAAATCCACACTCCTTAGCCAGGCAGGCAAGGTCCCCCACAACCTGAATTACTGTTTTCTCTAACTTAGCTCTTGTTATTTCCCCAACATAAAACATTTTTAACATCAATATCAGCATATGCATTTATTTTTATTTATCAAACCACTGATTTATCAGTGTCTACCTCTATGCTGTTGCTGATGCCACTTGCCTTATCTAGAAAACCTTCCTCTTCCATCTGCCTACTAAGATTCACTATGACTATTTCAAACCCACACATTATTTTTTGAATAGCCTAGAGTACTCATATGTTCCATTCATTTAGCACCTAAATGTATGCTTCTTTATATTCCTCCACCTAAACTACATTCCTTGAGGGTAAGGCACTTCTTAGCTCATCACACCATGCCTAGTAGTAAGCTGTTAAGATCAATTGACACTTGGTCAGTGTAACATGAATAAATAAACACAGAAAGCAATGACTTTTCAATTAAAGACTTTAGTCTGTTTTAGCTTTCAGTTGGTAACTCTTCAACAATCAAAAGCATTTCAGCAGTTTAGAAGAAATATGGAATAAGTTATAATAAATGGAAATATGGAATAAAGGTCAAGATCATTTGTAAGAGAAGGGAAATGCCCTAGAATTCTTCCCTGATTCTCTTTTTAGTCATTTGCTGTATACCACTTTATATTACATCAGGAAAATGAAAGTCGAAGGGTGGCTGAGGCAAGAGTTAGGGGAGTACGGACCTTTCCAAGTCTTACATAAATAGAATCATAAAATCCCAATATCTGTATATGGAGCTAAGTAAGTAAAATAAGAGAAACTCATCCTTCTTGGAAATTTCATCTCAATCTACTCTGGCTTTTTTTTTTAATGTCAATTCCATATGATGAGCACTTTAGAACATGTTTTAATTGACACTAGTTCAGTAATTCTCACTATAGTTTTGTGTCATCCTAAGGTTATCTAATGTTGTATATTTAAAAACCCAACTCACACACAACACTTTTGGGATAGGGCAATGAAAAGGAAGGGGACATACATAGGATACTGGAAAAAAACCCGAATACCAGAAATCCCTGAATTATAAACCAAATGCATTATTTCCCACCTTTTGCCATTAAAGCATTCTTTTATGTCAGATGTCTGATGTGTTTAGCTGCACCATATTAAGGAGCTGGTTTACCATTCTGATTCAGCCAGGGTAGCACAATTCCAGCAGGACCTATTGGGCCAACTGATGAAACTGGGTGATCCCATGTAAAGCTCACCTGATTAGTATTTACTAGTGTTATCTAGAGCATCTGCCTGTAGTTATACAGAAATGAGAGAGGTGTCACCTCTGGAAGCTGGATGTCTGGCTCCCCTAGCAAGGAGTACCCAAGAACATTTTTTGGTGGGAAGCAGTATTTGGTTGTAGAAAGACAGTGGGGTGTGGAATCAGATAAACCTGTGTTTCAATCCAAAGCCTGGTACTTTCTATTTAGCGCTAGCCCCAAGTCAAAAAATTCAAGCAGAATTCAAGAATCCTTGGGAATTTAATGTTGTAGACTCTGCATTTAGTTTGAGTACTGCAGCTTTTTTTCTACTGGCAAAAATGAGCAGCCCAACAATCTAATACTAAAAAGATTTTTTGTTTGGAGATTTTATACAACTTTGTGGAAACCTTGACACCACATGGGAATATATTTCTTACGAGTTTTGTTTGTTCATTTGGTTTGACTTGGTTTTGTTTGGTTTTGATTTTTGCTTTTGTTTTGCTTATTGTCACTGGGATTCAGCAAGTGTTAATTTACATAACCATTTTCTAATTATGCAAATAGAGTATATTTTGTGTATATGTTCCAAGGGAGTGGTATAGTCAGGATAAAATCTCTCAAAAAAATTAGTAGAGATCACAATGCAAAGTGAAACTTTCCTGTTTTTCTAGTTTTCTCATTCTTTTTCTCTAAGTATTTTCATCTTTTAAGCTCAATATGCTCTTAAGTCCCATGACAGGTGTTTTGCAATGGTTAGTCCATGAACCACCCAAATCACAATCTTCTATTAAAAACATGGACTTCCTAGTTATGGCACATCAATACATAGGGTGTTGAAAAACTCCTCCAGTGTTGGGAATCCCTGAATTAGAGAATGAATATAAACACCCATTGTTTTCCATCTTTTGATATTAAAAAAAAAGTAGAATGCCTAGCAACCAATAGATATTGAAATAGCTTCAGTGAACTGACATGGATGGATCTTTATGATATATGGTTGCTGCTGCTGCTGCTAAGTCGCTTCAGTCGTGTCCGACTCTGTGCGACCCCATAGAGGGCAGCCCACCAGGCTCCCCCGTCCCTGGGATTCTCCAGGCAAGAACACTGGAGTGGGTTGTCATTTCCTTCTCCAATGCATGAAAGTGAAAAGTGAAAGTGAAGTCGCTCAGTCGTGCCCAACTCTTAGTGACCCCATGGACTGCAGCCTACCAGGCTCCTCCGTCCATGGAATTTTCCAGGCAAGAGTACTGGAGTGGGGTGCCATTGCCTTCTCCATGATATACGGTTAAGTGCAATTAAAAAGTGTGAAACAGCATGTATAATATACTGTTGTTTGTAATACAGTGGGCTTCCAAGAAGGCACAGTGGTAAAGAATCTACCTGCCAGTGCAGAGACACAGGAGATGAGGGTTCGATTTCTGGGTTGGGAAGATTCCCTGGAGTAGGAAAAGGCAACCCATTCTAGTTTTCTATACTGGAGAATTCCATGCATAGAGGAGCCTGGAGGGCTACAGTTCATGTGACGCACAAAGAGTTGGACATGACTTAATGACTGAACACACACATGTTTGTAATATATATATATAGAGAGAGATTATATATATAGATCATATATGATTATATATAGAGAGAGATCATATATGATCATATATATTGAAATATATGATTATATATTTCATGTCCCTAATGAGACATCTGAGAAAATGACAATAGAAGTACATCTGTACATGATTACTGGAAAAACCATAGCTTTGACTATATGGACCTGCATTGGCAGAGTGATGTCTCTGCCTTTTAATACGCTGTCTAGGTTTGTCATAGCTTTTAATTTCTTGCTGTGGTCACCATCTTCAGTGATTTTGGAGCCCAAGAAAAGAAAATCTGTCACTGCTTTCACTTTTTCCCCTTCTGTTTGCCATGAAGTGATGGGACCGGATACCACGATCTTAGTTTTTTGAATGTTGAGTTTCAAGCCAGCTTTTTCACTCTCCTCTTTCACCCTCATCAAGAGGCTCTTCAGTTCCTCTTCCCTTTCTACCATGAGTGGTATCATCTGCGTATCTGAGGTTGTTGATATTTCTCCCAGCAATCTTGATTCCAGCCTGTAACTCATCCAGCCTGGCATTTCAAATGATGTGCTGTGCATAAGCATTAAATAAATAGGGTGACAATATACAGCGCTGACATACTCCTCTCCCAATTTTGAACCAGTCAGTTGTTACATGACACATGTTACCCATTTGAAAAAAGCAGTTAAGAACTAGGCTGTACTTGAGACTTACTAAATTGAAATCTCTGACATGGGGCCCAGAGAACTGCTTTTTGGACAAGCTCCCTGTTCTGCAAACTGGTATTGAGGACTACTGTTTCTGACTTTTTCTTTTAAAAAACACCCTCCTTCTTTTCTTTCTCCTGACTCCCCCACCCCGCCCCCCACCATAACCACTTCTCCTCCCTTCACCTCCTTATCTAGGGTAAGTCTCGTGGTTTTGCAGTTCAATCTTTCCATGACCGGTGCTTTCTCACTTCGTTACCTCCCACCGTTGTCATGAAACCAAGCCTAATACTGGACCTATCTGCCTTTGCTGCCTGCAGCACACAGGCTAACTTTCCAAGTCCTAATCTCAGCTTCTACCTGGATTCTTTCTGGTAGTTCTTTGTATCTTATTTAGTGCCGGTTGCATCCGACTGAGCGACTTCACTTTCCCTTTTCACTTTCATGCATTGGAGGAGGAAATAGCAACCCACTCCAGTGTTCTTGCCTGGAGAATCCCAGGGATGGGGGAGCCTGGTGGGCTGCCGTCTATGGGGTCGCACAGAGTCGGACACGACTGAAGCGACTTAGCAGCAGCAGCAGCAGCAGCATCCTTCTTAATGACTGTAAAATATCTTACCAATGCTCTCAAGACATCTCTAACATTCTTACTCCCATAGTACAAAGAAAACAGAGGATATTGGACTGTACTCTCCATTTCCTACCCTTCTACTTCTCAATTGATCTATACATGCATGCATCTTTTTTTCTTCTTCTTCTTCTCTTAGTGGATGAGGTGCTGTTCTGCATAAGGAAATGGTTCCACCCATGCTCTGGACCCATCATTTGCAGTCTCTAACTCAGACTGTCAACCCTGGTCCCTTAGGCACCACAAGCATTCTCTTTCTACTGGCACTTGCCTTGAGCCTATAAACAGGCCCTCTCACCCCTAAGCCTTCTGTCTACTCCAGCTTCTACTCTCATTCCCCTCTCCTTCTCAGCCAAGTCTCTTAAGGGTGAAAGAACATTCCTCATCTTCCTTTAACTTAACTCTTTAACTTCCTTTAACTTTAACTTAACTCTCATCACTACTCATGCCCTAGTTACAGCGTCCAACAGGCACCTTGCAGTCCCTATCTTAGGAAGTCCTTTTGCTTCTGGATCATTGCTATCTTTTCCTGGTTTTCTCTGACTTTCCTGATTACCCTAGACTCAAGGGTCCTTTATGGAGATCTCATCTTCCTTCTTCTTTTCAAAGGTGGCCAATGGTTTAATACAGAAAAAAAAAAAAATCTTATTATCTACCTCCAGAATTCTCCTTGGTCCAGAAGATCCTAAAGCCTCCCAGTCTCAATCCTGTAATGACCCTCAGCTTGTGGGGATTACCAGAAAATGAAAACAAACTCCATATGAGGGGTGTTCAGAAATATGACATCTCAGAAGTATTTGTAAAAATCAGTCTCAAGAACAGAAAAAATGAACTCTGCTTCAAAATTACAGCTGTAATCTAAATTTCCTTTTTCCATTTTATTTTAAATCTCTCACTCCTAACAACCTCAGGTTTACAAGAAATTCTTAAACTTCCTAATTTATGAAGAGCGTTTTATAAGCAGTTATTTATTTTTTAGCCTTCAGGCTTGTATTTTGAAAACCTGACATTGACTTACTGGGGGTTTGCTTGGCCCAGCCTCTCTACCATTCTGCTTTCACATGGCCTTTGGGGCTGGTATGTCATTTTTCACCATGAAAGTAATACATTCTCCTTTTTAATCTGAGACAATGTGCAGAAAGGAGATGAAACTTTGTGACCCCTTCCTGGGTCACAGCCACTGTAAAGTTTGGTATGTTCCTCCTCAGTGTCTTCACCTCCTCCTCCCAATTATTTCTGCATCATATTCTAATTGGAGTTCAGAGCCTGATTTGGAAAGTTTTTATGTCAACACACGCCATGTGCCTTGGCAGTTTGCTAAGTCTGAGAAACTTCAGAAGGCATTTGTTTTTCCTTCTGACTTACCCATGTGTTTCACTTCGATTCTTGGAAACATACTCCTCTGTGCAATCTGGGTATTAGCCTATGGCTCTGAGTAACAGAAAATTCAACTCGCATTCACCTAAACAATAAGGAAAAGTGTCGCTTCAGACAACTGCAACTCCAGGGGGTGGCACAAGCTTCAGAGACAGTTTAATTAGTGTCTCTAGGGATCTATTTTCCTACAGTACCCTGAGATGACCTCCTGTATGTGTTGGCTTTGACCTTGGACCACTTCCTTCACAGATGTGAAATGGCTGTAGCGGTTACTGGTTTCACATAGAAATGTCATGAACTTGGGTGAAGTTCACCTAAGAGCAAGGAAACTTCTTTTCCAGGAGCCTCTAGCATTCTTGAGTCAATTCCTGTTCTCAGGGCAATGCCACACACTGACTTTGGCCGTGGTTCCTGGACCAAGTACTGCCATGGGAATGGAATTACCCTTAGACCAGACAGTCCCAGATATGGACTGAGACACAAAGGGTATGTTGGGAGGGGCGGATGCCTGAATAAAACTGGGTTATGTTAAAGATCAGAGAGGAGGAACAGAGATTGAGCAGACAAACATACATGGGTTTGGAAACTCAGCCATTCAATGCATTTATTAAATTTACTTTATTTAATGTATTAATTGACTTATTTACACATTCTTGGCTTATTATTCATTTCATTTTTTAAAGCTTTGATAGACGATACTTCATATAGTTGAATATCCAAAACAAAAGAATATACAGTGATGACTCCGGCTATACAGGCATATTTTATGTATATTTAAGGAAAATACATACATACATATATATGCACATATACATATATGCTCTCTTTTTGCACACAAAGCATAACACGTTACACACACCCTTCTGTACTTTGCTTTTTTTTTTTTGCTGCATCGTTCAGCTTGTAGGATCTTAGTTCCTCAACCAGGGGATCCAACCCAGGCCCCTGGCCAGAAAAGAGAGGAGTCCTAAGTGGACTACCAAGGAATTCCTAACGCCTTGCTTTTGCACTTAACACTATATATTGGAGATGATTATATTATATTATAATCATCTCCAATATATAGCAAACAAAGAGCTTCATCACTCCTTTTTCACTACATGATGTTCTATTGTATCTAATTATACAGTACATACATATGAATGTGCCACGATTAATTTAACGCCTATGGTTAAGCATTTAGGTAGTTAATTTTTTGCTTTTAAAACATGGCTATAATGGATAATATTGCATTTTACACATTTGGCAAATATCTAAAGCATGAATTTGTAAATGTAGAGTTAATGCCAGTTGCTCTATCTAGCTGTTGTACCAGTTTATACTCCCACAAGCAGGGTAGGAAGTGCCTGTTTCAGAGCACCCTCATCCACAGAGATTTGTATCGGATTTTGGGGTCTTCACTAATTTGATCATTGAAAATTGATATCTCGGTATAATTTTAAAACTTTACAATTTTTTTTTGATTGTGAGTGAGGATGAATCACTTTCATTTGTGCTTTCTCTTCCAGGCCTTGCCTGTTCATATTCTTTGCCCATTTTTCTATTGCACTGCTGATCTTTTCATTTCCAGTTTGTCTGAGTTCATATGCCAAGGAAAATTAGTCTTTGGTCTGTAATAGAGCTTGAAATATTTCCATCCAGTTTGTCATTTCGACTTTGCTTAGGGTTTTTCTATGCTGAAAATTTCATTTTATGAAACTGAACATATAATCTTTTCTTTTCTTTTATGGTTCTGGATTTACAGCCACAATGAGAAAAGCCTTCCCTACTTGATGATGAATAACTCGCTTTTAGCTTCTTCTAAAAGACAAGATGGTTTCATTTTAAACATTTAGATATTATATCTACTTAGAATTTATCCTGGTTAGCTGTGAGGAATCAGTCCAACTTTGATTTTTTCCCTATTTGATTAACTTTAATTTTATGCTATTTAATAATGATACCCTCTCTTGTTTTGTGACACTCAAGGTACTGCCATTACTCTATAAATGTTTTCTAAAAATCTAAGTTTTCTTGACTTTAGTTAGCAAAACAATAGCTCAGAGAGCTTCTGTAACTCATCGTAGACCGTAGTATATTTTGGAGGTTAGGGAGATGATGGGATGGAAATGTCTTGAAATCATACGAAGAATAATGCTTGTTGCATTTCTATCATCACTGCTATTTGGAAATGTGCTTACTAAAGATATGTATTCCCAATAATAACAATTTAAAATGGTAAAGTCTGACTTCAGTGAATTCAGTCACTTAAAACTGGCATATTTAATGTTCTACTTAATAATTTACACTCTTTTTAGACATGGCGTCATTAATCTCCTATAGGCTTGGGGCAGGTAGCTGGCTCCTGTGTGCTTTCTAAGATGCTGCTGAGCCCCGAGTCTTCCAAGGTGAAGCATCTGAGTATCTGAAGCCCCTCTGAGTCTACGCATAGAGAGGGAAGACACATCTTGGATCCTTAAGTGGTAGTTTTTGGCAACGGGACCAACCAAATCCAGATACTCAGGGACACTCTACTAATCTTCCTCTCACTGCAAGGAGAATGTACTAGGCATTGTGATTCTCTAGTGGGATAGAAACTAATATGCATCCAACAGCAACAGTGTCAGGGGCACTGCTGAGTAAAAATCCTTTGACAAGTATAAGCAGACATCTGCTCGAGCTCTGTCACATCACATTAGAGTTGTTTGTTTACTGCTTTGTCTCTTCCAGGAGACTGGGGTCTTTTCTAAGGGCAGAAAGAAGCCTTTGTTTTCTTCGAACTCCTATAGCTTAGTACACTCATCCCTCTCTAGAGGAATGTGTTTATTGCATACTGTCTCTCTTTCTCGGACAGTCTGCTTATATACGCCACTCTTCAATACACACCATTTGTTGAGCAGTTTCTGCATGTCTGCCACTGAATTAAAGCACTTCTCATGCATCACATTTTTAATACTCACAACTGCTCTATGAGGGTGGTACTATTATTTCCCCCATTGTAATACTGAGGAAGAACCGGACATGGAACAACGGACTGGTTCCAAGTTGGCAAAGGAGTACATCAAGGCTGTATATTGTCACCCTGCTTATTTAACTTATATGCAGAGTACATCATTCAAAATGCCGGGCTGGATGAAGCACAAGCTGAAATCAAGATTGCTGGGAGAAATATCAATAACCTCAGATATGCAGATAATAACTTCAGATATGCAGATGACACCAACCATATGGCTGAAAGTGAAGAGGAACTGAAAAGCCTCTTGATGAAAGTGAAAGAAGAGAGTGAAAAAGCTGGCTTAAAATTTAACATTCAAAAAATGAAGACCATCCATGGCATCCAGTCCTATCACTTCATGGCAAATAGATGGGGAAACAATGGAAACAGTGAGAGACTTTATTTTTTTGCACTCCAAAATCAAAGCAGATGGTGACTGCAGCCATGAAATTAAAAGATGCTTGCTCCTTGGAACAAAAGCTATGACCAACCTAGACAGCATATTAAAAAGCAGAGACATTAAAGGTCTGTCTAGTCAAAGCTAAGGTTTTTCCAGTAGTCATGTATGGATGTGAGAGTTAGACCATAAAGAAGAATTGATGCTTTTAAATTGTGGTGTGGAGAAGACTCTTTAGAGTCCCTGGGACTGCAAGGGTATCCAATCAGTCCATCCTAAAGGAAATCAGTCCTGAATATTCATTGGAAGGACTGATGCTGAAGCTCCAATCTTTTGGCCACCTGATGTGAAGAACTGACTTATTGGAAAAGACCCTGATGCTGGGAAATATTGAAGGCAGGAGGAGAAGGAGACAATAGTGGATGAGACGGTTGGATGGTGTCACTGACTCCATGGACATGAGTTTGAACAAGCTCTGGGAGTTGGTGATGGACAGGGAGGCCTGGCACGCTGCAGTCCGTGGGGTTGCAAAGAATTGGCCATGACTGACTGAGTGACTGACTGAATAGTGAGGAAACTAAAGGATTGAGAGGTTAAGTAACTTGCCCACAGTCACACAGGCAAAAAATGGTGGAGCCAAGATTCAAATTCCTGATTGTCTAATTCCAGTGCCCACTGATCTTAATGACTACATCACATTGTTTCTCTCCAGTCTGTTGAAGAAAATTTCCCCAGTCTGTGGAAGAAAAAAAAATTCTATGTAAAACAGTACTTACACTTCTGCCTTCCAGAAAAATGTCATCATCCAGCCCATGGGATATGGCTTTTTTATGATTGCTGTTATTTGTCTAGGAAAATACTTTGATGTTCCTATTTGAGTAATCCCACTCCCACCCCTCCCAGGGCAAGAGAAGTAGTGAGTGAAACTAAGAAGCCCAAATTACTTCATATATAAAAGGAATAGGGTCTGTGAGTTTATAGCTGGTCAACAGAGACAGCGTAAAGCACCCTAAAGAGATGAACAGGGCACAAGGGAATGACAGCTGGATGGGACAGTGAAACCCTATGTGAGATCATGGTCAGTGAGGAACTTCTATGGTGAGGAAGACTTAAGAAATGTACAAATAAAAAAAATTAAAAAAAAGAAAAAAAAGAAATGTACAAATAACCCTGAACCATCAGCAATAGTTTGCGACCCACAGCAAGCACATGTAAGCAGTGTTTTGCCTGGGTTTGCAGAGAGGGAGAAAGAGGAATGGTCCTGGAAGGTGGGCAGCAGAGGCAAGAGTTGAAAGCAACAACTTTCAACTTTCAACTGTTTGGAACAGGCAGTAGCAGTGGAAAAAGCAAGTATCATCAACAGCCCACTGCTAAACAAGACACCCAGAAACCCACAGGAAATACTGCAAGTGACTTTTCACCTGTAATCTAGAGGCTTGAGCAAAACTGACTCCCAAAAGGTGAATGACATAGAGATGGCCGCGTTCTAGTAACCAACTCTTTTCTCTCCTTCTGTGATTGAACCCAACTGCATTTGTTCAGCTGCATCACATAGAATTTTCTACCAGCGTGCTTATCCTTTTAGTGTCGGTGCAGAGTTTCAGAGTAGAGTTTCAACCTCAGACCTGTTGATATCTTGGGATGAATAATATTGCGTTGTGAAGGGGCTTTAAGATGTAAGCATCTTGTAAGATGTTTAGCAACATCTCTAGATGCCAGTATCTCCAAAGCTGACAATAAAAAATATCTCCAGGCATTGCCAAGTGTCCCAGGGCGGGTGGAGAGGTAGAAATCACAACGGCACTATTTTGTGTGAAAGGGGTTCCCAAACATATTCTGAGTGTGTCTACTAAGTCACACTAAGTGGTACATCTTTTGAATGTCTGCAGAGTGGCCAGGAGTGATGCTGCAGCAAGTTCTCAGATCTTCACAAATATTTCGATTGTATTCATGTCATAACAGTGTTTCTCTAGCCTACATTACAGACAAAGTGATGGTATTGCCATTACTGGAACATTGTCGTTTTAACATTTCGTACAAATAAAAATTAAGGTTTGGTTATGCACCTTTTTCCTCTAAGCAAATGAGCATTACGTTAGTACGTATCAGGGATGGGTACCCAGCTTTAATATAGAATGGTGGCTCCAAGGAACTGAGTAGGGTACTGTCAGAGCCAGATCTGTGGGAAAGGCTGCACAATGAGCTCCAGTGATTCTCCACCTGTGCCTTCTGGAGCTTTCAAGGTGGCTGACATAGACATAAACAACACACTCTCATAGGAGAACCTAGATTCAAACCTTGGTGAAAACCAACATTCTCCAGGGAAGTGAAGGAGGGCAATAACTTACCATCATAACAACTATTACTCTCTCCACCAGCCACGGTCTTTCAGTGCTGTCGCACAGATAAGACTGATGTGTGTGTTTCCCCAGGTAGCTTCCTGCAATTTGACCCATTCTCCTTGCTCCTAAAGCACATCTGAATACGAAAAAGTGAGAGAGACATCATCTACTCTGATTCATGCTTCTAAAATATATCACCATTACACCTGAAGCTAGTAGAATGTTATATGCCAATTTTACCTTAATATAAATAAACGTATCAACATCAAATCTCATTTCCTGTTAATGACAAATTATTGTGTGATATCTCACAACTGATGGCCATATGGTAGACTCGAACCTCTGGTTGACTAGGAAGGATGTGGGGTTGAGATTCAGAGAAACTGGGTTCCTTTCTGAACATCAACTCACTGTTGCTTAAGAAAGGAAGTCTCTCTGCTGATCTGTAGAATGCATAGTTAAATAACCTCTTTCTTTCAGACTTGTTGAGAGGATTAAATCAGGTTTAAAACAATCTGCTATAAATTGCTAAACAAGTGTCCATCACTATCATGACCTCCCACAACCACCAGTACCTTACACAGGTCACCCAGTCCAACTTTGTAGGGTATCCAGCTTTTTCTTGCTACAAGCCCACAGGAAAAGCCTGCTCAGTGGTGTGGTATGTACATTACATGCTTAAGGTGGAAAAGTGTCTACATTGGGGTGAGTTGAAATACTGATCCAGCCCAAATGTCAAGTCTGCTTAAGCAGCTGCTAATGGAAAGGAATTGCCCCAGCTCTTATTTCTTGCTGCTCCCACAGAGTCAAACGGCAGCTGAGAGCCAAGATTCTCTGCCACCAGTTCCTTTCTCAGCAATATAGGCTAGGCCAGTATCCTGGGATCTGACATTAACAATTACGAATTTCTTAAGCAGCAGCAGACTGGGAAAGGCAACTGTCAGTGTTAAAGAAATACGTTGAAACTCAATTTTTTTTTTCTTTTTACAGTAAAAGCCATGAAGATAGACAAATATGCTGAGTTGACTCACCCCCCTAGATATAGAGCAGTCATCTTGATGATGACTCTCATCCTGACGATGCTAAACAGGTGACCTGTTCTGTCAGCGATGAGATCCAGAGCTCTTGGAACACAATGTGTCTCATTATGTCAGCTAGTGGGGGAAAATGTTGACTAAGGCTCTAAGATCCCAAGGGTTTTAATTAATAGGAAAATTTGACTTCATCGCAGTCATTAAATAAATGGAAAGGAAACCAGGAATCAAAATGATAAGGGCGGGTAGCCCAGGCAGGAAGCATGTAGGGAAATGCCCTGCAGGCTTGCATGGGCACTGTTGCAAGTCAAGGCTGGATTGATTAAGAGACTGAAACAGACTCTTGGCCACAAACACAGAGCCTGGAATGTCCACCTTCATTCTCATCCTGTTCTCTTATTGAGCAAACTCCACTTCATCTCTTTATCTTCTGCTTTCCAAGTACTCATCCATCAGCTATTCCACTAATGGCTGCCTTTGCAGGAATGAGAGGCTTAATTATGCTTACCTGTCAGAACAGGATGCAGAAGGTATCTTGTGACATTTCTTACTCTCCTCTCTGCACCTCCATGAACATCTCCTATTCCCAATGCCCAGAATCTGTTCCTCTTTGCTTAAAAACTTCAAACCATCCCCTAAGGCGCACCAGTCTCTATGAAACCTTCCTTGACCTTTCTGGTCATAGTAATTTTTCCTTTTATTGTAACACCTGCAACTTGGTATGTAACACATTTAATAAACACCCAGACATCCTTTTCTCTGTCTCATATGTGCTGACCTTATCTTCCCAAATAGATTATAAACCCCTGAGGACAGGAAGCACATCTTAAACTTATTGAAACCGCACACCTAATTCTATGATTTGCCAATTAGCCCAGCTGAGACCCCAGAGTATCTCTCGGATCTGGGGGAGTTTAAGGAGCCCCAAGCTGGCTTCTCTAGAGGAGGGCATCAAATCAGCCCTGCTGTGGGGCCTACACAAACCTTTTCCTTCATCCTAGTCTGTTGCCTAGAGATCAAGTCCCTAGCAGCCTGAATCTGGGTCCCTTTTCAGGGATGTTTGTTCTATCCATCTGTTCCAGATTGGGTGCTGGGCTCCTGCTCCTGTCTGTCCTCCCAAATCCCTCCTCTCAACTGCACTCTGCAGGAATCTGTTCCCATGAGCCCACCATCCACAGCAGCTAGCTTGGGTTTCAGGCTGCCCAGACCTCTCCTCTACATGGTTGTGCTCCACTCACATCTCTTCCCCTTCCTGGCATTACCGGCCAGCCAGCTTCTCAGTCTGACTCTTTCTGCCAAGTCCTTCTGGGAATGTCTGCCTTGCTCCGGGGCTTCTGGCTGGTCTGTGAGTCCTTTCCACTCTGCCATCAACTAAGCCATCATTCTGAAATTAAAAAAAAAATTCACCTGTAAGTTGAAGAAAGCTTGCATATGTGCGTGCAGGCGTGCACACACACACACACACACACACACACACAAAATTCATTTATCAGTTGAGGAGATTTCCACTACCTTTCTAAATTTATACTCTCCCTTTTTGGGCATTTATCATCATTTCTAGGTCTGCCAATGTCCAACTTGGAATTTTCTTTAAATCAAAGGGGCCCTTAGAGATTGTTTATTTCAACTCTCTTATTTTATTCCTAGTCTCTATTTTACTGCCCTACGTTTATGCTTCTATTTAGAAGCCAGTGGCAGAGGACTCTGCTAATGATAACTTTAGTGAGGAATCCTCCTTGTCTGTTAGCAAATGGCCACAGTGCTCAAAGACCTCATAGAAGGTCTCAACTTGGGAATCAGTTACCACCAAAATGTGTTTATCCGTTGCTGAGATGAGGTCATTTCCTTCTCAGCCCCAGAAAGGAGACACATATACACCGTAAAAGTACACACACACGCTCTCTCTCCTCCTCTCTCTTTCTTTCACTCTTAATGTGATCAGCCAGCTTTCTGTCTGGAACAATCAAAATACCTCCTAGCTGGAATGACAGCATCATTTTCTTGATGCTGAAATAGGAGAGTGATAAAGCAGGTCGCAGCAGGCACAGCAGAAATGCCCTGCTTTTAAGATTCGTATCTCAAAAACGGTGCCGTGAGACCAAAAATGCAAAGCAGGCTGTGTTATATGCTGGCAAAAATATAGTTAAAAGCAGTCACCTCAACCGTGCTTTCAAGCTCTGGAGGAAGAAACACCACTACTAATTTCCCCTCCTCACCCCGAGGTTGCCATGGACACTGGGATTTTCCCAGAGCCATTCCCTTGCTGCGCTTGATGCTATGAGTGGGCTAAGAAAATTGCAGTATTTCCCACATAATGATCTTGCTATAGCTTTGGAGGTACCAAATCTAACATCTGCAGAGTGTGCCTGTCTCTCCCCTCTCTGCTTTGCTTGGTGAGGGAACTCTTCCCTTTATAGAAAACCCCTGGGAATTACCTTCCCACTGCAGGTTTCTAGCAGATTTCCCCCCCACTTTTTACTTTGACTTTTCTTCGAGTAAGGAGAACAATGCTGGGTTAACACTTTAAGCAGCAGCAGCAACCATAGGACAGCGCCATTGGGAGGGAAACAGGATAGAACTCAGAAAAGATGCACTTGAGTCCTGAAGTCAGGATAGTGCAAACCCTTCTTTAGAATGCAGGCACTAATGTTAAAATGGGCTTCCCTGAGGGTTCAGACAGTAAAGAATCTGCCTGCAACGTGGAATACCTGGGTTTGATTCCTTGATTGGGAAGATCCCCTGGAGGAGGGCATGGCAACCCACTCCAGGATTCTTGCCTGGAGAATCCCCAGGGACAGAGAGCCTGGCAGGCTACAGTCTATGGGGTCGCAAAGAGTTGGGCACGACTGAGTGACTAAGCACACAGCACAATGTTTAATTAACTCATGTCATCTACAGAGCACTTGGAGTAGAAGCTGCTGCCTTCAAGTAAACATCACTCTATGTGGGGACTTATTCCTGGACACTGGTTGTGAGTCAGTGAAAAACTCCAAATGATCAGTTGCTGTTTTACACTTTCAGTTTATACAACAAATAACAAAAAGGGCTTAGCTCAATTTGCTGGAATCTCCCCACAAGACAGTTCCTTTCTATTCTGAAACCCTGGTTGGTAAATTTTAATTGTAAAAGAGAGGCTTACGTCAAATGAGCAGAAATGAAAGCAGAAATGAGACAATTTATATAGTCTCAGTTTCCATGACTCTCAAAATCATTGATCAGTCAACACACAGCTCAACCAGAAAAACCAAAACCCTTTGTTACAGGCAGAATTCTAAGATGTCCCCCAGGATTTCTGGCCCCTGGTATCCTCAAGATTTCTCGTAGTTGTTGAGTCAAACACTAACCTAGGTGCTGCTGTGAAGAAATTTTGAAGGTGTTATTAAGGTCCCAAATTGGTTGACCTTCAGATAGGGAGATTATCTGGGTGATCTTGACCTAAATTTGCAACTAGAAATCAGAGGCAGAAAAAGTCTCGGAGATTTAAAGTACGGGAAAGGGAGATTCTCCATAGATGGCTTTGAAGATGGAAGAGCCAGGTGACAAGAAACGCAGCGTTTCCAGAATAGCTGAGAGTGGGCCCCTGGTGATAGCCAACCAGGTCACAGGGATCTCAGTCCTCTAGCTGCAGGACCCTGAATTCTGTGACCACCTGTATGAGCTAGTGCAACCCCTAGCTCCAGATGAGAACACAGCCCAGATGATAACTTGATTCAGCCTGGATAGAATCTGAGACAAGTGCTGTTCTTCCAAGATGCCTGACCCACCAACACCATAAGATAATAAATGGGAGTTGTTTAAAGGGGTTACATTTGTGATAACTTGTTACTCAGCATGGAAAGCAAATATATACTCTGTAGATGGCATAAAAGTTTCTTATCCAAGACAAAAATCCTAACTCCTCAGAAGAGAGACTGACCCACCATTGTAAATCAGATCTATCAAGTAAGTTCCTTGCTGCTCAAAGTTTGATCTGTGCACCAACAGCACACACACAGCCTGGGAGCTGGTTATAAATGTAGCCTCTCAGAGCAGATCTGCTGAGTCAAAATCCTTATTTTTACAAATCCCCCATGATTCATATGATTTCCCTGGTGGCTCAGCGATAAAGAATCCACCTGCCAATGCTGGAGTCATGGGTTTGCTTCCTGGGTAGGAACCATCCCCTGGAGTAGGAAACGGCAATTCACTCCAATATTCTTGCCTGGAGAATCCCATGGAGAGAGGAGCCTGGTGGGCTACAGTCCATAGAGTCACGAAAGAGATCTAGCAACTAAACAACAATGTGATTCATATGCATACTAAAATGCAAGAGGCACTGGTTACCACTCTAGTTCAGAGCCGGAGAGCTGGAATCAGCAAAACCTGAATTATCACCCTGGCTCAGAGTTTTACTAGCTGTGTGACCTTGGACAAGTTGATGAACTTCTCTGAGCTTCTATTAATCTATAAAGTGGAGCAAACAATATTACCAATTTCATAGGGGGTGCAGTGAGGCTTAAATGGGCCAGCATGTAAAGTGCCCAGTGTCTGGCACGAAGTAAGTAAGGGTTTAATAAATGTTGGTTGTTATTAAATTGGACACTAAGAGTTAAGTGAGCTCAGTAAATAAGGAAAACCGCATCAGCTGGAAACAATGCAGGATCACCGTGGTGAATGTCCTCCTCCGGATAAATACTCCCTCATGGACTTCTCAGAGGCTGCAGAAGGTTGTGACCTTGGATTTCTACCCCAGTAAGCATGCCCTGACACCAGGCTGGGTCAGCATGTCTTTCCATCTTGAAAATCATCTATTGTAACCACCTGTGTCTCCCCTCTTCCCCTCTCAACCTCCTCTGCCAACATTAACCTATTAACCTTGCTGGGCTCCACCTCACTTAGCTAATGAGATCTGACCAGAAACCATAGAGACGGTTGTCAGAACCCCTGAGCAGGTGGTATCCTTGGATATCAATGAGAGCTCACCCCGCAGAAAAGATGAATAGATATGCCGGCCACAGAGCACAAGCTGGATGGCTCTTTTGGTGGAAATCTTAGGTTCTTTTATTTTTGCTGGAGGAAATGGTGACGATGCAGGTAGCATCACAGAACACGAGAACAGATGAGCTCACCGGCGATTATAAATGGCCAGGATCTACGTGAGAGGAGTCATCTGGGATCTGCTCTGGGGAGGCCCAGCTCCCCCTCCTGGCTCCTCTGTTCTTGGCAAACCCTCCTCTCACGTGCTTTATCGTCTCACCCTGAGCCGAAGAAATCTCTACGGTTCAATACAAATCATGAGGATGATGTTGATAATAATAACGGTTCTCATTTGTTGAGAGCTCCGAGTGCCAGGCACTTTCCCTGAATTATTTATACTTGTTATAACAACTCTGTGAGATAGGCATTATTACGTTCCTTTTTAGTCAAGGAAATGGAGGCTCAGAGACGTTAAGTGGCTCACCCAAGTTTACACAGCAGATAAAGAGGCGTTTGGATACAAACCTGGATCTGCTTACTCTGAAGCCTGTGCCATCTTCATTTTGTCTCCACAACAGAGCTGTCATCCTGATTCCTGGTCTATGCTCTCGACTCTCTGCCCAAACCCAGTATTTGGGTCTTTGATACTTTTGCTCATTCAGCACCTGCTGTTTCTTCTCCTCCTCCTCTCCCGTCCCCTCCTCCCTCTTCCTCTTCTTTTTGCTGAATTATAGTTACTTACAATGTTAGTTTCAGTTTTGTACAGCAAAGTGATTTGGTTATACATATATGTATGTATCTATATTCTTTTTTCAATTTTTTCCATTATAGTTTATTAGAAGATATTGACCATAGTTCCCTGTGCTAGATGGTAAATCCTTGTTATCTATTTTATATATGATACCGTGCATCTGTTAATCCCACACTCCTAACCAATCAGCTTCTGAATTGCCTTTCTTCTGTCCTGCCCAGGGGTGTACTACTTCTGTATCTTGACTTCTCTGCTCAGGTGCTTCCCTCTCTGGCCCCTGGACCTGTGCAACACTCACCTGTTTCCTGTTGGTTTGTATGGTTCTGATCCAGAGTTTCCTCATCTCACTGCTCCTAAGTGTGCTAACTGGGCCTGACCAATGCAGGGCTAGCATGACACCCCTGTGTGCTCAGTCATGTCTGACTCTTTGCGACCGCATCAACTGCAGCCCTCCAGGCTCCTCTGTCCATGGGGATTCTCCAGGCAAGAATCCTGGGTTGCCATGCCCTCCTGCAGGGGATCTTCCCAACCCAGGGATCGAGCCCAGGTCTCCCACATTGCAGGCAGATTCTTTACCAGCTGAGCTGCCAGAAAAGCCTGGCATGACACCTCTAGACTCTGGAAACTATCCCTCCCTCTTGACCCCATCTCACAAGTAGGGTCTCCTATATTCTCCAGCCTGGCTCGTGATTACAGAAGAGAATTTCCTGGATATTTCAGGTGTTAAAGTAATTAAGCAAAGAGACCATTAGATTAAAGTGGCTCTAACACCTTGGCAGCCTATATAAGAAAACCAAAATCTAAACCAGAGTCCATGCACTCCCAGCCTAGAAAATGAAATTTAAGGACAGTCACAAACAGACACCTATAAGGCACCTGCTTAAGCTATAACCTAGCAAATAAGTTCCTTGCTTTGCTTCCATGTCCTTTCTGTAAGAACCTCTCCAGTGCTCCTAACACCTGTGGTTTGGTGTTGCCTGATTTGAATCACTGTGTGCTCAAATAAACTGAGAACTGTTAGTGTCTTTCCATTTACACAGAAAGACCACTCCACCTAGGTTCTGCTCTCTGTTCCTGCTATACCCTGCCTTGAATATTCTTTCTTTGTTTTAAAACCACACTCTATTGCCCAGCTCATACCTGATTCAGTTCCCACCCTCCTACTCACAGAATAATACCTGGACCTGGAATCACAGCCCTTCACCATCTGGTCTCAACGACCCTTTCAAATTCCAACTCTATTTTCCAGCCAACTGTTCCCTCTCTGTTCTCTGTGATTTTCTTTCGGGCCTTTGCCTCTTGCTGTTCTCTGCCAGGAATGCTTCTTTTCTTTGCATCGTTTCTGTATCATCCAAGGTCTATCTCCAAATCCATCATCAACAAGGTCCTACTATATACCACAAGGAACTATATTCAATATCCCGTAATAAACCACAATAGAGTATGAAAAAGCATATATTTATAATTGAATGATTTTGCTGTACAGCATAAATTAATACAACATTGTTAATCAGCTATACTTAAAAATTTTTTGAATCCATCTTCATAAAAATGGCCCTAATCCCCTAGTGGAAAACAGTCTTTTCCTTATGTTGATTGGCTGGGGCACTTTATCTGCATTTTAGTGACACTTAAAAATTTTACACATTTTGCTATAGTTAATTATATACATAATTTTTCTCCCTTTTTGGACTCTAAGGTCTTTGAGAGCAGAGAGCGCTTGGTTTTTTTCTTTTGGTAGCCTAACAATACTTAGCAAAGTGCCTTGATAAATGCTTGCAACAAATCTATTGATCCATCAGCTGGACAGTGGATGGATGGATGGGTGGGAGGATGGGATTTTCCAGGCAGGCCACCATATCAGGAGAAAGGCTGCACTTGTCAGATGAGCCGACTGTCATAACTATGGAAAAGGAAGACTAGCTTGAACAGATAAACTATGCTGGGAGTGACATCAGGCCATGAGGCCATGCATAGTCACCATTTTTTTATGTTTATCATACTATGTAAGTAGGATAACTTAAAATATAAATAACAGAAAACCCAACTCAACTTCAAATTAGCTCCGATGGTAAAGAAGCTTTCTGGCCTGAGTACAGGAAATCAGAGGTGGGGGCAGGGTTCAGGATTCAGGGAATCCAGTAGCTCTTTCCATTGCTGTGTTCTCCTGTTCCCAGTGCTGACTTCATTCTAAAGTAAGTTTCCCAGTTCTTAGAGAGTTTTCGGTGTTATTGGGCGAATTGCCTAATTTTCCAAACCTGCTAACTTCATATGGCCCTTTCATTTTCTTTTTGTTCTTGTTTAAAAATATATATTAATAAGTTCATTTTAATTGTCCTCAAGATCTACTGAACTCGATCCAGACTCGGTCACTAGGGCTGTGTGGTGCTTATATCTATCTCTGGCTCCTAAAGTCATGTTTATCATCTCCAAAAGACTCAGTTGCAGAGGAGCTGAAGGTATATGTAGAGGATATGTTCCCAGGAAGACTGAGAGAGGTTTGGAGCCCAGGCTGATGATATCAAATACGCTGAATTTGTCTCTCTGTTTACTTTGATCTGATTCCAGGGGAAAAAGACAATTGCCAGTAAGATTTGTGCCATTTCGTGTAGTTTCTACATTTCGAACTCTCTCATATCTGAGATCTTGTCTCTGATTTTGGCTTTTTTCCAAGGCTTCATCAGTTTCTCCTTTTTTTTGGACTCAGAATCTAGATCTGTATTTTTGAAACCAAATTTGTCCTCAGATCTGGAGCCTCAATTCCTTTAATGAGTTGTTCTCTGGATAAGATTTGTCCGTAAATGAAGGTAAGTGATTGGGAGGAAGAGTAGCTAGCAGGGTGTCATATGTCTTTTCTGCTTTGCATCTTCTCTTCAGGGTGATCTTGTTCTTGGCTTGATTCTGAGACCCCCTCGGGTTCTGATCTTTTCTGGAATTGGTGCCTAGTTCTTCAATTCTGAAACCGTATCTGGATTCTGGACCCTTCAGTGTTGATTTCTAAAGCAAGGCTTTGTTTGGTCGCATAACTTGGGTACGAGATTAGGTGAATTTGGTGTGGCTGCACCTACGCTTTGTTGTTTGGAGAGCTGTCTTGGGCCATGTTGGAAGAGTCATGAAGTCTAAGGATTCAGCCAGAAGCCTATGCTCTTTCTTAAAGGTAAGGAAGCATATTTTCCAGAAGTGCCGAGAAAACCCATTAGTGACTCATTGGTTAAAACTGGCCCAGGCCTGCCTACTCTAGACTCATTCGCTGGCAGTGGGGATGCAAATAGGGCTCAGGCTACTCACGAAACCCCCAGGAGCTGTGGTGGAACTTGTGATGGAGAGTCACTGTAAGACCATTCCAGCAGAGTGTTTCATGGGTGCCCCTTCCACTGAGGGTTGACTCTTGTGACCTTCTCATATTAGACAGATAGAAAACAATGGAAAACACATCATCCACGAGATCTCACTGCTATAGATTTCGCAATGTATCTGCTTGCCTAAGAGTCCCTTCAGTGTTTCTTGTGCAAACCATTAGTTAGTCAATAGGGTCTACTGAACACTTGCTGTTAAGATAGCATCATTCTAAGCACTGTGCAAAGATTGGGCTTCCCTGGTGGCTCAGCTGGTAAAGAATCTGCCACAATGCAGGAGACCTGAGTTGAATCCCTGGGTTGGGAAGATCCCCTGGAGGAAGGCATGGCAACCCACTTCAGTATTCTTGCCTGGAGAATCCCCATGGACAGAGGATCCTGGCGGGCTACAGTTCATGGGGTTGCAAAGAGTCGGACACAACTGATTGACTAAGCATAGCATGCTGCTGCTGCTGCTAAGTCGCTTCAGTCGTGTCCAACTCTGTGTGACCCCATAGACTCTGTGTGACCCCAACCAGGCTCCCCCGTCCCTGAAATTCTCCATGCAAGAACACTGGAGTGGGTTGCCATTTCCTTCTCCAATGCATGAAAGTGAAAAGTGAAAGTGAAGTCTCTCAGTGGTGTCCGACTCTTCACGACCCCATGGACTTCAGCCCACCAGGCTCCTCCATCCATGGGATTTTCCAGGCAAGAGTACTGGAGTGGGTTGCCATTGCCTTCACAGCATGGTGCAAAAATTAGAAAAAGAAAGCAGACAATGCTGTGACCTTTTGGAAACCGTGGAATGTTTAGGGAAATAGTTCTGTTTCAAGGGCAGTGTTAATTCTACTCATTTTCCAGAATGTGGAAACTGCTTGAGTCCCTTCTTCCTTTCCTCATCTTCTGTTATTCAACTCTCCCTTTTCTTGTCACTATTTTTCTTCTCTCTTATTCTTTGCTCATTTTAGAAGGGCAATACAGTAGAGATTAAGAGTGTGGAATAAGGAGTCAGACTTCCTGGGTGAGAATGCTGGCTTTGAGCTCCAGTGGTGACTTTCTAGCTAATTACTTCATTATTCTAAACTTCTGTGTTTTGTAGGTAAGTCATACATAATAATTATACCTACCTCCTGGGATGATGCACATTCAAAATGATTGATAAGGGTTAAGTATTTTAATTTTCTTTTTCATTCATTATCTTTCAATTGGGCCACATTTTGTTCCTGTTCTTCTCTGCTAAACTCCAGACCAGTTGGTGATTAGGAGAGAGAATTACTATTAGACTTATAGAATTAACTTTCTAGTGAGGAATGGAACAGAACCATTTTATTTCCTTCTTTTTTTCCTTATTATAATTAGGGTATTTCAGAAGCTCTCTGTGAATATAATTTTGGCAGAGATGAAAATGTACAAAACCAGTTGAGAGGAACACATATGTACTATACAGACAAACAGGAGAATGAATGTCCTACTTCAAGAAAGAATCTCCCAGCTGACAATTTCAGCTTCCTCTAAGCCTTGTTTGCTTAACTGATGAGAATACTTTCTAATAAGACCAAGATGAAGGCTTTAATAATTCTAGAATGTGGTCACCCTACTTTATCTCTTTTATGGCTAGAGGCCGCTTCCCTGGCCCTGGCCAGCCACCTGTGAATGCATCCATTGTTCGAAAGATGATCAGCTGGAGGCATCTGATGAAAGCGGGGCACATTCATCATCTTAGCAGGAAACAACTACAATTGAGAGTACATTCCATCCTGGAGGCGGGTTTGTAGGCGAAGAGAACACAGACTCACATCCTTGTAGAGTTCATAGAAAACCAACAGGTTTGGAGTGGTAAGTTCCGCAGCAGTTGACGGCCCACAGCAAAGATTACCCCTGTGTCCCTTGCCTTCAGTGTCCTAGCTCTGACACTGGAGAATCACTATCTATCCCTTCAGACCAGACCAGTCTAGACTGCTAAATTTCTCCCCACACCACTCACACATGCTTTTCCACGGACTCTCTCCTCTGCCTGAAATATTCTTCTTCCTATATAACTGTAAGGCTGGGACTATCACTTCGTTCAGGCTTTTACTCAAAGTCACCTTCTCTGGGGGACCTTTCAGCCACTCTTTCTGAAATTCACCACTCCTCCAACATTTAAAATCCCCCTTCTTTGTTTTTTTTTTTTTCCTCCTCAGGCTTTCTCAATATCTATCATACCATATAGTTTACCTATTTTTTTCTTATTTATTTTCTGTCTTCCCTGATTCAACACAAACCCCCTGAAGGAGAGGTTTGGGTCTGTTTTGTTGACTCTAGTATCCCTGGCACATAGTTGACTCTTAATTCATGTTTATTGAACGAATGAATGAATGAATTGGTGTGATTCATTGATCAATGTATCTGGTTCCCCTCCTCAAATGTGAACTCTATGAGACCAGAAGCTGAGCCTGTTTTACTCACTCCTATATCCCTAGAGCTGAACCAAGGGCCTAGCAGATGGTAGATACTCTCTAAGTATTTTTTAAATAAGTAATTTAAAATATCACAAACGCCAGTATTGAGAGAAGGAATTTCCTGGCGGGAACATGGTAATGCAGATGTCTTCACAGTTCTGAGCCTGCCTAAGCAGTCTCTGAATTAACATCAGAGTAATACTGGGCATGGTTGGGATTACTTTTCATACATGCTTACGGTCTGACAACTTGAAATGACACAAAAGAGTGTGTGGCAGTGGTGTGGTACCAAGCTTTGAGTTCGGGTTCTAAGAGTCAGTGCCTGGGGCAAAAACTGTATCAATAAAAAATTGCCATTAGAAATCTCTTAGATCACCCACATAGTACAGATTATTTGGTTTTATATATTTTGTGCCAACTCACAGTTAAGTTCAACTCAGCCAGTTTTCCCCCAGAGTTGGAACAGATGGTCATGGCTGTTTCTTTGGTTGAGCACCAGATGAAGTAGTTGGCTTGAATTGAAGGGCCATATTGTTGTGGGGCGGGGGTGGGGGGTGGGGGGTGAATTACATATATATGTATATAGTCATCTGTATTATTTTCTTTTGTTGAATGTATAGTTTACTTCAAGCAACTTAAATACTTCTGTATGTAACTCCATCGTACTATCTGGTCCTCAGTGTTGTCAGATACTCTTCATTGTTTGTCAGGAAGATAGATGTAAAGGAGGTGGAAAATAATCCTTTGGGGGGCATCACAATTGTTGGCATAACCACTAGGAAAATGTCAATCATAATGACTTTCCAAATTAAAAAAAAAAACGACTTTTATTTAAATTGTGTACATGCTCTAAATCCCTATAGAAAATAATAAAAAGCATGTGTGGAGTGCTCACTCTGTGTCGAGTACTAGGTTCTTTATGTATATTGTCTCATTGTACTGCCTCATAGTAACCCTTTGAAGAAGGTATTACAAACCCTGAGGCTCTGCTGTGATTTTTCACAAGAGCCAGGCAGCCACACAAGCTTGGCACGTTGTCCAAAAGAACACATTTAGCTGCAGCCCATGATGGAGCCACTCCCATCCCAGGGCATGATACAAACATTGTTCCAGGGTTGGCTTTCTGTCCACACCAAGTCTGCCAGGCAGGGATGCTTAGAAACCTTTACCACACTTCACAAAAGTACATGGGTATTATCTATCTCTCTATATAAGGGTAATAAAAGTCAATCAACTTATTTCAAGAGTTCTGTGTTATGATACTCACTTTATTGGTAGCTTTGAAAATTTTTAGTTCCATTTTGATGGGAACTTATGAGTTACTTCGGAGAAGGCAATGGCACCCCACTCCAGTACTCTTGCTTGGAAAATCCCATGGACGGAGGAGCCTGTTAGGCTGCAATCCATGGGGTCGCTAAGGGTCGGACACGACTGAGCGACTTCACTTTCACTTTTCACTTTCATGCATTGGAGAAGGAAATGGCAGCCCACTCCAGTGTTCTTGCCTGGAGAATCCCAGGGATGGGGGAGCCTGGTTGGCTGCCATCTATGGGGTCGCACAGAGTTGGACACGACTGAAGTGACTTAGCATAGCATAGCATAGCATATAAGTTACTTATAAACCAACTCATATAAGGGGTAAAAGGAATCATGTTCACGGTCTTTGTTTCTTTTTTGATTATGTTCTATGCTTAGTGTCCTATTTTCTACACTAAATAACTTCTTTCCTTCAACCTGCTCTCAGCAAAAAGACTGCTAATACAACAGTACCGCTTCAGACCAGCAGCACTGGAATATTCCACCTTGGTTGTTTTTACACCTCTTCATCTGTTATTTCCATTGGCTTCTTTAGGCATCACAGTTTCTTCCACATCTCCCCCAAACATATTTAATATTGATTATAAACATGAGCCATGTTGCCAATATGTCTAAGCCTTCTATCATTTTCCCTTTCTTTATTTTCTATCCCCTCATCTTGAGGAACCTGGCTTTGTTCTACCGTCAGCCATTGTGTTCAAACTCGGGGCAAAGTACTCTACTTGGCCACACCGGTAAAAACAGAAAAAGGGCTGGGAGAAGAGACAAAGATGTGTTGATTCTACGTTTCACACTCACAGGTGATGACAGTGGCTCTTGGGGACTGTAAGGCCTTTTCCCCTGTTACCCAAGTAGTAATTAGCGGTGCTGGGAGTTTGAACCTGGGTCAGCAAGGTTCCAAAAACACCTACTGTTTCCGTTACACCACACTGTTTATCATAAGCAGCAAAAATCGTGTTAAATGCAACAATGTTTGGGGCAACAAAGATGAGCAGCAGACTTTTTGTGAACAAACAGAATCGTACATGATTACTGGGTCTGATAATGTGACTTTGGAGAGAGAGGCCAGATTAAATGAAGGACTTTCCCGAGACCACCAGTAGCATGCGTGACCAATGCTTTGTGCCTGGGACCGTGCTGGGTATTTTGAAGAAGACATGGGGCATCCTATAAGAGACAGTGTAGTTGAATATGCCTTATAATATACAGGGTACCTCCTAGATACAGAGAGCACACTCAAACTGTACAATTAAGAAGAGTTTAAGGGAAAAGAAGCAGACACACAGATAGACGGGTATAACACAGATAAACACAGATAACGCTGGTAAACCAGTGGTTGCCAGTGACTAGGGGGAAGGAGGGAGGGGGATTATAGGAGTAGGGGAGTAAGAAGTACATATTATTAAGTGTAAAATATGCTACAAGGGTATAGTGTACAACATAAGGAATATAGCCAAGATTTTATGATAATTATAAATGGAGTATAACCTTTACAAATTGTGAATCACCATACTGTACACTGCACCTTATATAGTATTGTATATCAACTATACTTCAATAAACATTTTTAATAAAAAAGAGTTTAAGGGATCAATCTACTTATAAAGACATGAGTGAGTTTTAAGGAATTGGGGCCGGCAAGAGTGGGATTCTATTCCCCACCCCCACACATGCAAGGGCAAGGGGAAGGGCAGAGCATAGCTGCGTGAAGAGGAAGGGACACTTCCCTCTCCCAGGAGCTATGACATTCAGTACAGAAAAGCAGCCAACCTGTAGTGACCCATGAGGGACGGAGCCACAGTCATAATTATCCCAACCTCTCTCAACCTTTAACTTTTTGGTGATGCTTCCCATTAAGGTAATCCCAACCAGAAGCTAGAGGGCAAGCACTGATTCCATCCATAAAACCAAACAACTAAAACTGTCAGTAAGTAGATGCTATAGACCCATGTCGCCATCTTCCACTCTGAAAATACAGTGCCCTATGTCAGCCTAAAGATGGACCTTCACCCCTAATCCCATAGCAATGGGATGGTGTCTGACAAATGGGATTTGTAAGCAGCTTTCTGTTTGTTTCTATTCTGCTTAAGCCCTGATCATAAAGATGAGATCATTAGGTAACATTTAACCTAACTCCTGAGTTCTGCTTTACCGAATAGACATAACACCTTGCTTAAACTGTTGATTCTTTCCCCAGATTAAAAAGAGTAAGACTGAAAAGTGAAGAATGACTGGCTCTCTACCCCAGCTCCCCCCTTAGCAACTTGCATGCGTGCAGGAGACCACCCAAAGGAAGATCAGGAGATGTCAGCAGGTCTGCACGCAGTGGAAAAATGACGAAGAATCTGACCTTCTGCCTTAATGATTAAGTGAGACTGTTTTTCCTTTTTCCCTTTAAAAATCGTCATGATTTAGCAGAATCTTTGGAGTTGGTCTCCAGACAAGATCCACCTTCTCCCCAGATTTCTGGCTTTTCTGAATAAAACACCTTTCTTTTCTACCGACAAGTGGCCCTAAATTATTGGCTTTTGAGCAGAAAGCAGCTGAACCTGAGTTTAGTAACAGTTTCAAGTAAGACCAGTTCAAATTAATATTGAAATAAACTGGCTTCCTTGTTCATCCAAAGTGAAAGGCAAGGTGAGCTTAAGCTTTCTGTATGAGTGCATTTCCATTGCATCCTATAAGTAATGGTTTTGCTCAATTCCCTTTACCATTGTGCAACTTTATTTCACTCATCCAGAGCTTTCTCTATCATTAGTTTTCTTCTTTCCATTTCTGCTCTTTCCTTTCCTTCAGTAAAAAGGGCTGCTTGGCTTGTGTCTTCATCAGCTGCTGCTGCTAAGTCACTTCAGTCGTGTCCGACTCTGTGCGACCCCATAGATGGCAGCCCACTAGGCTCCCCCGTCCCTGGGATTCTCCAGGCAAGAGCACTGGAATGGGTTCCCATTTGGAACAGCTTTGCAAGGGTTTTCTCTTTCCTCCATCCAGACAGAAAAACAAAAGGGTAAGGATGGCTTGAGGGATTGGATCATAATGTTTTATTGCAGCTGTTTCTGGATCACGGAGTCACCAGAGGCAAACAATGTGCTCAGGGACTGAAGGAAATGGTTTGGCTCCAATCTGTCCCGAGTCATCTGGGGAAGAATTTCTCATTGTTCGCGAGGTTAGTGCTCAATAGGGATTTGCTTCTCTCCACAGAGTGTGTGTTGGGGGAGAGGCATGAGAATGTCACATGTAATGGGAGCAAAGAAGGCAAACGCAAAAAAATAATAATAATAACTGAACTTTGGTCAGGGCACAAACCATTTACTCTCTGGGCTCTGGTTTAAATGTGCAGCTCAGGAAAGACTCTCCATTTATTTCTAAGAGCCTGAGGGCTGGTGAGTCAAGGAGATCTCCACTTTCATCTAGCAGGCAAAATGAAGATGGGGTTTATGCAGACCGGTGGATCTAGTTGATGAATGAGTGAGTCCAGTGGAAGATTTTCAAGTGAGATTTGGGTAGGAGGTTCATTTTGGCTTCTGGACAAGGATGAAAGGCTAAATTTATGTGCTTGAGTACTGCTGGCTTTACAGGTATGTAGGACAAATATATCCATCTACACTTTGCCCTCATATATATGTGTTATTCATTCTATTTGAAGAAGCCTCTGAAACTGTGTTTTCCTCCCTGGTAAGGCAATGGCACCCCACTCCAGTACTCTTGCCTGGAAAATCCTATGGATGGAGGAGCCTGGTAGGCTGCAGTCCATGGGGTCGCTGAGGGTTGGACATGACTGAGCGGCTTCACTTTCACTTTTCACTTTCATGCATTGGAGAAGGAAATGGCAACCCACTCCAGTGTTCTTGCCTGGAGAATCCCAGGGACGGGGGAGCCTGGTGGGCTGCCGTCTATGGGGTCGCACAGAGTCGGACACGACTGAAGTGACTTAGCAGTAGCAACTATCCCTACAATAGATCCTGTAATCTTCATGGAAGAAACCTATAAAATACTCTTTACAGTTCGGCAAAAATCAGACTAAGTGGGCTATGGAGACCTACCCAATTTTCATTCCAACTTCTCTTGGCAAATGTTTCTCTTGACTTTGGGGCTCACATATTTTCCCCTTTTTGATTTTTTTTTTAACATAGTTAGTGCTATGCACTGAATTGTGTCCCATAAGAGGTAGTGAAGTCCTAACCCCAGCTGCTTATGAATGTGACCTTATTTGGAAATAGGATCTTTGCAGATAATCTAGTTAAGATGAGGTCATTAGGGTGGGCCCTAAAGTAATATGTGTTCTTATACAAAAGGCAAATTTGGACAGAGAGACAGACTTGCATGAAGATGCAGGGGGAAGGCAGCATCTGCAAGCCAAGAAACACTTGAGGCTGCTATTATAGAAGCTAGGAGAGAAACAAAGAATTGATTCTCTCTCACAGCCCCAACCCTGCCAAGGCCTTGATTTCAGATTTCTGGCCTCCAAAACTGTAAGACAATAATAAATCTATGTTGTTTAAGTCACCCAGTTTGTGGTGCTTTGTTTGGGCACCCCCAGGAAACTAATATAGTTACATAGGATGAAATCTTCAGGCTCAATCTTTCAATTTTCTTCAATGAAGACTAAAGTGAATGCCTTTAGGCAGTCACAGAGCCAGCTGGGGATAGAGGTCTAAATTCCCAGATCATCCGTCTACTCATTTATATAACTGGTCTGATTTGGATAAATCACAATGACCATCTTCTGTGGTTGGCTCAAGCGGACGGAGAAATGGCATCTGTCTTCTAATGCATATGCTACTAGACTTTATTAGTTTAAAATTAGACTTTGGTAACACTAATGCGGAGTTGGAATGCTTATTCTGTGTCAGTGTAAATGAATTTGTCTCAATGTCAGTGACGTTCACTTAAGGCTCACTGGTTTACCTTTTGAAAGCCTACAGAAACTTGAAGAAGATTGCTAGTGGGTTATGTATCCAAATTACCCCTTATACATGAAAAGAGGTAACTACCCGAGCCACCTCTCGGGAAGGTCAGGACACTTTCACCTACATCTGGTGGCTTCTCTTATAAGAATGTACAGTTCTGGTGAAGTGGTTGGAGCTCCGGAGCCAGGGAAAGTTGTGAATGGTGAGGCACAGAGTTAGGAAGGAGCTTAGCTTGCCCAGCTTATTCCTCTTCGGTTTCTCCTAGTTATCATACAACATTGCCTATATTCCCTGTTCTGTACAATATGTCCTTTTAAAAACATTTTTACTGAAGTATAGTTGCTTTACAACGTTGTGTTATGTTATGGATACCAAGAGGGGATAAGGAGTGGGATAAATTGGGAGACTGGGACTGACATATATACACTGCTGTGTGTAAAATGGTAACTAATGAGAGCCTGCTGGATGGCACAGGGAACTCTGCTCGGTGAGACCCAGTATGGTGCTGCCCTTCTGGGGTGGTGGGGAATGGGAGGGTCCACTAATCTCTCCATACCTGACTCTTTTTTGTCCTTAGAGCTCTCAGCGGCTGGTCCCCCAGATCCCATCTGACAAGGAGGCAGTCAACGCTTCTGCTTCTTCACTCTCTGGATGCCAGCAGAGCCCATGTCTCACACATCTTCCTTAGGTTTCTCTGCATTCTCCTGGTGCAGAGAATGGTGGTTAGCAACTGGACTGGAATTGGGAGACAAAGGTATCACCCTTGAGGCTATCATCATTTGGATTTGGTGAATCAAATACAAACACTATATATATCCCCTCTTTGAAAAATTCCTTTCCCATTTAGGTCACCACGGAGCACCGAGGAGAGTTCCCTGTGCCATCCAGCAGGCTCTCATTAGTTACCATTTTACACACAGCAATGTATATATGTCAGTCCCAGACTCCCAATTTATCCAACTCCTTATCCTCTCTTGGTATCCATAACATAACACAACATTGTAAAGCAACTATACTTCAATAAAAATGTTTTTAAAAAGGACATATTGTACAGAACAGGGAATATAGGCAATGTTGTATGATAACTATAAATGGAGTCTAACCTTTAAAAGCTGTGAGTCATTTTGTTGTACATTTGAAACATATAATATTGTATACAAACTACATCTCACTAATAAATAAGCAAGAGTTTAAAGAAAAAGAGAGAGGGCTTCCCTGGTGGCTCAGTGGTAAAGAATCCACCTGCCAATGTAAGAGACAGGGGTTGGAGAACTGGTCCGGGAAGATCCTGCATGCTTCAGAGCAACTAAGCCCTTAGGCCACAGCTGTTGAGCCTGGGAACCACCCCTGAGCCGATCGGCTGCAACTACTGAAGTCTGTGTGCTCCAGAGGCTGTGCTCTGCAACAAGAGAAGCCACCGCAGTGAGAAGCCCGCGCACCACAGCTAGGGAGTAGTCCCTGCTCACCGCAACCAGAGCAAAGCTCATGCAACACTGAGGACCCAGCACAGCCCCAAATAAATAAATAGACATAATTATTTGGGGAAAAAAGAAGGAAAGAGAAACACTACATGCTCAAGTGTTCAATTTAAGTACAAGACTTTGGGCCCAAAGGACACGGACTCCCAACAGAATAACTGAAAAAAACAACTTCTTAGAGAAGATTTGCATTTGTTTGCCTGCATGAACGTTTGGGGAGGCTTCCCACATGGTGCTAGTGGTAAAGAACACACTTGCCAATACAGGAGACGCAAGAGACAAGAGTTTGACCCCTTGGGTCGGGAAGATTACCCCTGGAGTAGGAAATGGCAGCCCACTCCAGTATTCTTGCCTGGAAAATCCCATGGGCAGAAGAGCCTGGCGGGCTACAGTCCATGGAGTCACAAAGAGTCAGACACGACTGAGTGACTGATCAAAGAGCACATGAAAGTTTTGATTTTGTAACCTGAGAAATGGCGAGGGATTTTGGTGAAGGGGGAGCCAGAAAAGAAGGAAAGAACTGTTCGTCACTATCTGATCCAGTTTGAATCTTTATGATTAAGGGGACAGGGGCAAAAGGTGGACCCAACCCTTTAAAAGAGACTTTATGAGTTTCTGGCAACACATGTCTTCTCTGGGAAGGGCTGTGTTATGACTTTCATGGGCCTCAGATACTTGTGTCTTCTTGGACCCCTTCCTCTATGAAAATGTTAGAAATTATATTTTATAGCAATAGATATGAATATATTAATATTAAATATTAAAACATTCTGTTGGATCCCAAATTTAGTTTTTTCTTCTGACTTTAAAAGAACTTATACTGTGGGCCCCTGAAAGTACTGTGGGCCCTAGGTTCTGTACTTACTGTGCCTAACAGATAAAGCCCAGGCTTTAGAACCCTGGGAACTAAGTGTGGCACAGAGTTAGGAAAGAGGCCCTTCTTCCAGCTTCTGTGTGAAATTCATGTCCACTCTGACATCAACAGGTGATTCCCTGGGGGCTCAGATGGTAAAGAATCTGACTGAAATGCAGGAGACCCAGGTTTGACCCCTGGGTCGAGAAGATCCCCTGGAGAAGGGTATGGCAACTCAGTCTAGTATTCTTGCCTGGAGAATCCCATCGACGGAGGAGCCTGGTGGGCTACACAGCCCATTGGGTAGCAAAGAGTTGGACACAACTGAGCGACTAACACTTTCTTTCACTTTCACTGATATATTCACAAAAGGCTTTAGGAAGACCCTAAAATAGTACCCACAGCACTGAGCTGGCATTCTCACAATCTCATGATGCCATGCACACAAGGCTACTCAAAGTGATTCTGAGGTCAACACACATGAATAAGTGGGCGCTAAAGCAGGAGAGGAGAATCAGGATGGATAACTCACAATGACTGTTGTGACGATTTGTATATGTTGAGACATTAATCAGGGCATTTTTCTCTTGCGAGTCCTTATATTCTTTATTCCTCCCTGATGTTAAATAGCATTTATCGCCAAAGTAGACAAACAATAGCATAGGGTTTCATAAGCCAAAACTCTCCCACCATTATTATTTTTTGGTCACACCATGTGGCATGCAAGATCTTAGTTTCCTGACCACGGGTCAAACCCACGCTCCCTGCAGTGAAAGCATGGAGTCCTAACCACTGGGCTTTAGGGAATTCCCTCCCCCCATTCTTTTTAAGAAGATTTAAGTTTTATTTACAGTAAATTTTATCCAATACTGTGTGGTTCTGTGACTTTTGACCAAAATATATAGTCATGTCACCACTGTTGCAGTCACGTTCCATCACCCACCCCCTAAATTCCTCCGTTTTTCTTTATAGTCAGCTGTTTCCTCAGCTCCAGCCCCAGGCAACCACTCATTGGTTTTCAGTCCTTAGAGTTTGGCCTTGGCAAGAATGTCACATCAGTGGAATCATATCACAGGTAGCTTTTGACTCTTCTTTCACTTAGTGTAAAGCATTTGAGTTTTACCCGTGTTGATGTATGTATCTGTAGTTTATTCCCACAATTCTGGTACCAATTTCAGTGTGTGTGTGTGTGTGTGTGTGTGTGTGTGTGTGTGTTAACACACCACTGAGCCATTTTCTGCCACCAGCTGGGTATCCTGCAGTCTAACTGAATTCTGTCACTGTCTACCTGGAGATACCATCAGATCTCACAGGTTAAAAGCTCAGTCTCCCAGGCCTGCCCCCGCCACCCCCCCACTTCAGACACCAGTTGTAAGCCCAGGTGCTTTTGGACCTGTGCTTCTGACTGGCTAAAGATCAGAAGTTCCCACAACCCCCTCCTTGGGTTCATTGAATTTGCAAGAGTGGCTCATAGAACTCAGAGAAACGTTTTACTCGCTAGATGATCAGTTTGTGATTAAAGGGTATTATTTAGGAACAACCAAATGGAAGAAGTGCATAGGGTAAGGTATGTGAGGAGGGGCAAGGAGCTTCTGTGCTCTCTGAGCAGGACAGTCTCCCCAAATCTCCTCATGTTCATCAACACAGTGTTGCTCTACTATCTCTAGTATACTACTACACACAGAGATGAATGATTTCTGTGTGATTCTAATGCCAAAGAAAAGTGATTTGAAGGAAGTGCTCCAAAATGCTGTGGGTGATTGTATTAGTTAGGATGGCGGAATTAAGGATCATTTATCATTTTCCCCTGAGCTCCTGGCATGAAGAAAGTCCTAATTCAAGAGAAGTTGGTCTGTAAGGGAAGAGATGAGGATAAACCTCAGTCTATGGCATTTAGATGGAGCTGAAGAAATACAGATAGGGCCACGGATGGGCAGACCTAAGAGCGGAGGCCAAGGAGAAAGACTCTTCTAAAAGGTGAGGAAATAAGAAATCCCAGAGCTGGAGATTTTCATGTAATATGACTCTCATCAGACAAAAAGAAAGAAGGAGGGAATGAGGAGAAAAGTTGAAAGAGAATAAGAGAATGCCAGTGAGTGGTCTGTCAGGACATGGAGAGCACACCTTTAGTTCAAGAATTGGTCTGCTTAATGCAAAAGTTCTTTTCCCTTTACTTCATGGGCTTGCTAGACAAGCTGACTCATACATTTGCTATTTTCCTAATCTTTTAAAAGAGCGTTTCCATTTTCTTTCAGACTCCGATGGAAAATTAGCTTCAGTCACATTTTGTTAAATGAACTAGCCTCAGTGAGCTCTATTAAGTAAGCCTCATAAATCAGCTTCTCTGATCCTTCTTCATCTATTCAGCTCTCCCGTGGATTCTCTTCACTTTCTCTTTCTGGCAAGGAGTTATCTGTGGTGAATACAGTGACCTTGATCACAGCACTGAACGTTCGTATTCCTATCACCTCTCAGTCCTTTCTCTTCATTCCTCCTTTCCGAGGTCTTCGCTTTAGTGGAATATGTTTTAGATACTACTTTGCTCTCAACTTTTAAAAAATAATAATTTTATTTATGTTTGGCTGTGCTGTGTCTTCACTGCCATGTGGGCTTTTCTCTAGCTGCGGCGAGGAGGGGCTACTCTCTAGTTTGCGAGGACTTCTCATTGCGGTGGTTTCTCTTGTGGCAGAGCACGGGTTTTAGGGCACGCAGGCTTTAGCAGTTGTACCTCACGGGTTCTAGAGCACAGGCCTAATAGTCGTGGTGCATGGCTTGGTTGCCCTGCACCATGTAGGTATGTGGAATCTTTCTGGACCACGGATCAAATCTGTGTCCCTTGCACTGACAAGCAGATTCTTTACCTCTGAGCCACCAGCAGAGCCCTGTTCTACACTTTGCTCACTGGTAGGAGCAAATCTGGGCCAAATCTTGTCTAGATACTTCTTGTGGGTGTCTCTGTTTTTGCCTACAAACTTGGAAAGCTTCTCCAGGCAGGAATGACATATGGTACATTTCTGAAACAAGAAACTCCCACAGAAACTGTCATGAAATTGGGACTCTCAGAGGATCTAGGATTGGAATTAGATGTCACTGGTGAGAAAACTGTTAGAGAGGCCTTAAGACCACACTTATACAAAATTGTAAAGCTGGCAGAATTTATCTTCAGACCTACAGCCCACTCCTCTTTCAGCTCTGACCACCCTCCTCCAAGTTTTCAATGCCCAGACATTCTTCCTGCATGTTCTAGTTTCAATTCTCAGGCTTGCCCATCCTGGACAGCCAGTAAGATTCTGGATCTAATTTTCTACGCTTATGCTTATTCAAATTTACATTTGGTAAGCTCTCAACCAATAATAAAAGAGCAAAAATTAGGAACAGATTCATCACTAAAGAAGATACAGGAATGACAAATACATGAACAAGTAATAATAAATATTATTAGCCTTTCAGTTCAGTTCAGTTCAATTGCTCAGTTGTGTCTGACTTTTTGCAACCCCATGAACCGCAGCACGCCAGGCCTCCCTGTCCATCACCAACTCTCGGAGTCCATCCAAACCCATGTCCATTGTGTCGGTGATGCCATCCAACCATCTAATCGTCTGTCGTCCCCTTCTCCTCCTGCCCTCAATCTTTCCCAGCATCAGGGTCTTTTCAAATGAATCACCTCTTCCCATCAGATGGCCAAAGGATTGGAGTTTCAGCTTCAACATCAGTCCTTCCAATGAACATCCAGGACTGATCTCCTTTAGGATGGACTGGTTGGATCTCCTTGCAGTCCAAGGGACTCTCAAGAGTCTTCTCCAACACCACAGTTCAAAAGCATCAATTCTTCAGTGCTCAGGTTTCTCAATAGTCCAACTTTCACATCCATACATGACTACTGGAAAAACCATAGCCTTGACTAGATGGACCTTTGTTGACAAAGAAATGTCTCTGCTTTTTAATATGCTGTCTAGGTTGGTCATAACTTTCCTTCCAAGGAGTAAGTGTCTTTTAATTTCATGGCTGTAATCACCACCTGCAGTGATTTTGGAGCCCCCAAAATAAAGTCTCTGTTTCCACTGTTTCCCCATCTATTTGCCATGAAGTGATGGGACTGGATGCCATGATCTTAGTTTTCTGAAAGAGGAGAGTGAAAAAATTGGCTTAAATCTCAACATTCAGAAAACTAAGATCATTAGCCACTGCGGAGATGCAAACTAAACCCACAACGAGATATCACCATACATTCACTGTGCTGTACTAGGTCGCTTCAGTTGTGTTCAACTCTTTACGGCCCACGGACTGTAGCTGGCCAGGCTCCTCTGTCCATGGGGTTCTCCAGGCAAGAATACTGGAGTGGGTTGCCGTGCCCTCCTCCAGGGGTCTTCTCAACCCAGGGATCAAACCCAAGTCTCCCTAATTGCAGACAGATTCTTTACCAACTGCCAACTGAGCCACAAGGGAAACCCAAGGATACTGGAGTGGGTAGGCTATCCATTCTCCAGAGAATCTTCCCGACACAGGAATCACACCAGGATCTCCTGCATTACAGGCAGATTCTTTACCAGTTGAGCTACCAGGAAAGCCCAGACATTCACTAGAATGGTGAATAATAAATAATTTTCTGTCAAAAATTAAATTGTTTTAAAATTAAAATTTTTTAATTAAAAGGATTGAGCATAGTACGTATTGGTAAAATGTAAAGCAGCTGGAAATTCCATACACTGTTGGTGAGAGGCAAAATGGTACAGCCACTTTGGAAAACATGCGGACAGCTTTTTAAAAAGGCAAGTATACATGGACCATGTGACCCGGCCATTTCACTTTAGTTATCCTAGAGAAATGAAAGCATATGTCCACACAAAGACCTGGACACAAGTGGTCACAGAAGCTTCATTTGGAATAGCCCTACACTGTAAACAATCTGTATTGGTCTACTCAGTCTGCTGCAATAAAATACCACAGGTTGTGGAGAGAACAACAGAAACAACAGCACTTCATTTTCTCACAATTCCGAGATTGGAAAGTCCATGATCAAGATTCTGGTTCTGGTGAGGGCTCTCTTCCTTGTTTGCAGATGGCTGCTTTGTCCTTTCATCTGATTGTGCTTGGGGAGAGAGAGAGAAACAGAAGGGAAAATAGAGGGGGAGAGAGAGGGCTTTCTGGTGTATCTTCTTCTAAGAACACTAATTGTATTCCATCAGGGCCCCACCCTTAAGACTTACCTCACATTAACTACCTCCTAAAGACCCTGTTTCCAAATACGGTCATCTTGGAGTTAGGGCTTCAACTTTGTCGGGACATACTTCAGTACAGGCGTGCGTGCTAAGTCGCTTCAATTATGTCGGATTCTTTGTGACGTTGTGGACTGTAGCCCGCCAGGCTCCCCTGTCCATGGGATTCTCCAGGCAAGAATACTGGAGTGGGTTGCCATTTCCTTTTCCAGGAGATCTTCCAGACCCAGGGATGGAACCTGTGTCTCTAATGTCTCCTGCACTGGCAGGCGGGTTCTTTACCACTAGTGCCACCTCGGAAGCGCACTTCAGGACATGGCACAGTTGAAATGTCCATCAACAGGGGAACAGACAAACTAATTATGGTGCTGCCATATAATGGCATACTAGTCATCCATTCGGAGAAGGCAATGGCACCCCACTCCAGTACTCTTGCCTGGAAAATCCCATGGACAGAGGAGCCTGGTAGGCTGCTGTCTATGGGGTCGCATAGAGTCAGACACCACTGAGCGACTTCACTTTCACTTTTCACTTTCATGCATTGAAGAAGGAAATGGCAACCCACTCCAGTGTGCTTGCCTGGAGAATCCCAGGGACGGGGGAGCCTGGTGGGCTGCCGTCTATGGGGTCTCACAGAATCGGACATGACTGAAGTGCCTTAGCAGCAGCAGCAGCAGCAATCATCCATTAAAAGAAGTAAATTATTTATGTACTCCACACTGTAGATACAATTCAGTGTAATCATGCGGATTGAAAGAAGCCAGACAAAAAAGAAGTATATACTAGATGATCCCATTTACATTTAGAAATGCAAAGTCATCAATAGCAACAGAAAGCAGATTAGTGATGGCCTGAGGATGGGGAAAGGGGAGAGGAACAGAAGGAAGGGATTATAAAGTTGCACAAGTAAATTTATGGGTTTGGTGAATATGTTAATTATCTTGATTGTGTCAAGGCTTTTGCAGGCAACGGTTTAATCACTATGCTGTCCACTTTCAGTACACGCAGCTTCTTGTGTCAATTATGCCTCAGTGAATCTGCAAAAATTTTGCATCTAATTAGCCCTCACTTGGACAAGTTTAATCCACTTATAGCAAGGTTGATCTCTTTTAGGTAAACCTGTACAGAGTCAGTTCTGGCTCTTTCCTCACTCCTTGATCTCCTTGCCTGAGCAAGGATTTTCTTGTGTTCTACCGAATATTGAGAGGCCTGATTGTAAAGAAAAATGATGATCAAGTCTAGCACACTGTTTTCTTCTAAATGTATTTTGAAATCTGAAGAAAATTAGTTTGCTGTGTATTCACTTGTCTTTGAACAAATGATGTGTCATGCCTGGAGATATCAGGCTGCCACCTGAAAAATCATGTGATGATGTGATTCCCATGAATGCACAAGTCTGCTCTGTGTACTTGTGCCTTGACACATAGGCAGCAATTTCCACTGATGTGTCTACTCAATGATTGCTGGTCTGCAACTTAATTTATCATTTCAGCACGTATATGTGATGATATCCCAGGAATTTAGGCATTATCCAGGGGCTAAAGCTAAGTGCCAAGTTCTCAATCTCCAATGTAGAAGACGCTTCTTCCAACCATCCCCATAGGGAGCAGGAGCAGGTGGATGCTGGTTGGGTCCCTGCAGGGACAATAACTGCCAGGGTGGGTGGACTGGTAACAGTGAAGCCTAGCTATCCCTCATTGTAAAAAGCATGGCCACAATACTTGGCCGCTCCCTTCTCAGGAGGTGGAGTCTGTTTTCCCACTCCTTGAATTTGGGTTAGCCTTGTGAGTTGTTTCCTGACCAATGGGATGTGGCAAAAGTGATAAGGGCACATGTCCCAGAACCTGGGCCTAAGAAATCTTGCAACTTTTCTGTGGCCCTCTTGGCATGCCCCTGCAGCTAGGTATGACTGCATTAGATAACTGAATGGCATCACCTGGAGGGGAGCAGGTAGCATTAAGAGCCTGGTCTGGTCAGTGAGGTCATCTCAGATCATCCTGCTTTAGTCAACCCACCAGATGACTGCAAACGCATGAGAGATTCCAGGCAAGACCGGAAGCACTACCCGGGTAAGTCCATTGCCAATGCAGAATCGTGAGCAAACAGATGGTTGTTGTTGTAAGTGGATCAGTTTGGGGGTGGCTTGTTATGCAGTGATAATGCTTACCTAAGGGCCCTTTGTGAAATCTAAGGCAGTTCCCAGAAAGCTCCTCAGAGCCAGTTTCTAGTGTTTTCACTGCCTTGCATCACAATAGCAGGCAAATCACTTACCATCTGCACTTCAGTTATTCTGCTGTTTAAATGGCATCAGCATCATGTATTTCAGAGGGTGTGTAGTGAAAAGTTATTATTGTGAGATGTTTCTGTATGTAGTTGTGGGGGAGTGAAAAGTTTAGCTACATATTTAGAAAGTGGGTCTATTTTGATGGTTTGGGCTAATAAGATTTCTTTGTTGAGGCTGCCCTTAAATAGACTTAATGTCAGTCTGTTCTGGGTTTCCTAGCAGACGGTCTTCAGACTGCTGATGGTCTACTCTCATCCCTTCCTTCTCCCTGCCCCAGGCCCTTCCTGTCATCTCCGGGGAAGGAGACCTGGAGATGTTGCAGGCTTTTACAGCTTTTATTCTTTTCCTTTAGGAAAGCCTCTATCCTACTTTTATCCTTTGCTCCTAGCACAGTGCCCTGTGTGCAATAGGTGCTCGATACCCCTTGAATGATGACACTATTAAACTGCCGATGCTTTAACTGGGATGAGCCCCTTCTCTCCAGTATAAGGACCCAAGGAAGGTTAAAAATATAATTATTTCATTTGAGAGAGGAGCTGCCCTTTAAAAGAGGCACCTGCTGAAGCTCGCATCTAGGATGGGTATCACCAAGGACCTACAGCAAATCTTGTTTTGCTAGAATTGTCTAACTTGGCCCTTTGGTTACTAAAGATAGAGCCGGTGGTGGCCCATTGTCCTGGAGAAGGAAGCAAATATGGCAAGCTTTGCAGTGAGGGTTTGGTCTGATGCCCTGGGTGGTTGATGTTGAAAAAAAATTGGAGAAATATGTTTCAGGGGACAAGGAATCTACTTGAATGAAAGGGATTTAGGACTCGGACTACACTTCTTTAGGGTTTGATGTTATTTGACACTTCAAGTGCCTGAGGTGGTCCCAGCTGGGGTCAGCAGGCAGGAAGGGACACGAAGACTCCCCCAAGGGCAGACTATATCAATAGCAAGGGTGGGGGTGCCGGAAGGACTATTTGGGCTCAATACCGGTACTGAGATTGTCAGATTAGAAAGGTTGTTGTAGGTAGAACGTGTTTAAGGCTGGAAACTCTGCCTGACCTAGTCACCTAGCACTTTGAGTGAGCTTTGAAATCGATAACTGGGTACATGCATGCACTTAAGGAGCCCAGACCTTTAGATGTGAGAGAAGACCATTAAAACAGCCAGAGGCCAAAGCTCTGGCCTCGCATAACATATGAGGAGGGACAACCTCTTTCTTTATTCCTTACACTGAGAACAATTTTATTTATGTGTGAGGTGTAGAGCTGAAGTATCTGGGTACAAACCCCAATTTTACCCCTTATCACCTTATAGTGTTGTTACAAGGATTAAATAAGAGCTTCGTGTGGACTTTCCTGGTGGACCAGTGGTGAAGAATCCACCTGCCAGGGACACAGGTTTGATCTCTGATCCTGGAAGGTCCCACATGCTGTGGGGCAACTTAGCCTGTGAACCTCAGCTTGTGAGCCCACGCTCCAGAGTCAGTGAGCCACAAATGCTGAACCCATGTGCCATATATACTGAAGCCCATGTGTCTAGAGCCCATGCTCTGCAACAGGAGAAGCCATCACAATGAGAAGCCTCGAACAACAGCTAGAGAGGAGCTGCCCTCGCTTCAACTAGAGAAAGTGCATTCACAGCAACGAAGACCTACAGCAGCCATAAATAAATAAATGAAATGTTAAAAAGAGTTACATGTAACTTGATTAGAACAATACTTGACATGCAGTGAAAGATCAATTAATGTCAGCTGTATGCTTTTACAGGTGTAGGCAGGGCTCACATAGGGCTGTGCAAAATTTTTTTTTTTTCCACTGTGGTCCTATGGCAGGCATGGCAGATTCTCCAGCTCTCCTTTTAGGAGGCACTTGGAATGCGTGAGGACTGCTCAGTCGTGACCATCAACAGTGTGTTCTGGTGCCCACGGAGCTGCTTCCAGAGGGATGGCTCTGAGTGTGAGCTTCTGTCTCTGGCAGCTCATCCAACACTACCAGCAACTTCAGGTGTGCATCAGCCTCCAGGAGGCTCTCTTTGTCCCAACAGAGTTTAGGACTATCACCAAAGGTAACCCCAGGCAGGAAAGAAGCCCAGTTTCACAGGGCAACACTGAATTCAAGCTACCTAATAAGACACTGAACAGAAATGTGACCTTGCTTTGTATACTTAGCTGAAATGAAGTGGCTCATCCCATTACTTTTGAATTCCCTCCATCACAGTGTGGTCCGGGACCAGCCGCATCACATGACCTGGACATTAGTCAGAAATGCTCAACTTCACACCCCATCCCAGACTCCCTGAATCAGAAACTCTGGGGTGGGTCCCAGCCGTCCCCATTTTAACAAGCTCTCAGGATGATTCTGGGACTTATGAAAGACTTGGAGAACCACTGGTCTCTGACATCCTTGCCAAATGGTTGCCTGACTGACTTCTGCTTGACCTCTTGTGATGGAGAACTCACTACCTCTGAGCGTCTTCTTAAACACGTCTTGCCCAAATCAAATTCCGTGTCATTTTTCTTTCATCAGTTCTAATTCTACCAGTCACTTTGAAGTGAAATTTGCTCAGTTGTGACCGACTCTTTGCGACCCCCATGGACTATACAGTCCAGGGAATTCTCCAGGCCAGAATACTGGAATGGGTAGCCTTTCCCTTCTCCAGGGGATCTTCCCAACCCAGGGATCAAATCCAGGTCTCCCGCATTGTAGGCGGATTCTTTACCGGCTGAGCCACCAGGAAAGCCCAAGAATACTGGAATGGGTAGCGTATCCCTTCTCCAGCGGATCTTCCCAACCCAGGAATCGAACTTCGGTCTCCTGCATTATAGGCGGATTCTTTATCAACTGAGCTGTCAGGGAAGCCCACCAGTCACTTTGGGGAGTAAACAGTAAATAGCTGAGTACCAGGTAACTTGGTTTACATTATGTTTAGTTAAGAGTTGAATGTGCATTAAATTGTGCGACTTGGATATTCTATATCCTTAGTGACAATTTACATAACACATAGATCTTGAATAGTAGTGGAAGCGAGTATTTTAGGGTTTCTGTATCCAGTTTCTTTGTCACATAATTACTGCCTGATGGAACATTTATGTATATACAAGTTAAGGAAATTCTTATCTTTAAAGAAAGTGAGTTGCAGTGTGGGAAGAGGCGTGAAATAGTGGAAAGAACTCTGACCTAGTGGTAAAAAGACCTGCCGTTCTGGTCCTGGATCTGCTGTTGGTTAGCCTGTGCTACTGAGTGTGCCAACCACTCTACGCCTTAGTCTACTCATTTGTAAAATGAGGAGGTGGGATTAATGGTTTATTTGGGCAGATTCTATGAGTCTTACTTTGGAAGGAAACCTTTGTAAGATAAGAAAAGCATTTTCATAAGGGATCTGTGTTGACTGTAAAGATTATAGCAAGACAATTTATGATAAAAATCACATGCCTGTTTCTCTAAGCATCACTGACACCCTACTTTGGAATATGGGTCCCAGCTCTTTTTGCTCTAGGAACGAGCAGCAGGTAGCTTAACAGAAGGCAGAACAGGTGCAGGAGGAACTAACAGGGGCACTGGGGAAAAGACAGACTTGCTTTCCTGAAATAAGCCCCAGCCTTCAGCCAAGTGACTTGTGTAGATTAATTTTAAAAAATTAATCCATAAATTAAAAAAAAAAACTCATTAAAGGGTCTTAAAATAGGATCAAGACTGGGGCTGTAAGCTGGGGTTGGGGGCCTGAGGCAACTTCCTTCTTCCTTCTACTTTCCTTCTCTTTCTTTCACTCATCCATGAGCTTTGATCTGAAAAGGAGATGGGTCAGGACTCTTAGATTGCAAGTGACTGATTGTCTAGCTCAGTTCAGAAGATATTTATTTTTTTGAATGATGGATATTGGAGTGGCTGTAGCTTTAAAGAAACAACTGAGTCCAGGAAGCAGGCTACCTCGGTTGCAGCAGGGCCCTTGGGGATCTGTTTTATGGGGTGCTGCTGTGAGATGACTCTGGGTATTTGTCTTAACTCAAAATTCGTATTCCCCAGGAAGAGAGTCTGATTGCCCACTAAGGCCCTGTGTTCACCCCATAACGAGAAAATGAGCAGCTTCATCAGAAGAGCATGGATTTGGGTAGGGCAGCTCCCAAAGGTGTGTGTGTTGGTTGGGGGTAAGAATGGGGGGTTCAGTGGCTGCTACCAGAAGGAGAGGGGTGATGGGCAGACAAAGGTCACAGTGTCCAAGGCCACGGAGCGTCTCAGGAATCAATGCAAGTGGCAGCCGCACTTCTGCCACTCAAGAGCTCCCAAGGGCACAACTGGGGAATTTCAGGATCACCGAGAGCTGGCAGGCCTGAAGGCTGACACCTAGTGGCTGGTTTAAATCATAGGCGGTGGGTCAACTTTTCTCGGTTTATGAGCCTTGTAAATAGCTGCATTCAATAATATTCATTGACTAACTGAATGAATGAATGAACTTTTACATGGGCTAGTGAAGTATTTCTGTCTTACATTAGGCTGTGTTGAATTTGTTTAGAAACTGCTTAATGACAAATCTTTTAGTGGCAAGTCACTGATAGCCATCAGAACTGTCTTTAACCAGCGATGGTCCTTGCTAGGACACTATTTCTGGCAGCCAGGGACAGAATTGAACCAAGACCTGGATGCCAGGGAACCTCTGCCTCTTGCCTTGCCTCCTTTCTGAATCTGCTTCATTTTTTTCCATTCAAATGTGGCAGTTTGGCCTTCTTTAATTTTCAGTCCTCCTTGCCAGAAAACAGCTGTCTGTGCCTCCAGGATTTGTATCTCCTCTAGTCAAGACCCCAGGGTGACTGAGCCTGAGCTGCCTTCGTCCCCATTCCAAACCTACAGCAGGGACCCTATGTGACCCAGTTTGGGCCAGGGATCTGCCTCTTGCTCAATCAACCAAAATGGCCAAAATGGTGCTTGGAGAAGGGGTCACAATTACGATGTGGATTTGAGTATAAGAGTAGTTCTTGGAAAAGGGGTGATCTGAGCAGGCAACACAATTGGTGTCTCCTACAGAAGCCAAATAACATATTTGCTTACATTTTCAGGGCTTCAAGAATACTTGAGTATACCTGAAACTAATACAATATTGTAAACGAAATATTCGTGCATGTGTGCTAAGTCACTTCAGTCCTGTCCGACTCTGTGTGACCCTATGGACACCACCAGGCTCCTCTGTCCATGGGATTCTCTAAGCAGGAATACTGGAGTGGGTTGCCATGCCTTCCTCCAGGGGATCTTCCTGACCCAGGGATCAAACTTGAGTTTCTTATATATCTTGCACTGGCAGGAAGGTTCTTTACCACTGTGCCACCTGGGAAGCCCAAATCAAGTATATGCCAATCAAAAATGTTTTAAAGTTCTAAAAAAAAAAGAATACTTGATTTTCATGACTTCATTTGATTCTTGGCCCAACTGCATGAGGTTGGCAAATTAGGTATTAAGAGCTTTCTTCAATATCTGCTTTATCTCACTACTTAGCTCTGGGCTTTGTATGTGGTGGTGTCTAATTCATATTGATTAACTTGAATTCTCATTTTCACAGATGAGAAGACTGAGGTCCACAGCACTGAATGTCTTGCTATGGGAAACACAGCTAGAAGGCAGACGACTTGATAAATTGTGGTGATGAATGTCAAATATTTCTCTCTACCCAGTGGATAAATGAAAGTCAAATTTGCTCAGGTGTGTCTGACTCTTTGCGACCCCATGGACTATACAGTCCATGGAATTCTCCAGGCCAGAACACTGGCATGGGTAGCCTTTCCTTTCTCCAGGAGATCTTCCCAACCCAGGGATCGAACCCAGGTCTCCCGCATTGCAGGCGAATTCTTTACTAGCTAAGCCACGAGGGAAACCCAGTGGGTGATTCTTAGCAATTCAGATAAGCCCTCAAGAGCCCTCCGTTATATCGTGGTTTACAGTATGTTGCCATCTGAGAGAGGGGGTCTCCAGCAACTCAGAAAGATCATACCTTAAGGTGGAGGGCCCAGGCTCTGCCATTAGAGGCCTGAAGTCTGATGGCCTCTGGGAGAACAATGTCTGTTCTTCAAGTAAGGTCTTTGCCAGAGAAGGTAGACAAACATGAAAAGAAGGTGGGTTATTAGAACTTTCAGCTGCCTTAGCAGGCCTGAGATTTGAACTTGATAGGAGAGAGGGGAGCAAGGGACTGAGGGGGACGCTACCTTTGGAAGAAGCTTTCTCCTACATGACAAGGGGCTTTCAGGGACACCTCTGAGGCGGAGTTGATGGTCCCCAAACTGGTTGAAATCTCCCAGTTCTGCAATTTATCAAATGACCTGGGGAAGTGACATCACCACTCTGTGTCCATCCTCCCAGGGCTCTGGGAGAGCAAAATGAGAAAATGCAGGGGGAGAGCCCTTCATGGCGGTAGAGATAACACTATTATCTCTCTGTGTTCAAAGTAGGACAAACAGGGATTGTGCCAGGCAAAGATGGAGAAGGCCAAGTCTCTTTCTTCAGAGAGCTGATGGTCAAGGGGCGGGAGGGGAGCCGATGGCAATGCAAAGTGATGAGGACTCTTAAGTGCGGGTCAGTCCTGTGTGACCCAGCGAGGCCTCTGTGTGTCTTTAGGGTAGTCGGGAGAGGGTTTGCAGAGGGTGGAACTTTGGAGCTCAGTCTTCAAGGACAGGTAGCTATTCACTCAGCAGAGGAAGCTATGCTCAAAGGAAGTGGTGGAGGATGATATTGAGGCGATGGAATTACAAAAGGGCCTCCGGGTCACATCATTACTGTCAGTGCCACAGTATTTATGCTGTTTAGGTCACACCTGACTATCCGATTTCAGAGGTCCCAACCAGAAGACTCTTTGAAACCATAGGCTCTTAAGATACCTTTTCTCCAGCTTGCTGGTGGCATTCATTCCTCTGTTCAACTCCATTTCTTCAGAGCTAAAAGAGATCTTGAGGACAATCTGGTGCCATCCTCTGCTATAAGGTAGGAATGGATTGGTGTCCCCATTTTACTGATGAGCTGAATGTAGGTGAGAGTCACCCCAGTTGGTCACCAGGCATGTAGAACCAGAACCGACTCTCCCAGAGATCTTGTTCTCTATTGAGATGCTTTTCTTCTTGTGTCCATTTTAAGTTTCAAATCCTCATTTCAGGTAATATTTGAGGTATTATTTATTCACACTTCAAACTTCAAGTCCTTCCTTGGCTGCTGCTGTTGCTGCTGCTGCTGCTAAGTCGCTTCAGTCATGTCCGACTCTGTGCGACCCATAGACAGCAGCCAACCAGGCTCCCCCGTCCCTGGGATTCTCCAGGCAAGCACACTGGAGTGGGTTGCCATTTCCTTCTCCAATGCATGAAAGTGAAAAATGAAAGTCAATTCGCTCAGTCGTGTCCGACTCTTCGAGACTCCATGGACTGCAGCCTACCAGGCTCCTCCGTCCATGAGCTTTTCCAGGCAAGAGTACTGGAGTGGGGTGCCGTTGCCTTCTCCGCCTTCCTTGGCAGCAAGTTATAAAACAGGAGAAACTGAGTCAGGCAAGAAGCAAACCAAATAAGAGGGCTGAAGGCTTGAGCAACAAGAGAACAAACTTCCGGGGCTGTTAGTGGCTTCAGTGAAGCAAGCCTGTACTGTGCTAAGCTGCTCAGTCGTGTCCGACTCTTTGTGACCCCATGGGCTGTAGCCCACCAGGCTCCTCTGTCCATGGGGATTCTCCAGGCAAGAGCACTGGAGTGGGTTGCCATTTCCTCTTCCAGGGGATCTTCCCGACCCAGGGATCGAACCCGTCTCTTACATCTCCTGCATTGGCAGGCAGGTTCTTTACCGCTAGTGTGCCACCTGGGAAGCTGAAGCAAGCCTACCCAGTGGAAAGGCTCCTTAACCAAACCACCGGTCTTAGAAGCTCTGAGAACCAGGACCATTATTTTCATTGCGAATGACTGGGAGGAACCCTGGTGAAGAAAGTTAAGGGCTGGAGGGTTTATCAGAATCACTTGCTATTACTTTCTTTTCCTCTTTCCTTTCCTTCTCACCTACCCTTCTTAGTGACCTGGTGCCAAAGCCTCAGAACGGAATAACACGGGGCAGAAGGCGAGGCACGTGAAGGAGGGGGCAGATGGCATCTGCAGACCCAGCTGTAGCTCACGAGCTGCACAGATGGCTTGGCCTGCACACGTGGGGCTGTGGGAGGAGGGCGGGGCAGAGAGGGGAGCACTGCTGGAGTAGCTGGAGTGACAGGGGACAAGTGTGCTGCCTGTGCGTTATTAATAGGCACTAGGGCATATATTTACAACCAGTGGCTGAACTTAGGGGCCGAACAGTCACAGCCAGCCACGCCCAACGCCAAAGACAACTGAAGGGTGCAAAGTGTTCCAAACCCAGCTCACCCAGAAGCAGGTGGCCTCGGGTGGGATAGGGAGATCCTTGGAGCTTGCTCAAACTTCAGGCTGTGGTTCTGCCCTTCTCTTTAAACAGAAGGAAGGAGAGCCAGGAAGAAGGTAGGAAGAAAGGAAGGCAAGAGGGAGAGGAAGGAAGAGAGGAAGGAAGGACACCAGATTGCTTACATCAAAACCTAAGCTCAGGGACTTCCGTGATGGTCCAGTGGCTAAGACTCCGTGTTCCCAATGCAGGGGACCCAAGTTTGATCCCTGGTCAGGGCCCTAGATCCCATGTGCTGCAACTAAAGGTTTCACTTGCCCAAGTAAGACCAGGTGCAGCCAAATAAATATTTAAAAACAAACCCCCCAAAAACCCCCAAGCTCAGGCAAAGCCCCCAGAGGTTTCTGTTCTCCCACATCTAACTTCAGGTCTGAGTGAGTATAATTGTCTCATTTAACCATAGGAAATTCCACTTATGATCTGTTGGAGGTTCAGAAGTGGAGGAAGGGAATCTAAACGCCAAGAGGCGAGGAATATACGCAGACTGCCAGCCCTGACCGGAGAGGGTAGACGGAGCCTGCAAGTTCCTGGTCAGGGGTGGAAACGGTTGTGGGATTGAGTCCAGACCTCAGACGCCCTCTGTGCTTTCCTCGGGCCCAAACAGACATCCTCTGCCCATCCTCTGTGCCTGGAGTGATTCTCTGAACCAGGGATTCTCCGAGCTGGAGGCTACACTGCATGCGAAGTGGTTCAGCCTGGCCCCAGGCTGGCAGGGCTGAGAGCTGGCACAGCCTCTGAGTTTGCAGGGCGGGCGGGGTCACTGTTCGGCAGCCACTGTAGGGCCTGGGACAGGTTATCATAAAGGAACAATCTGCCTCCTCCAATCTGAATGGAATTCCCAAAGGGAACCTCTACAGTGTGATGAATTTTGCCCAAGACAACTTGCTCGGCTGAAAGCCTTCCTGTGCATAAACTGGGATGAGGCTGAGATTTTGTTCCAACTCACATTGAAACAGAGCAGGACCTCCTGGTCCTTGCCCGACCCCCCATCATGGTCTGCCTTTTGTCTGTGGAAAACTTTAGACGAAGAATAAACTTAATCAGAGAAGAAAGAAATGTGAAAACAAAGGAAAAGAGTCAAAGGAGACCAAATAATAAAAATGTAGTTATTAAGCGTAGTCAAGGACTTTAGTTCTTTCTCAAGGGCTCTAGATGATGTTCTGAGCCATATCCTGTGAGCTGTCTGATACATACCAAATGTCTAGGTGGAAGAAGTTAACTACATGATGACCAGACTATACTCATGACATGAACTGGCCTCAAAGAAATGGAAACAAACGGATCCTGGAACTAATGAGTAACTGTACCTAAAACAATCAAGATGATACTGGTCAGACCACTGATGACAATTTCAAGATGACTATCACAGACGACTGCTGTTTCTGCATGCAGCCCTCTCTCCTTCATTCTGTGTATAAAAGCTCTTACGCCACTGGTGGGGATGGGGATAATTAGCATTTGGGCAGATGTCTGCCCTTCCCCTGGCCCAGTTGACAGCCTCTGAAATAAAGCTAACCTTCCTTTCCACCAATCTGGCTTGTTTATTGGCTTTCAGGTAGTGAGTAGCCAGACCTACCACATGTCTTTTGGTTTATTGGCTTTCAGGTAGTGAGTAGCCAGACCTACCACATGTCTTTTGGTAACAACACCACTCCTGTAATTTAACAGCTCTGGGCCCCAGTTTACATACAAAGGGGTTATTAAAAAGAACTCAGTGTGTAGGTTTGTGGTGAAGATGAAATGGGAAAAGCTTGAGAAGCGCTTAGCACAGGCCTGATACACTGTAATATGCCCGAGAAAGGTTCTTTTTGCTGTTCTTCTCCCATCCCAGCGTGTCTTTTCACAAAGACAAAGCCAGTGGACTCCAGAAGACGTGGTGAGGAAGTTAACACAAAACCCAACCCTCAGGAGGAAATGGATTCAAGAGAGAAAAACTTGAGGATCGAAGGTTGTTACTTGTGACTGGGTCTAGGGCTTCTGTGACTTATTACGGCCTCATCACATTGAATGGCTACCCTGAACCTCAGTTTCCTTATTAGCAAAGTTGCTTAAAAAGAATAGCTGCTTTATAGGATTTTTTTGAGTGCCCAAAGAGGTAATATAATCCTATCTGCCTTTACTGAGGGCTCGCTAGGCTGCAGGCACTCAGAGCTGCCCATGTATTACGCTGTGCATGCATACTCAGTCATGTCCAACTCTTTGCAATCCTATGGACTGGAGCCCTCCAGGCTCCTCTGTCCATGAGATTCTTCAGGCAAGAATACTGGAGTGTGTTGCCATGCCCTCCTCCAGAGGATCTTCCTGACCCAGGGAAGGAACCCGAATTTCTTATGTCTACCTGCATTGGCTGGCGAGTTCTTTACCACTAGGGTCACCTGGGAATACCTCACTTAATCCTTAAAACCACTTCTGATCATCGGTGTTTGCGTACGTCCAAACGTATCAAATTGTACACATTACAATATGTCTAGTTCTTTGTATATCAGGTATACCACAATAAAGCTATAGAAGAGCACTGGAGGAGGTAGATATGACTTTTTTTAAAACCCCTATTGTGTGGTTGAAGAATCTGAGGTTTAGCAGAGAGGTTAAGTCACTTGTCCTAAAACACAAAGCGAGTCATAGTGAAACTGGGCTTCAAACACAGGTACTTTGTCCCCAAGAGATGACAAGATGCAAAAGAAAAAAAAAATCAATTTCAACATGTATAAAATTATGGGAGGGTAGAGTGGGGATGAAGTCAAGGGGACGGTTAAGGGAAGGTAATAAAATAAAAAAAGAGACAGATCACACTGCTGCAAACAATTGCACCTGATCTGGGCATCAAAACCAACCAAAGAGGAAAGAAGGGAAGTGTGTAGATTGGGATTGATCCATTTTAGTCCCACAGGAAGCCCAAGATCATTTCCCTGATGTTCCACTGGTCTGACAGGTGGCCCGCTGGGGCTCCCACTGGCTCTATGTGGGGCTCCATCTGTAACCCAGAGAACACACAGATGTCATCTTAAAGATCTAACCAACCAATGTCATGAAACTCATGTAACGTCTGTGAACAGCCTTCAACACTGCAATGCAGAGCCATTTTTAAAAAAGTTTCTTTGGATAAGTCAGAGAAAGACACATACTGTATAATATCACTTATATGTGGAATCTAAAAATGTCATGGCTCTTCTCCAGTGGCTCAGCAGTAAAGAATCTGCCTGCAGTGCAGGAGACATGGAGACGCTGGTTAGATCCCTGGGTTGGGAAGATCCCCTGGAGGAGGAAATGACAGCCCACTCCAATATTCTTGCCTGGAGAATCCCATGGACAGAGGAGCCTGCCAGGCTACAGTCCATGGAGTCTCTAGTGAATAAAAAAAAAAAAGAAGTAGACTCACATATATACAAAACAAATGAGTGGTTACCAGCGTGGGTGGGAGGGGCAGTCTAGGAGTGGGGGAAATAAAGGGTTATTATGGGGGCTGTATGAAATCATGTGTGTGAAACTTTTGGAAATTATAAAGCACTATAGAATTTAAAGAACTTTTCATTCAATGAAAAAAAATTTTTTTTCTGGATAGAAATCTGGATGCTAAAATGGGAGGTACTTTACCATTTGGGCTTGAATGTTTTCTGATCATTATGGTGCTGTAGGTCACTTTATGGAGTCTGTGTTCTCTGGACTGGACTGTTACTGCTTAACAGTTCTGGGCTGAACTCCAGACCTGTCTACATAATCAGCTGCCCTCCTGACATCTCCGTTTGGGGGTGGGACAGTGATCTCACACTGAGCATGTCTAAGAGCGAGCCTCTGAGATGCTCTCTGTTCTTTACTAATGGCAACGCTACACTTTCAGTTGCTCAGGCCCCAAACCCTCTCTCCTTCCCACCTCTTCCAACCCACCAGCAAAGCTAGCTGCTCTACTCTCGAAATAGATTTTACAATTCTGACCACCTTTCACCATACCCCTTATCACCTCCCTTGCCTAATCAGCTGTTATCTGGTGCCAGAATTACTGAAGAGCCTCCACATCTCATGTCCCTTCCTTTGTTTCTACAGCCCGTTGTGAACCCAGAAGCCTGAGTGTTACTGTTAAGTAAGTCGGATGACGCATCTCCTCTGCTCAACACTCTTCAATGGCTCCCATCTCATTTAAAGTGTTGACTTAAAGAAAAACACACAACATAAGAGTTTAAGTTTTATTCAGGGACTTACTGAGGACGATAGCCCCGGAGGCAGTATGAGGAACAGCTCCAAAGTAGGGGAGGAGTCCGTTTATATACACTTTTTAGGGGCTAGGGAATACGTGCAGTCAAGCAACCATCTTGGTAATAGATGGTTGCTGTTCACCAAGAACGGATATCTCAAGTTAATGATTTTAGTGCTTTTCTGGTTATGGACAATGGAAGCATCCAGGCACAGTGAAGTTTTTCCTGAGACATGTGTCTGCTATCCAGTGGTCCATTTATCGAAAGCACAGGTGCCTCATCCTGTTTAATTCCTCTCATGGTGCACTCAGTGTGTGTTTGACTGCCAGGGGTTGGGACCTCACCCTCATAGAGCTGGGTGATGAGGATCACTTTTGGTTCTCTGCTCACAAAAGTAAACTCAAAGTCCTCCTTTGCCTGGGAAGTGCCACATGACCTGCCCCCCATTACTGCTTCTGCCTGTTGTTACCTTGGAATTCTCATGCCCAGTAGGTCAGTCTCCTTGATCTTTTCTTCAATATACAGGCGCATTCTTGCATCGGGGTCTTTGCACTGCTGTTTCCTTTGCCTAGATGCTCTTTCTCCAAATCTGTATGGCTGGCTTCCTTAATTTCTTCAGACCTTTATTTCAAAAGTCAACCTTGTTAAAGAGGCCTTCTCTGGCCACTCTGAAATATAACCTCTTCTAACATTTTTATTTCCCTCTCTCTCCTTCCCCTGACTTTCCCCCTTTCTAACATTGATCCTTCTATATTATTATATCATGCATTTTACTTGCTTATCTTATTTGTCTCTCTCTCTTATTAGAAGTGGAGAAGGCAATGGCACCCCACTCTAGTACTCTTGCCTGGAAAATCCCGTGGATGGAGGAGCCTGGTGGGCTGCAGTCCATGGGGTCGCTAAGGGTTGGACACGACTGAGCGACTTCACTTTCACTTTCATGCATTGGAGAAGGAAATGGCAACCCACTCCAGTATTCTTGCCTGGAGAATCCCAGGGACGGGGGAACCTGGTGGGCTGCCGTCTCTGGGGTCGCACAGAGTCGGACACGACTGAAGTGACTTAGCAGTAGCAGCCTATTAGAAGATGAGATTTATGAAGGAATTTTTCTCTATTTTTCGTTCACTATTGTATCTTTCGTGCCTTGAACAGTGCCTGCCACATAGTAGACACAAATGTAAATATTTGATGAATAAATGAAAATAAGGGACACAGAATTAGCTGCAGACCTTTATCAAGTCATTTGTCTAAAGAGCCTCTTGAGGAGGGTAAAAAAGGAGTGAAAAAGCTGGCTTGAAACACAACATTAAAAAACTGAGATCATGGTATCGGCCCCATCACTTCATGGTGAATAGAAGGGGAAAGAGCGGAAGCAGTGACAGATTTTATTTTCTTGGGCTCCCAAATCACTGGGAACGGTGACTGCAGTCATGAAATTAAGACACTTGCTCCTTGAGAAAAAAAGCTATGACAAAATTAGACAGCATATTAAAAGCAGAGACACCACTTTGCTGACAAAGGTCTGTCTAGCCAAAGGTATGGTTTTTCCAGTAGTCATGTATGGATATGAGAGTTGGACCATAAAGAAGGTTGAGCGCCAAAGAACTGATGCTTTCTAACTGTGGTACTAGAGAAGACTCTTGAGAATTCCTTGAACTGCAAGGAGATCAAACCAGTCAATCCTAAAAGAAATCAACCCTGAATATTCATTGGAAGGATGGATGCTGAAGCTGAAACTCCAATACTTTGCCCACCTCATGTGAAGAGGCAACACACTAGAAAAGACCCTGATGCTGGAAAAGGTTGAGGGCAAAAAGAGAAGGGGGAAGCAGAGGATGAAATGGTTAGATAGCATCATCGACTCAATGGACATGAATCTGAGCAAACTCAGGGAGATGGTGAAGGACAGGGAAGCTTGGTGTGCTACAGTCCATGGGGTCGCAGTCAGACACGACTTAGTGACTGAACAAGCTTGAGTTTCCTTGAATGTAAAATTGAGTTCTTTCACTAGATGGCGCTAAGGTTCCCTGCAACTGACTTGGAGCCAGTCCCTGAGTGAATTTGAAGTCAAAGCAGTTGTGTGGCAAGAAAGGTTAGAAAGTCTGACGATTTGGGTTCAAGTCCCAGTGATATCCATGGTCTAGGTTTTCATTTTCACAACAACACTTGAAGAGGCTCTATCCATGGATCATGAAGCTTACTTACAGCTCTTAAAGTTTAAAACTATAAAATAAAGTCATTAAAAAAGAGAGAAATGGCCGCCATACTCCTCAATACCACACGGTGGCGAGGTTGTCCACCAAGGTCTCTGGCATTGCTGTGCCTCCTCTGCAACCAAAACAGCTCATGCGCTCATGAAATCTACATTTCATCAGCAACTGTGAGAGTAGCTTATTCTTCAGATCTTGCTGGTTTATTTAAATAACAAATATAAAAAAATTTTTTAATTGATCATTTTCTGATAAAAAGACATAAACCTCAAAAGCAAAACAGTGAGCTGAATTTTCAGCTGAGTCTTGGTCACCAATTCGAAAAGCTGAGGAATAAAAGAAGTGTATACCAGTGTTCGGAGAAGGCAATGGCACCCCACTCCAGTACTCTTGCCTGGAAAATCCCATGGATGGAGGAGCCTGGTAGGCTGCAGTCCATGGGGTTGCAGAGAGTCGGACACGACTGAGTGACTTCCCTTTCACTTTTCACTATCATGCATTGGAGAAGGAAATGGCAACCCACTCCAGTGTTCTTGTCTGGAGAATCCCAGAGATGGGGGAGCCTGGTGGGCTGCCGTCTATGGGGTTGTACAGAGTTGGACACTAGCTGAAGCGACTTAGCAGCAGCAGCAGCATACTGGTGTTAGACTAGTAAGGCCACAGCTAAGCTTAGTTCTGTAATACACATATCTGTCTGTACGTAACCAAGAATGTTCCCTCCAGGAGGTGGAAAAGATAGGCAAAGAAAGACAGTGAAGTCACTTAGTCATGTCTGACTCTTTGCGACCCCATGGATGATAGATAGCCTGTCAGGCTCCTCCATCTGTGGGATTTTCCAGGCAAGAATACTGGAGAGGGTTGCCATTTCCTTCTCAGCAATAGACTTATTCTAGGAAATTTTTGTTTGCTTGGAAGAGTTATTAAAGACTTAAATAAGAAAAGATTGTGAACAGTGATGGCACACATAGTATGCCTTCAATTCATAGTAGCCTTTATCATTACCGTTATTAGTGTAATTATTATTGTTATTCTCAGGGTCTATTTTTTTCCCCTGCTCTACCATCTCTCCAACTAGCAACAATGTTTTCAGCTTGAAATCTATTTCGTTATTCCCTAAAAATATTTTTGGTCCTTTAACTGTAATCTAATTACAATTGTATTGCATGGTTTATTTTAGCTATATGGAAAATAAAAGTAAAATGAAGGTCATATAAATTAACCATACTCCACCACTCAGCTCAGAAATAATCAATAATAAGATTCTGGAACTATGCTTAACACACACACACATTTGTGATCAAATTTTATGAAGGGATTTTTCACTATTTTTCCATTTATTGTTATACTATGTACATTTTCACATCCTTAATAGTTTTCATAATTATTAGTTACAAACTACTTTTCTCATTAGAAAATCAGTACATTTTAATGGTAGAAAATACTGAAAAGTACAGGACAAAGGAAAAAAAAATCATTCCTAACCCCATCATCTAGCCTGGAGATAATTGTTCACATTTTGATATATTTCTTTCAATAATATTAATGTAAATATATATTCCATAGAATTGGAAATATATTACATATACAGTTCTGTTTCTTGATTTATTTAATTTACTTTTAAATTATTTTAAGATACAACAGATAGTTTTCTTTTTTCTCTTTCCACTTTGTTTGATCATTTCCCCAGTCATTACATGTTCTTCAAAGACCCCAATGGTATGGATAATTTTCCCTTTAATTCTCTTCTGATTGAATCTCTTTGGGGTCCCTGACTAAAAGGTTTAAAGGAAGTCCTTACAGACCCGGCATGGTTGTAAGAGGTGTAATTTCATAGAGAGTTGTCCCACAGGGCTGCAACAAGGCTTAATGAAGCAGAAATACCGCTTGATCTTTATTCCTTGATTAAAAGACTCTAATCAATGTTAAAATGCAGCTCAGTCTCCAGAGACGAGGCATTCTAAACAGCTGCCACAGTACAGTTGTTTTCTGAACTGAAGTTTTCATAGGTGATGGGAGGGAGAAGAAAAGAGGGATGATGTCTCATCATTTTGATGTTTCAAACCCTCAGGAGACAGGAATTAAAATACTATTGATTGTGATAGAACATTTACAATTTATTGAGCACCTATTATATATTAGGTGTGGCTTCCCTGATGGCTCAGAGGTTAAAGCGTCTGCCTGCAATGCGGGAGACCTGGGTTCAATCCCTGGGTTGGGAAGATCCCCTGGAGAAGGAAATGGCAACCCACTCCAGAATTCTTGCCTGGAGAATCCTATGGACGGAGGAGCCTGATGGGCTACAGTTCACGGGGTTGCAAAGAGTCGGACACGACTGAGCGACTTCCCTTTCACTTTCTATGTATTAGGTACTGCAAGGAGTGCTTCTGACTTCATCTACTTCTCACAATAACATCATTTTACAGCAAATGAAACGGAGACTCAGAGGCGTGACGTGCCTTGTTCACAGTGACAGTGACTTGGACTTGAGTGTTTGGCTCCAACTTCTGTTCCATCAACCCTACCACACAGTGTCCCAAAACATTTATTGAACGACATATGACTGCAAATGTGGTTTATGAATCAGGAACTAGGGCTCCTCTCCTGAAATGGTGTAACGTGAGAGGTAAGAGGGGTTGGCTGACTCTTGGAAAAGCTTAAGGGATCGGCCTGAGGGATTTTAGCACCAAAGTATGAATACTTTTTTTTTCTAATTAATTTTTATTGAAGTATAGTTAGTTTCTGCTGTACAGAAAAGTGAACCAGTTATACATATACCCACTCTTTTCTAGAGTCTTTCAGTCATTACAGGGAGGAGGCAGTGGCACCCCATTCCAGTACTCTTGCTTGGAAAATCCCATGGATGGAGGAGCCTGGTGGGCTGCAGTCCATGGGGTTGCAGAGAGTCGGACACAACTGAGCAACTTCAACATACTTTCACTTTTCACTTTCATGCGTTGGAGAAGAAAATGGCAACCCACTCCAGTGTTCTTGTCTTGAGAATCCCAGGGATGGCGGAGCCTGGTGGGCTTCCATCTATGGGGTCGTATAGAGTCGGACACAGTCATTACAGAATATTGAGTAGCATTCCCCGTGCTATACAGCAGGCTCTTATTAATTATCTATTTTATATACAGTAGTGTATATATGTCAGTCCCAATCTCCCAGTTTATCCCTCCCCCCTTTACCCTTCATAACTATATGCATGTTTTCTGTATTTGTGACTATTCTGTTTTGTAAATTAATAGTTTTAAAAAACACTTTCCAGAAGACCTGAGAATAGGGTGATATTCATTTATCAAATCAAGCTTTAGGCTCGAATAATAGTAACTGTTATTATAGTTTTATTTATTTATTTAGGCTTAATTAATTTATTTAGGCTCAGTTATCAACTGTGGTGTTGGAGAAGACTCTCAAGAGTCCCTTGGACTGCAAGGAGATCCAACCAGTCCATTCTGAAGGAGATCAGTCCTGGGATTTCTTTGGCAGGAATGATGCTAAAGCTGAAACTCCAGTACTTTGGCCACCTCATGCAAAGAGTTGACTCATTGGAAAAGACTCTGATGCTGGGAGGGATTGGGGGCAGGAGGAGAAGGGGACGACAGAGGATGAGATGGCTGGATGGCATCACTGACTCGATGGACGTGAGTCTCAGTGAACTCCGGGAGTTGGTGGTGGACAGGGAGGCCTGGCATGCTGCATTCATGGGGTCGCAAAGAGTCGGACACAACTGAGCGACTGATCTGATCTGATCAATAAAATAAATAAATTTTATTTCTTTAGGCTCAAATAATAATAACTATTATTATTTTGGGCTCCAAATCACGGCAGATGGTGACTGCAGCCATGAAATTAAAAGACACTTGCTCCTTGGAAGAAAAGTTGTGACCAGCCCAGACAGCATATTAAAAAGCAGAGACATTATTTTGCCAACAAAGGTCCATCTAGTCAAAGCTTTGGTAGTCATGTATGGATGTGAGAGTTGGACTATAAAGAAAATTGAGCACAAAAGAACTGATGCTTTTGAACTGTGGTGTTGGAGAAGACTCTTGAGAGTCCCTTGGACAGCAAGGAGACCAAACCAGTCAATCTTAAAGGAAATCAGTCCTGAATGTTCATTGGAAGGACTGATGCTGAAGCTGAAACTCCAATACTTTGGCCACCTGATGCAAAGAACTGACTCACTGGAAAACACCCTGATGCTGGGAAAGATTGAAGGCAGGAGGAGAAGGGGACGACAGAGGATAAGATGGTTGCATGGCATCACTGACTTGATGGACATGAGTTTGAACAGCTTCAGGAATTGGTGATGGACAGGAAAGCCTGGCGTGCTGCAGTCCATGGGGTCTCAAAGAGTTGGAAACGACTGAGCAACTGAACTGAATAATAACTACTACTACTATTTGACAACTCTGTATTAAGCACATAATATACATCCTGTCATTTAATCCTTCCAGGAGCCCAGTGAGATAGTATTATCCCTAATTTCCAGACGAGGGATCCGGAGGTACCAGGGCATTAACTTGCCTAATGGCAAACAATGAGTATGAATTCTGATTCAGTCAAAATCCAAGGCCCCAAACTTTAATCATCAGTCTGTGATACTTGTTTGCTTTTTATCCCTCCTTTATCCTTCCTAACTTCCCTCCCTCCTTCTTTTTCTCTTTTCTTTCCTTTCCTTTTTCCTTCCTTCTTGTTTTTAAAGGGAAAGGCCTGGTTCAACTCCCAGTCAAGAAGTCTCTGCAGTTTCCTAGGGTGCCATTAATTAATTTCTTCCCTTGAGTGTTTCTGTGGGGGATGGACAGAGGAAAGAAGAAAATAAATATGCTAAATATCTAGTGGGTGTTAAGCATACTAAGAACTTTTGTGTGCTAAGTTGCTTCAGTCATGTCCATCTCTGTGATCCCATGGACTATAGCCTGCTAGGCTCCTCTGTCCATGGGATTCCAGGCAAGAATACTGGAGTGGGTTGCCATGCCCTCCTCCAGGGGATCTTCCCGACTCAGGGATCAAACCCATGTCTCTTACATCTCCTAGATTTGCAGGCCAGTTCTTTACCCACTGAGCCACCTGGGAAGCCCTCTAAGGCTGGTATTTCTGTCCATTGCATTGATTTCCATCTTCATGATTCCTAGACTCCACTATTTAAGCTGTAAACATCCTTCGATGCCAAACTTAAGCACCTCCTTATCCATTCGTCATCTATTCTCATCTTCAGAGATGGCAACATTTGATCATCTCCCAGCACTGTGTAAAAGCTTTCAGAGCTAACCTTTTGTCTGCTTAACCAAACCCAGACTTTTTTCTCACTCTGGTATTTAAGTCAGTCATTCAGTCACAAACACGTGCTGAGAGCCAATTATGTGCCAGATACACTCTAGGTGCTGGGACAACTGTGGAGAACCAGAGAGATAGTTGCTGCCCTCATAGTGAACAAGCTAGATAGTAAATAATTACAAATAATGAATTAAATACTCACTCCTCTGAATCAAGTGATTACAAGGCCCTCAACAAATCTGGTCTCAACCCATCTTTTCAGAGTTCTTTCTCATCCTTTTACTCCACCCCTGGGCTTACTCAGGCTTACCCACCTCTGCAGCTGGGCCCATGCTCATCCTCTACTTCTGAATGCAGGTTCCTCCCTCTTCCCCACATCCACCTCCAGGACCAGCTTTAGTTCTGCCTCTTCCATGAAACCTGGCTAGACAACCTCTGTTAGACAGCTTTAGCCTGAAGGATCTTCCCTCATTTGAATTCCTAGCACTTATCCATTCAACAAATATTTACTGAATGACTTCTTGAAATGTTTGATGAATGAATGACTCTTCATGAGGTTCTAAACACATGCTATGGTATCCAAGATTTAAGTTATGTGGGGAATTAGACGTTTCCTACTGAGACAGATCCCAAGGTTTTTTTTTTTTTTCTCTTCTGGGTAGGGGAGGAGTCGAGATAAAACCTGTATAGTAAAACATACAATATCAAGCAAAATGACAATAAAAATTGCCCATACTCATAATTCTACCACTTGAAAGAGATCACCATTGATGATTATTCTCTTTTTAGTTTTTTTTTTTTTTTTTCTGTTTGTTTCTCTCTGTTAATACCATTTTGGAAAATTCATTGTTGCCCCAAATTAAATTTTTATTAAGAAGATCTTCTTTCTTGTGTTTTTAAAAAACACAAAATGCCTGTACCCACTCCCTGCTTGCTCTCTTCTGCTTAGGAGTGGCATAGTTTTATTTTGAACAAAATTTAGAGAATTTATGCAAAGACTCACCTGTATCTTTTCCAGTTCACTGAATCTATGTACAAGAAGAATCCGAACACTGTTTTAGGGCATTTACTCAGAAGTCTTTTCTCAAGACCTATTCCAGTTGATCTTTAGACCACATTCTACCCTCCCTTCTTCAAGACCTGAAATGGGTGGTGGTTTTTGTTTAGTCCCTCAGTCGTGTCTGACTCTTTGCGACCTCATGGATTGCAGCCCGCCAGTCTCTTCTGTTCATGGGATTTCCCAGGCAAGAATACTGGAGTGGGTAGCCATTTCTTGGCATACAGTGTAGTCACACTCATGTGCAAACCACAGAATCTCAGGTCTGTAAGATGACAGATCTTCCAGATCACCCCTTCTCTTTAAGGATGAGCAGACGGTTTAGTACTTGCCCAAGATCTTGCAGCTGGTGGCAGCAAAGCTGGAGATGCCAGCCCTGGTTATCTTTTCAAATTGCCTCACTGTCTTCAGTTTGTCTAAAGATTAACCCCAAACTGAAACAACAAAAAGAATAAAATACTTAGGAATATATCTACCTAAAGAAACAAAAGACCTATATATAGAAAACTATAAAACTCTGGTGAAAGAAATCAAAGAGGACACTAATAGATGAAGAAATATACCGTGTTCATGGATTGGAAGAATCAATCTAGTGAAAATGAGTATACTACCCAAAGCAATCTATAGATTCAATGCAATCCCTATCAAGCTACCAACAGTATTTTCCACAGAGCTAGAACAAATAATTTCACAATTTGTATGGAAATACAAAAAACCTCGAATGGCCAAAGCAATCTTGAGAAAGAAGAATGGAACTGGAAAAATCAACCTGCCTGACTTCAGGCTCTACTACAAAGCCACAGTCATCAAGACAGTATGGTACTGGCACAAAGACAGAAATATAGATCAATGGAACAAAATAGAAAGCCCAGAGATAAATCCACACACCTATGGACACCTTATCTTTGACAAAGGAGGCAAGAACATACAATGGATTAAAGACAATCTCTTTAACAAGTGGTGCTGGGAAAACTGGTCAACCACTTGTAAAAGAATGAAACTAGAACACTTTCTAACACCATACACAAAAATAAACTCAAAATGGATTAAAGATCTAAATGTAAGACCAGAAACTATAAAACCCCTTGAGGAGAACATAGGCAAAACACTCTCCGACATAAATCACAGCAGGATCCTCTATGACCCACCTCCCAGAATATTGGAAATAAAAGCAAAAATAAACAAATGGGACCTAATTAAAATTAAAAGCTTCTGCACAACAAAGGAAACTATAAGCAAGGTGAAAAGACAGTCCTCAGAATGGGAGGAAATAATAGCAAATGAAGCAACTGACAAAGAATTAATCTCAAAAATATACAAGCAACTCCTGCAGCTCAATTCCAGAAAAATAAATGACACAATCAAAAAATGGGCCAAAGAACTAAACAGACATTTCTCCAAAGAAGACATACAGATGGCTAACAAATACATGAAAAGATGCTCAGCATCACTAATTATCAGAGAAATGCAAATCAAAACCACAATGAGGTACCATTTCACACCAGTCAGAATGGGTGCTATCCAAAAGTCTACAAGCAATAAATGCTGGAGAGGGTGTGAGGAAAGGGAATCCTCTTACACTGTTGGTGGGAATGCAAGCTAGTACAGCCACTATGGAGAACAGTGTGGAGATTCCTTAACAAACTGGAAATAGAACTGCCATATGACCCAGCAATCCCACTGCTGGGCATACACACCGAGGAAACCAGAATTGAAAGAGACACATGTACCCCAATGTTCATCACAGCACTGTTTATAATAGCCAGGACATGGAAGCAACCTAGATGTCCATCAGCAGATGAGTGGACAAGAAAGCTGTGGTACATATACACCATGGAGTATTATTCAGCCATTAAAAAGAATACATTTGAATCAGTTCTAATGAGGTGAATGAAACTGGAGCCTATTATACAGAGTGAAGTAAGCCAGAAAGAAAAACACCAATATAGTATACTAACGCATATATATGGAATTTAGAAAGATGGTAACAATAACCCTGTATGTAAGACAGCAAAAGAGACACAGATGTCTAGAACAGTCTTTTGGACTCTGTGGAAGAGGGTGAGGGTGGGGTGATTTGGGAGAATGGCATTGAAACATGTATAATATCATATGTTAAATGAATCGCCAGTCCAGGTTCGATGCATGATACAGGATGCTTAGGGCTGGTGCACTGGGATGACCCAGAGGGATGGTATGGGGAGGGAGGTTCAGGATGGGGAACACATGGGCACCCGTGGCGGATTCATGTTGATGTATGGTAAAACCAATATAATACTGTAAAGTAATTAACCTCCAATTAAAATAAATAAATTTTAAAAAATGAAATTAAATAACAACAACAATAAAAAACGTGAAGCACTAAACTTGCCAAGTAAATCAGACCTATTCCTACCACGGAAGGGGAAAACTTCAGCACAGATCAGGCAGGACCTCTCAGTATGGGCTTATTTTGAAAAGTCACAGAATCTTCTCATTGAAAATCTATATTGCTGTGAAAGAATTTAAGCACAGAAGAAATGTTCGGGGCCACCTATCTCTTTCTTAAGGTTTGAGAAGTGGAGGATAACAAAAAGATAGATGGAAAGTCTGCCTTGCAGTATCGTTTTGTGTGTATATTCAGCTTTGATTCTTAATCTGATTTCTACAGAGGTTACCGCGATCCAAGGTGCAATTCCCCCAGATGAAAGAAATTCAAGATTTGTAGAAAAATGGAGTCTCTTCAGAGAGACCAAGCCCACTTCAACCGACAGCTTTCCCACCCTCAAATTGAGCCCCAATAAAGTGATCTCTCTCTCTCTCTCTCTCTTCGTCTGAATTCTAAAAATCGATGATATTGGACTCTCTTCCAACAAAAACCCAAGGAAGGGCAAGCTGTATGCAGCCCTCATAAAGGGCAAGAACTGTAGTTTTAAGAGTTCTAAAGAGCATTCCAGTGGGCCTGAAGGCCTTAATAGACGAAAGGTTACAGATGGAGTAGGGGTGCAATTCAGTCGGAGGGGAGTCGAAGCTGATCCACCTGGTAGGGACTGGGGCAGAGGCATCTCCAAGAGAAGGGAGAATCCAAATGTAAGAAGGAGCTGGAGAAGAAAGAGCTCTCCCAGAGGGCCCTACCCAGCTCGCCTCTCCTCCGCTCACTCTCAAAAGCTCACTTTAAGATCAAGAACACAGGTGGTGCCCAATGGGATTCCCTACCCCTTCGCAGCAAACAAAGGGAGCGGTCTCCTTCAGCCTTTTTGGTCTGAATGAGGAGGGCTCGGCTCTACCTTTGCGGAACCACCCATTCCTTTCTCAGGCGCCCAATGAAACCGCAGCCTCTTCCTTGAACACTCCCAGGAAACGGACAGGTAGCTCAGACCAATGGTTGGAGCTGCGACGGGCCAATGGGAGAGAGAAATGGGTCAACCTGGGGTTTGAGAATGAGCGAGCCCGCACAGGGCGGGGGACGGGGACAGGGGGGACCCGTGACGTATGAGCAGGGTGGATGGAGAGGGGCGGGGTGGATGGCTGGCGGGGGTCCGTGGCGGCCAATGGAAAGACCGGATAGCCCGGGGGGCGGGCCCGGGAGCAGAGAGGCCCCGCCCCCTCGGGTCCGCAGGGCTGGGGTGGAGCCAGGTCCGCGTCAGGTGGTCCAGGGCGTGAGGGCGGCGCAGGGGGCGGGGCGCAGCGCGGAGCAGGGAGCAGCGGCCGGCTGGCGGCGGCGGCGGCGGCGGCAGCGGCGGGCGGCTGCTGGCACCAGCTGCGCGAGCAGGTTACCCGCGGCGGAGGTAGCCAGGCCGCCCCAGAGTGGCGATCGCGAAGGCTAGGGCTCCGGCCCGCCTCGCCCCGATGCTGCGGTGAGCACTCCAGCTCCGCACACTTGTCGCCGCGCCCCGCCGGCCCCAGCCCCGAGCGATCCGGCGTTCCCCGCCCCGCCAACCCCGGCCCTACCTGAGGCCGCCGTCGGGGGAGGGGTGTCCCCCCAGCTCTGCGGAGCCGCATGAACAATAGGCGGCGGCGGCTCCTGCGGGCGGCGGCAGCCCCGCACCCTATGGATCGGCCGCTCCATGGAGCCCTCCAGAGCGCTTCTCGGCTGCCTGGCGAGCGCCGCCGCTGCCGCCCCGCCGGGGGAGGATGGAGCCGGGGCTGGGGCCGAGGAGGAGGAAGAAGAGGAGGAGGAGGCGGTGGCGGCCCCCCGGGAGCTGGGCTGCGGCGCGCCGCTGCCCTACTGGACGGCCGTGTTCGAGTACGAGGCGGCGGGCGAGGACGAGCTGACCCTGCGGCTGGGCGACGTGGTGGAGGTGCTGTCCAAGGACTCGCAGGTGTCCGGCGACGAGGGCTGGTGGACCGGGCAGCTGAACCAGCGAGTGGGCATCTTCCCGAGCAACTACGTGACCCCGCGCAGCGCCTTCTCCAGCCGCTGCCAGCCCGGCGGCGAGGACCCCAGTTGCTACCCGCCCATTCAGTGTAAGGCGAAGGCGGGCCCGGGAGCCCGGCGGGGGAGGGGGGCGGGGGATGATGGAGGCCTGGGGATGATTGCGGAGGGAGGGGAGACCTCCCTGAGGGTTAGGTTGGGGTGGGCAATGATTGACCTGGGTGTGTGTGTGCGCGCGCGCGCGCTCAGGCTGCACGGGCTTTGGTGGGTGCAGTGGGTAAGATAGACACGCCGCAGGCAGGCCTCGCCTGGAACCTCGGGCGCTTGGGCTTCTTCACCTTCACCTGACCACCTCAGCAGCAGCTCGATTCCACATCCTGAAGCCCCAACACCACCGCCCACCCCCCCACCCCGCCCCGCAAATCTGGCAGGATTTTAGGCAAGCTGGTGGTTTCTGTAATAACCTTAGTCCTCAAATCGGGGACCTTCCCGACCTCTTCTATCGCCTGTCCTCGCCCCTTACTTTTGGTTTAAAGGAGATGGTGGTGTCTCCCTCAGGGCCGAGCTGGTTCACAAGTCCTGGAAGCCTCTGAAACACCTTTGAAATATCATGTTGATTTCTTCGATCCTAATCTTGTATCTCAAAAGTGGTACCTTTAGGAGTCTTATTGAATAATGTGCTAAGAAGGGTGTGTGTGTGAGAGAGAGAGAGAGAGAGTGGGTGGAGGGGCAGGTGATGAGTGGAGAAATGATAGAGAGGGTAAAGTATGTCATTCCCCCCAGAGAGATCAGGAGCACAGGGTAGAGTGGTTAAATCCCAGCCCCTTGACACCTAGACAATATATTTTCTCCTTTCTTCTCACCCTAGATCTTTGCCTATATTTGGTATTTGCCAAATCTCAGGGGAATGATACCCAGGGGTCCCTCCCAGGGCCTTTCTTCCAGTGTCCTGGTTTTCACCAATTTCCCAGGAGCCCCCTGTAACACACCCTGTAATGAATTTTTCTTTGTTTTTTTTTCAAAGGAGTTAACTTGCTATTAGAATCCTTTAATCCTTGATGCTAGGTGGTTTTAGAAGAAAGATGTAAATATCTCCCGGTACAGTTTACACTATTTTGTATTTGAGGGTTTCCATAATTTCTTTCCTGTTAAAAAAGTATTGTTAGTACACATGTATCTTTATTTATTCCATGTTTTATGTACTTTTCCCCTTAGATTTAAAAAATCATTACCGAGGGATAACTTTAAATAGTTTAAAACTTTCACTTGTAACAGTTATTTCTCTGGTCCTATGACTTATTTTCACCCAAACAATTGTATTATATCTTAACCTGTTTATTAAATAACAGCCATTAGTATAAAAATCATAGCCTCTTTCCTTGTTTTGACTGTCAAATTGACATTCAAGTATTTAGCTTCCTTTGTTTTCTCTCTGTTTTATTCAATTAAAAACTTCCTGCTTCTGCTATTTGATCTTTATAATACCTGGAGGTGACAAATTACATTGTTTCCAGTTGTTGCATCTTTTTGGCTCTAGTGCTGGAAAAGTGAAGGCTAAAGGTCCTAGCATATAATGTCCCAAATAGTGTTGAGGATGAACTCGGTCTCATATTGGAAGAGATGTTGGTCTGGCATGTTAGAGAGTAGTGTAGTTTAAACATGTCATATTTTGAGGTTCTTTGTAGGTGATGTTTGGTGATTTGTTTTTCGGAGACATCTGGTGTCAGAGTAGAAGAGCTCTGTGAGGTTCCTGAGCAGGAACTGAGTTTCTTTAGTATCTTTAGTGCTCCCACTGTCAGAGCAGTCAGGAGTGAACCTGACCGAGGCTGGAAGAACCCATGCACAGAAAGCCAGATAGGTCCACACTGCACCATGTTAGAAGCTCCTTCTCTGTTGGGTGCCTAGGGCTTCACCTTTACGGTAACAAAAGTTACCTTGGATAGAATAGATTCCTATATCTAAAACTCAGATGATGAGAAATTAGGAAGCATCTTGTACTTACTGAAATAATTGACTTGAACAACATTGCATTTGAAGGTCTTGTTAAGTTATTTAGCCACACTGGGAGTTCTGATCTTGACTGGGCTTAATTCTTGATAATTCAGAAAATTTAGTTCTAATCAAAACCCAATAAGAGTGCCCAGCGAAAGAGAGATACTGTGTTAAATACCAGGGGATAAAGAAATGAGAAAGTGAGGAGGTACTTAAAAGTCACACATGAGGGAAACTGGTGATGTAAATATATAATTTCAGTGCAGTGCTTTGCTAAAAGAAGTTGCTGATCTGATCAAGTGTTTCTGGTCTGTATGCTGTGTCCATCGGTTCAGTTACTGTCACTCAGAAAATAAAGACAAAGAAAAAAGACAAAGTCTTGTCTCCAAAGACTTTGAATGAAATTGAGCCTTTGACAACTTTTTCCCAGTTAGTTTTTCAAACTTCCTCTTTGGGGCATGAATTTTGCTATTAGATTGTGAATAGAAGACACAAAAGTGTTAGTGACTCTGTAGTGTCTGACTCTTTGCGACCCCATGGACTCAAGTCAGCCAGGCTCCTCTCTATGCATGAAATTCTCCAGGCAAGAATACTGGAGTGGGTTGCCATGAATAATGTTCAGTTTTAGTTTCAAATGCTGCTTTTCAGAGTGAAACTTTTGTTGCAGACTTTAATCAAAACAGAAGAGGAGGAAATTGCTAAATCTTGTGACAAGGAAAACATATAGGAAGGATATTATAAATCATCCAACACTCATAGAGTGCTTTTATCTTCTCCAATGTAGGTATTAGAATTTAGCTCTCCGTGGGGCTGACAAATATAAATAACCCAGGAGCATGCTCATCTTCTTTATTTTAGTGAAAGATGGAAAATGTACAGTTATATCATCTTTGGAGATCTATCACCGTAGGTATTGAGAAAAAGTTTCTCTTACAGGAGAGTTGTTTTTGTTTCCAAGCAGGGCATAAATTAAGGATATGATTGATTTACATTTCTTTTTCTTGTACTCACCAGAAATATAAGGGTATATTTTCAGATGTACTTAAGATTTTTAAATGAGTGATGTGTGTACTATTCACTTACCCCAAACTCATCAGAATGTGCCTATATGTTTAGTTTCTAAGGATACATTTGAGAGACTCCAAGACTGAAAGAAATAAGGATTTTTTCCTGATATTCCTGGAAATATTCTTCCACAGAAACCGAAATATGTGCTGCATGAGACTTGACCTGATTCTTACTTAAAACCAGGTCTTGACAGGAGCAGGGAAGGGAAGGAGTCCCACATGTTCTCAGCTGCAGTGATAGTCTAGTTTCGATCCACAAGGACTTCCTAACAGGGAAGAGAAAGGAGAGGACCCTCCCCACATCCCCCACTATTCTGTCTTCTGTCTGCTTGTAAGTTCTCTTCTATGCTTTTCTTGAAGGCTGGTCAAAATATTTCCTTGACTAAATAGCAAGAACATGAGAGTTTATGTTCTACACAGAGAGAGAGAGAGAGAGAGATCATGGCTTTGCCTTCCCCACAGAGGTTTTCTGTCTTCTGTGGAATGCCATCAGAGGAGCTGTCCTTTCAGCACCCTCGTTCAGAATCACATCTTTTAAGTCCTCATGTTCCAAATAGGAAAAGGACTACGTCAAGGCTGTATATTGTCACCTTGCTTATTTAACTTATATGCAGAGTACATCATGAGAAACGCTGGGCTGGAAGAAGCACAAGCTGGAATCAAGATTGCTGGGAGAAATATCAATAACCTCAGATATGCAGATGACACCACCCTTATGGCAGAAAGTGAAGAGGAACTCAAAAGCCTCTTGATGAAAGTGAAAGAGGAGAGTGAAAAAGTTGGCTTAAAGCTCAACATTCAGAAAACGAAGATCATGGCATCTGGTCCCATCCCTTCATGGGAAATAGATGGGGAAACAGTGGAAACAGTGTCAGACTTTATTTTTTTGGGCTCCAAAATCACTGCAGATGGTGACTGCAGCCATGAAATTAAAAGACGCTTACTCCTTGGAAGAAAAGTTATGACCAACCTAGATAACATATTCAAAAGCAGACACATTACTTTGCTAACATAGGTCCGTCTAGTCAAGGCTATGGTTTTTCCAGTGGTCATGTATGGATGTGAGAGTTGGACTGTGAAGAAGGCTGAGCATCAAAGAATTGATGCTTTTGAACTGTGGTGTTGGAGAAGACTCTTGAGAGTCCCTTGGACTGCACGGAGATCCAACCAGTTCATTCTGAAGGAGATCAGCCCTGGGATGTCTTTGGAGGGAATGATGCTAAAGCTGAAACTCCAGTACTTCGGCCACCTCATGCAAAGAGTTGACTCATTGGAAAAGACTCTGATGCTGGGAGGGATTGGGGGCAGGAGGAGAAGGGGACGACAGAGGATGAGATGGCTGGATGGCATTACTGACTCGATGGATGTGAGTTTGAGTGAACTCCGGGAGTTGGTGATGGACAGGAAGGCCTGGTGTGCTGCGATTCAGGGGGTCGCAAAGAGTCGGACATGACAGAGTGACTGAACTGAACTGAACTGATGTTTAAATAAGAGGCTTCCCTGGTGTCTTAGTGGTGAAGAATCTGCCTGCCAATGCAGGATCCATGGGTTCATTCCCTGGGTTGGGAAGATCCTCTGGAGAAGGAAATGGCAACCCACTCCAGTATTCTTGCCTGGGAAATCCCTTGGACAGAGGAACCTGGTGGGCTATAGTCCATGGGGTTGAAAAGAGTTGAACGTGACTTAGTGACTAAACAACGATGATAAGTGTTTAAATAAATATTTAACACCTCCTGTGTGTTCACAACTATGCTTCAGACCAGAGGAAAGAAGAGGGTGGACACACAAGAAAATACAGCACTTAATTTCCTTAAGGAGAATTCAGATATCTGAGGAATAAGATATGTAAATATGCATTTATTAAACAGGCACCTACCTTTTCATCCATGAAAAAAAATCTGGTAGGAAAAAATATGAGTGCTCCCTCCATGACCCCTTAAGGGATTCCTAACATAACTTACATTTTTCTCCAGGAAGGTTCTAATCTCTTTTTGACGTAGGCATATTTTTTCTTGTTCATGTAATAGATAAGAATTAGTAATCAGTCAAGATTCGTATTAGGACCTAAAAACACTCAAGCTACTTTAAACAGAAAACAATTTAGTAGAAGAAATTGGGTGCTTGTAGATTTGTTGGAAGGGCAGGGAGAAGGAAGAGGCTCTTGGCTAGAACTATGGGACCAACTCGCAGTCCATTGCAGACCTGGCCCACCAGACAAGCTGCTTCTCTGAGAAGGTACAGAATCAGGAGTTACCATTGAAGTTGACTTCTCCAATACCCTGTTGTAGTTGCTGTCTGGAGATTAGGTGACTACTTGGCTTTGCAACATTCCTTCCACATCTGCAAAACTAGTAAGCTACCCCCATGAACTATAACCCACCAGGCTCCTCTGTCCATGGGATTCTCCTGGCAAGAATACTGGAGTAGGGTGCCTTTTCCTTCTCCAGGGGATCTTCCTGGCCCAGGGATTGAACCCACATCTCTTAATCTCCTGCATTGGCAGAAAGATTCTTTACTACTAGCGCCACTTGGGAAGCCTAATAATTGGACACTGATTTGATATTATAGAAAACCCACTTCTCCACAGCCATGCTTACCAGGAGAAGCAGCAAGGAGATGGTCTCCATATCACTTCTGCCTTCTGAATCTTACGCATCTCATTGGCTGAACCAGCACTCTGTCAAGAAGTCTGGGAAATATAGTTTTTAAACTTTCCAGCTTCTGTAGTACTGAAAGGTATACTGGAGGATTGTAGAATGGATGTAGATTATTAGTCTGCAGGACACACCATTTATTTTTCAAGAAGGGTACTAGATAAGGTGATGATCTTTTGTTGTTGCTGTCATTTATTTACTTTTGTTCTCATAAAACTTTTAAATTTATTTTTTAATTGGAGGAAAATTGCTTTACAATGTTGTGTTGGTCACTGAGGTGATAATCCTGAACAATTGGAACTTTGAGGGTGCAAATGGGCCACATATTTTGTATACTTAAAGGCAGTCCGACTAACTTCCTAAGAGTTTTCTTTGTGCAGACTGCCAGGTAAATTACAAAATATAAATGAACATTAGCCCTAGATAGGATGGAAATGCTATAACTGAGCAGGAACCTAGTTCTGAACACCACCAGCATCTGAATGGAGAATAGAGACATTGTGGAGCTGGCTGAGAATAGAAAAGAACAGTCTGCAGTGGGCATCTCCTCTTTCGGTCTTGCCAAGAGTTCAGAAATATGTGATCTTTGTGTTCAGTTTTTTCTTTTGTAGCAGTGTGACTATTCTCTGTATTTGTTTCAGGAGGTCCAGTTCCAGCTTTTCCCCAGATCTGAGTTTGATTTCTTTCATACTGAAGTAGATTCTCCCCATTTTGCTTTACTCTCTATTGGTCTCCAGCTGAATGTTCAGCACGTAAAGGACAGTGGTGTGTCAGGCAGAGAGGATCAGCCCTCATGCATCTTGCAGTCTAGTAGGAAAATAGGCATTGAACAAGTAATTATAACTTTGTTGACTCTTGCCAATAGAGACTGCTATGGGAGTGCTTGATGGAGGCCTGGCCTCGTTTAGTAGAGGGGTTAGGAAAAGTTCCTCTAGGAGATTATAGTTAAGCTGAGACTTGAGACCAGCTGGGTCAGCTAGGTGAAGACAAGGGAAGAGACTGAGAAGACAGAGAATAGGGTTTTCATGAGAGAAACATGAAATAGCACTTCACTTGTACAGCAACACCATATCTAACTCAAGATTCATAATCACTGGTGGTTATTATTCTCTATCCATGGAAGTTTTTCCAAACAGCTAAAGATACAGTCAAGTATGGTAGATTCAAACTCTGGATTTGGGATGGGAAATGAGAGGGTGGGGGTGTCACTGGGAACCTCAGGGCTGGAACTGTGGTGGGGGTAAGATGTTGCCTTGGAGACTCCTCTTTCTTGCACACTTTAATCACCAGGTCCTGGTAAAACCAAGTTTTGAAGATCTCCTGATTTTTCCCCTGATCTCCAGCCTTCACGGCCCCTGAGATTTGACTCTTGTGCTTATGTACCTGGATTACTGCAGCGGTATCCTTAGTGGCCCCTTTTGCTATTACGTTCCACATAGCTGCCAGAGCTGGTTTTCTTTCTAAGTCACAAGTCTGACCCCAGCAAGACTTTGAGCCTCATCTACCCTAATGCATATAATCCAGCTGCCCTGGACTCCTGAAATTCCTGGTAGGCTATATACCTTCATGCACATGTTCTTTCCCTTCCCCCCGCCCCCGCCTTTTCTCTTTATTGAAGTAGAGTTGATTTACAATGCTGTGTTAATTTCTGCTGTATAGCGAAGTGATCCAGTTATGCATATACTTTTTCTTCCTTATATTCTTTTCCATTATGGTTTATCACAAGATGCTGAATGCAGTTCCCTTGTAGGAACAGCAGGACCTTGTTGTTTATCCGTTCTATATATACTAGTTTGCATCTGCTAACCCCAGACTCCCACTCTGTCCCTCTTCAATACACTCACCCTCTTGGCAGCCCCAAGTCTGCTGTGTCTGTGAGTCTGTTACTGTTTCATAGATAAGTTCATTTGTTTCATAATTTAGATTCCACATACACGTGATATTATACGGTGTTTGTCTTTCTCTGTCTGACTTCTTCCCTTCCTATGAAAATCTCTAGGTCCGCCCATGTTGTTGCAAATGGCACGATTTCATTCTTTCTTATGGCCGAGTAACATTCAATTGTGTGTGTGCATCACGTCTTCTTTATCCACTCATCTGTCAGTGGACGTCTAGGTTGTCTCCACCTCACGTCTGCTGTGAATAAGTGCTTCGTGCCCTGTGTTCTGGCTCATGACCTTCCATCTGCCGGGACTGTCTTCTCCACCTTGGTCTTCATTTCCTGATGATAGCCCTTCCTCTCATTCTTTGGGCCTGTTTCAGATGTTTCCTTCCTTGAGAATCCTTTTCCCACCCACCCTCTTAAGCCCTGTCCTGTGGTGGGAGTGAGTGATTTCCCTCATCTTCGGATCATACCACCACCGAAGCTCTTTTACACCACACTTTGGCTGTTGTCTGTCTGCCTTGGCACTGTACTACATGCTTCTTGCTACCTGGTATATACACAGTAAAATGTGAACAAGCCACACAAGGACTGATCTCCCCCAGTTTTTCTTTTAGTTAAAATGGTTGCTCTCGGTACAGTATTCTTCATGAAGTTCCAAGTAGAAGTTATTTCGTGAATACTTATTGAATACCTACTATGTGCCAGTCACTAAAGATAACGCGCTGGCCACAGAAAAAAATGTTACCCGCTTTTCCTGTCCTTGGGGAGTTTATTGCGGGGAGACTGAAAAGCCAAGTGAACAGACAGCTTGTTGGGTTTACCCAGCTAGGTAAATGGGTGATTAAATGGTGTTTTTCAAATGTTTTTGACTTGCTCCTTTTCTCCTGTTCTTTCTCAGTGTTAGAGATTGATTTTGCGGAGCTGACCTTGGAAGAGATTATCGGCATCGGGGGCTTTGGGAAGGTCTATCGTGCTTTCTGGATAGGGGATGAGGTCGCTGTGAAAGCAGCTCGCCATGATCCCGACGAGGACATCAGCCAGACCATAGAGAACGTCCGCCAGGAGGCCAAGCTCTTTGCCATGCTGAAGCACCCCAACATCATTGCCCTTCGGGGGGTGTGTCTGAAGGAACCCAACCTCTGCTTGGTCATGGAGTTTGCTCGTGGAGGGCCTTTGAATAGAGTGTTATCTGGGAAAAGGATTCCCCCAGACATCCTGGTGAACTGGGCCGTGCAGATTGCCAGAGGGATGAACTACTTACATGATGAGGCGATTGTCCCCATCATCCACCGTGACCTTAAATCCAGCAACAGTGAGTACAGAGAGGTGGGGCTGGAGGGCTTGAGATCACTTTCAGACCCGGTCATAGCTTGGGTTGAAGTGGATGTCTCAGGAATCTTAGTGGGCAGTGAAATGCCCTGCTTAAAGCCAGTCCATCCTTTGGGAATTCTCTGGCAGTTCAGTGGTTAGGGCTCCATGCTTCCACTGTAGAGGGCATGGTTGGGGAACCAAGATCTTGTATGTCACATGGCACAGCCAAAAAGAGAAAGAAAAAGGAAAAAAAAAATTACCAAAAAAAAGAGAAGAAAAATACCAAAAAAAGAAAAAAACCCAATTAGCAGGCATGGTTGGCAGTGTGTGACTCTGTGATGTGCTGTTCAAACAAAACACTTAGATGCGTTTTTGCATTTTGAGGGAAGGGTGGGTGCTTCTGAACACAAAAGGAGTTTTCCTCCTCCGTGAAACAATAGATAAAGCAAACCAATACCATCTGTTTGCATTTCTGTCTGAACTATCCAACCTGAGTTCCCACCAGAGAAGGGGTATAAGAGAGAGGAGGCGTGTCGTTGAAGCCATGAGGCCCGTTCAGGTAACCGTGTCAGCTTGGGGAACACGACCTCACTGGTAGACCTACAGCTCTCCTGAGAGCCTCAAGGTGGTATTAATTAATAGTCATAACTACATAGTGTTTAATAGCAGGGAACTGAGAAGTAACTGTTTATTAAACATCTAGAACCCATAAACCAGATTGTAAAGCAAGTGTTAGACATAATTAAATGGTGGGTTGGTATAAACTTCAGTCTCTTTCCTTAGCTGAATCAGCAGGCCTTGGGAGTATGCTTCTTTTGTGTGGTAATTTGGACTTTCCCTGGCCTAAAGTGCATGGTAGAGAGGATACAATTTGCTAAGTGGTATATGCCTAAAGTCACTTTGGGCAGCCTGTCCAGAGAGGAGGGCGTTAGGAGTTTGGGGTCCCAGAAATTTCACGCTCTGTGTCCTTCAGCTTTGAGCCCAGAAATCCTTTAGACCTTGTTTTCCTCCTGGTTGTTCCACATGTGGCTTATTTTTGTCTTGATGCTATTGTGAATCTGTTAACTTTAAAAAATACATTTTAAATAACATAGGTAGTAAGTGCTTTTGTTCTAAAAATTAGGAAGTGTAGATAAACAGAAAGAAGGATCACCCATAATGTTTTCCTTCTGGAAGTGTATATATTGCATTTGGCATATTTTCCCAGACATTTAAAAAGCATATATGGCCCATATATACAGAAATATACTTTCCAACTTACTTTAAAATAGCATTTGTTACCCTTACCTCATCTACATGCATCCTCTTCCCCTTTAATAAGAACAAATTTCCTCCTGGTGAGTATGGAGCATTAGATATGTATTTTGGATATAATGCATGTGAAGGATTTCAGTTCCATGAAATAAATCTGGTTTCTCTTTTCCTTCTGCCATTATTCTCTCTCTTTACTATATGATTATTCTCATCCTTCCTGCACAATTCTGTTCTTTAAATGTGTGTGTGGGTGTGCTTAGTCGGTCCGACTCCTTGCAACCCCATGGACTATAGGCTCCTCTGGCCATGGGGATTCTCCAGGCAAGAATCCTGGAGTGGGTTGCCATGCCCTCCTCCAGGGGTTCTTCCCAACCCAGGGATTGAACCCAGGTCTCCCACATTGCAGATGGATTCTTTACCATCTGAGCCACCAGGAAAGCCCTTTAAATGTATAAAATAAGTTAAAACTTCTGCTGACTTCCTTTTTAAGAAAAAAAAATTTTTTTTTCTACCTAGAGATTGCTTTGGATGATGGAGTGAGAATAAGCTCATGTGTTGGTAGAAAATGGGATATAGAAGCTGAATTGTTAAAAAATGCATTCTTATATCCTTATCATGCTGGGTGAGCTAGGCATTGTGCACTCATCTTACATAATTGAGCCCATTTACAAACTTGGGCCAGGGTGATTGTAAAAGTTAATAATTTCCTCTATGAAGTTTTACATCTGGGTATAATTTCAAGCTGCAGATACGAGGTTTTACATTTTCTGATTTATGCTTGGAAGTCTAAACTCTTATGAAAGGAAAGCTAACTTGCTAAGGAGGTGCAGGGGACCTGAGTGTCATTCTGTCTCCTTGGAGACAAAAGCCTGGTCCTTTGTCCTAATGTGGGTCTTAGGATTCCCGAGGGGGACCTTCAGGTACAGTGTATGGTGGCAGGGCATACTATTTTAAAGGACCTCATACTATTTTAAAGGACCTCAAGACCACTGATGCCCTGAAATGTTCATAGTCCACTGGGCTGCTGGTTGGTGCTGATGTTGATGCTTGCTGTAAATCTCACATGTGAGTTGGGGGTAGCTCATTGGGTGGCTGTTTGTCTGTGATTGAATTTATCCAACATGAGCCCTGATGACACTGTTGTTTTTATTCCATTGCCGTGTATACACGACTTGAAAATCATTTTAGAAATGTTACGTCACTTCTTTGCCTCCAGTTTGAGAGTTGTAACTTCTTTGAGTTTTGCAGATTTGGGGATACTGGCCTGTTCCTCTTGGTTTTTATTAGGAGCTCCAGAGAGTCGCATTTTGTTCATAGTCATGTGAGGGCAGAATTCTGTGAATTATATGTGTTAGTTGACTTTGAACCCCCAGAGAAAAGAGTAAGGTACACATGGGGGCTGTCTTGTGGAAAAAACAAAGTAGCTGGTGATAAAATCTAACTGTTACAAAAAGTTCAGTAAAAAAGTGATATATTAAAAGGCTGATTATCAGGCTGATAATATATCCTGATTATCCGTTTAAAAAAGTCATGTGCTATTTACGACATATGTGTAGCATAGAACATCTTAGGTTGTTCGTGTATCATCTGAAGTAAGTTTTGGTTTAATGCCCATAACTTGAAAAAACAAAACAAAGTAACAGTGGCTAAAACAAGGTGTACATTCATGTTTGAAAGGAAGGCCAGGGGTGTTTAAAGCATCTCCACCTCTCTTTACTGCATCTCAGGGTTGCCTTAGGATCCAAGATGACTTCTGAAACGCCAATTATTTGGTCTGAGTCACAGGCCTGAAGGAACAGGAAAAGCAGAAGCACAGAGGAAGCTGCTCCTGTGGCTGAGTCGTCTCCCTTTAGCTTCCTAGAAATCCAGCACAACACATCTGCCTGTATTCAGTAGCTAGAATGGAGTCCCGTAGGCATGGCTAGTACAGGGGCCACTGGGCAGTGAAGGGTTTTATTCTGGGTTGGCATGGATCCTGGCCAATAATCAGGGTCTGTTACCAAGGAAGAGAGAGAACATGGATGATGGGGAAACAGCTGGCAGTCTTACCATGAAGTCTGGGAACATGCATTGGGAAGAAGTGTTATCTTAGATATTGATTAGATATTTACCATTATACAGCCAATAAAGCAGGGTTAGCCAGGTGCTGGGACGTGTGGCTCAGACTCCTGATTTAAGGGGCGGTTTCTACTACTCTACTGCAGTGCATCATTAACTTCAACATCTCTTCTTGAAACTACTCATTGAAGTCCTGGCTATAAAAGTGGATTTATGTGTCTCTGCTCCTCACACTGGGGAAAGCCAGCCACTTGATTGTTAGCAAAGACGTTAGTGAAAGATGGTCTTTTAGTGGAAAGATTGTCCTTTTGGGGGTAGGTAAGTGGAGTTCAGGGTTTTGGCTTAAGGGCATTTGGCAAAATAACAGTTTAATAGGGGCTATTAAAAATAAAATTAGTATAAAAATGAGGTGATGGAAAATGAAAAGCCTTGCTCAAAGTGAAGGTAGTGGTATTACTTTTGTTATTAACGTCTTTCCTCCCATTAAAAAACATGGAAGAACATAGAGCTAAACGCAGTGTGTGTTTTTCCTTTTTTTTTTTTTTTTGGCATTTTTGCATATTTCTTTTCACCCCTAAATCTTAACTGTGTGTGTGTGCTAAGTCACTTCAGTTGTGTGTGACTGTGATCCTGTGGACTGTAGCCTGCCAGGCTCCTCTGTGCTTGGGATTCTCCAGGCAAGAATACTGGAGTGGGTTGCCATGCCCTCCTTCAGGAGACCTTCCTGACCCAAGGATCAAACCCATGTCTCTTACATTGATCCATGTCTCTTTCATTGGCAGGTGGGTTCTTTACTGCTAGAGCAACCTGGGAAGCCCCAAATCTTACACAGGAAATCCTAATAAGTACATTGCTTGTAGCCTGCTTTCTCTCCCCACTGCCAACTTGCTATATTGTGACCACTTTCTTATTAAATAAATATTCTTCTACCACAAGATATTTAAAGGTTTTACAGTTTTCCACTACACTATTTTGGCTTCCCAGGTGGCTCAGTGTAAAGAATCTGCCTGCCAAGCAGGAGACACGGGTTTGATCCATGGGCCAGAAAGATTCCCTGGAGAAGGAAATGGTAACCCCACTCCAATATTCTTGCCTGGGAAATCCCATGGACAGAAGAGCCTGGCTGGCTACAGTCCATGGGGTCGCAAGAGAGTTGGACACAACTTAGCAATTAAACAGCAACAACATCTACAGTATTTAGATATAGTATATTAACTAAACCAAACCCGTATATAATCATCATCATCACCAAACCTCTAAATAATAATAACAACAAGCAACTACTGCTTATTGAGTGTTCTCTTTTGGTCAGGCCCTATCTAAGCATTTTATGTGGGTTCCCATCTAATTTTCACAGCAACCCTGCAGAGTGAAGACTGTGCATGTCTTTATTTTACAAATAGGAAGCAGAGACTCAAAACAGGCAGCTGTTTCTCTGGGCTCTCGCTGCTGGTCTGGAGACCAGGTCTGACTCCTCATGGCTGCACCATTCCCTGCACTCTGCTCAGGGTTAGCTGGGGTGTCTCACTGCTCCACTACTTACTTCGTGTAGTGCTTTTGTTTTATATAATTAGGAGTAATGTTACTGTGTTTACTGGGTCTTAGTGTCCACATGTCATTAACTCATGAGAACTCATTGTTAATTTCACAGCTGAAAGAGCAGAGGTGAGCGATGAACTGGATTTGGTTCGGGACTAGCCACGCCTTTTCAAATGTCAGCTTGAACTCAGCTAGCCTTCCTCTTTTCAGATGTCAACTTCTCACGGGTCTTTGCTGTCCTATCTCCCTCTTCTTCCTCTGCAGGTGTTTCCCCTTTAGCCAGGCCAGTTTCGTCTTTCCCTTGGAACCGGCTGTGTATTACTTCCCACCCATGGGGCCCTCATCACACTTACTGTTGCTGTGGGATGAAGCTTGCTTTCAGAGGTACCCTCACCTCATCTCTCTGCCTGGCCAAACCCCACTCATTTTCCTGTACTCAAGTCACACCTGGCCACTTCCTGCTAGCCCGTCTCTGGAGTCAGTGCTAAGCAGGAGGCTCTTTCTAAGGTTACCCAGCAGGTATACGAGGCATGTCCTAAAGTATTGTGTTCAGTGGATGGATTCCATTTTCTGTGGGTACAGAGACACATTCTGCAAGTCAAAATAAATACATAAGTAAATAAAGCAGAAATGAAGCAAAGAACCATCCTGGTGAGTGGGACTCAGCGGGCGAGGCTGGGAGGTCTGAGCTGCAAGCCATGTGCACCTCTCAGTTCTTCAACTTTGCCTGGAAGCTTTGCTTTCCCGCTTTCACCTGAACACGACCATCTCCTGTGCAGAGATGGCTCTCGTTGGTGTGTCATTTTGAGCACTTGGTGTTGGGGCTATAATTGACACAGCCCTGCCCTCAAGGAGTTCCCTGTGGGGTCACAGAGAAGGACCTAAAACCAGCCCAGTGCAAGCACGGGCCCCCAGGAGGTGATGGTGCCTGAACACTCCCCATGGATTCTCTCGCCTCAGCCCTTTCCTGAGGTTGGAGGGGCTCGGGTCCCCTTCTTAGGATTCGCAAAGGGTGCTGCCCTCTTCGTGGAACATTTGCCCTCATTCTGCCCAGCTTGCTGGGGGAGGCTGCCCACCTGTTTTTCCTCTGGCAACCCTGGGTTCTGCTCTGTAACTTACTCAGGTGCAGGGAGAAGCCAGGCCCTGGAGAGCATGTAGGTACCTGCAGAGCCTGTGCTGGCGTGGTCAGAGGATTGTGTTGTATGGACGATCTTTGTAGGTGTCCCTGGACTATGACTGAGCCCTGAGCTTAGGGAGAACACCATGGTAAGGGTTGGGTTCAGGGCAGGAAAGGATTTGGATAAAGGATGGAAATTGTGAATTTCCACACCATTCTTCTGTCCCTTCCCTGCTATTTCTGTTTCCTCTGATTCGAGCCTTGGTTACCTTGAAAGTCAGGGAAATTGTTCTGTCTTCTCTTCCCCACACCCCCCACCCCAAACCTGGTAACAGCTAAGTAGCCATCTCCCCTTTCTGCAGGTGGCCTGTGGGACTGTCATTGCTCAGGGTCAAGGTTTGTGCTTTGGGATCTCGGAGGAGACAGGAGTCTGTCTGTGTCTTCTTCCCGGCCGTGGCTCTTGGACAGTTTTCCATTCCTGACTTGGTGCTTTCCCCCATTCCCAGGAGGTAGCTCGGGATCACTTATGGATGGGAAACTGGGACACAGAGTGGAGACAGTGGTCTGGTTGAGGCAAAAGGAAAAGAGAGCTTCTTCCCAGGTCACCCATCTCTTTACCTAGAAGTCCCTGTCAGGACCCCCATCAGCTTCCTGCTCAACCACACTTGCTCCTCTTATTAAGGAAGGATCTATGCAGAATGTGTGTAGGTTTGGAAGGAAGAGGGTTACAGCTCATACTAATTTTGGGAGAAGAGGGTTACAGCTTATACTCATCTGAGGCTCAGAGCAGGTTATGGCGAAAGGAGAGCTTCTTAGTTGGGCGTCTGGGTAAGAAGAGGATGGGGCAGTGGAAGGAGCACTGACCCGGTGCCCCCTGGGCAGACAGGCTGGGTGGTCCCAGGCACATCTCATCATCTCTCTGGGCCTCAGATTCCTCACCTGTGAAATGAGAGGTTTGGATGAGATGGTCTCTGAGATCCCTCCCTCCCGGGGCTGACATTACACGATCCAGTGTGAATGTGTGTGTGTCGGGGGTGGATGATGACCCCGCGTTCTGTCTAAATCTGTGTCACGCTACAGGGCGCCCAGGCTCCCTGCTTCCTGGGCTCATTGCGGGGGCCAGAGCTCCCGATGGGGAGTCTTCACCAAGCGGTTCAGTGGGGAAACAGCTGACTGGAGCCCACAGGTTCTCCCTTCCCCCTTTGCTGCTCGGAGCGTGACAGATGGCCTTGCTGAGACAAGATGCTCCGGCCACGTGAATCATGCCAGGGACCTAGAATATACCAAGGGCAGCCTTCCTCCTGGAAGCAGGACGCAGCTCATCACAGGCCACCTCTGTCCTTGGAGCTGAGTGAGGGGGCGTCCTGGCCTGTCAGAGCTCTGCGGCTGGTTTCCCACTCGGTCCTCTGAATCAACAACACAAGGCTTTTTCAGGCAGGGCTCCAGACCACTTGTTGTTTAATCACGAAGTTGTGTCTGACTCTTTGCGACCTCCATGGACTGTAGCCTGCCAGGCTCCTCTGTCCAAGGGGTTTCCCAGGCAAGGATACTGGATTGGGTTGTCATTTCTTTCTCCAGGGGATCTTCCCCACCCAGAGATCAAACCCATGTCTCCTGCATTAGCAGGGGCATTCTGTACCACTGAGCCATGAGGGAAGCCCTCCAGTCCACTTAGGCACTTTTAATCTTGTGCCTCTGTGCCCAGCACCAACAGAAGTGAGGGAGACTGCTTGTGCAGCACACGAAAAGTGGCCGTGAGACACAGAAATGAGAAGTGTTAAGGCTGTGGATCATACTTCGCCTTCTTTCCTAACTTTCCCAGGAGTTTTGCTCTCTGTGGGAAACTCAAAGATTTTGAGAAGTAAGCATTTCCCCCTTAAGCTTGACACTGGGAGCCATGTGGTCTCACGGAAGGAACACTGCTTGGGAGTCAGAGAGACTCGGATTTAGGCTACTTCTTGTGCCCCTGACATTGGGTGTGTCTCTTGGAGCTCCAGGATTCTCATCTGTAACACGTGGACACGACAAAAGAGAGCAGCGCGGTTTTAAGACGGCCTGAAATGATGTGCGCCAAGTATCACCTGGGCTCCCCAGGTGGTGCTAGTGGTAAAGAACCCGCCTGCCAATGCAAAAGACATAAGGAACGCACCAGTTTGATCTCTGGGTCAGGAAGATCCCCTGGAGGAGGGCATGGCAACCCACTCCAGTATTCCTGCCTGGAGAATTCCATGGACAGAGGAACCTGGCGGGCTACAGTCCATGGGGTTGCAGTGAGTCGGACACGACCGAAGAAACTTACCGTGAAGGTATCACCCAGAACCACATTCAGTGAAGGGCTGCCCCTTTCCCCGCTCTTTCTATCTCTTGTTATTTTAGGTATACACAGGCTCTAGTTGGGTTTCCCTTTTTAAAGTAGTATGGGGATTTAGGCAGCCAGAAAGCCCTGCTTTCTGCCAAGTCAGCCAGGGGTAGTTTTATCCCTCTCACGAAAAAGAAAGTGAAGTCACTCAGTCGTGTCCGACTCTTTGTGAGTCCATGGACTGTAGCCTACCGGGCTCCTCTGTCCATGGGATTTTCCAGGCAAGAGTACTGGAGTGGGTTGCCATTTCCTTCTCCACCAAAACGGGCAGATTTGTTCCAGCTGAAGCCACGGAAGGCATCGATCCCCAGCCGCTCCTTCCTACTGTGTGCGGGCCTCTTGCTATATCTGGACCCAGCCTTAACTCCGAGCACTTGGCCCCCTGAGAACACTGCCTTGTCTTGTTATGGCCTTTGGCCTGATTGAATGGGACAGCTGGCCAGTTTTATGGCTCTGCTGGCCTCTCAGCTGACAATTAAAATGCTTTTGCCCCAGGAGGAAGGCAATATATTTCTCTTGCTCTTTCGTCTGCTGCCAAGGTCAAAGGGAATGCCCTTTCTTGCATCCCCGTCCCGACTTACCCAAATCAATGTAGCATTTTTGTGGCATGGTTTCTTTTGAGACCCTGGAATATTCAGAGTGGGTGAAAGAGATTTTATTTTAAGTGTTATTGTCTTCTTTTGGAAGGAGAATGGAGTATGATTTCCTCTTTTCCTTCTTGGTATTACAGCTTTATTTCCAAATCTGGTTGTGCCCAGCACTTAAAAGTTCCTCAAGAAATGTTTGTGGTTTTGATCATCACAAATTCCAGCCTTGTGCCTTTTCCCGTGCATGAATCCCCTTGCCCCCAGATACCTTCTCCAGAAAACACTCAAGCTCTCCTCCTTTAGAGCCCACACTTGAGAGATGAACCCCCTTTTCCACTTCAAATGAGCCCACGTGAGCTCTGGGTGACACTGGTTTTGAATCCTCGCTCTGATGCTAGCTGGGACCTTCGGAAAAGGATGTACCCTCTTGGTTTCTGCAAATGTAAAATGGGAATAATTGTAATCCCACTTCCCTCATTTTACTGGGTAGAAGTGAGGATTAAATAAAATCGTGTAGGTGTAGCTCTTAGCAGTGCCCAACACACAGTAAGTGGCGCATACATCTATTGTAATTCCAGCAGCTATATTCCCTCGGTATTTACATCCACAATTAGTGATCTTGTACTTTTGGGTATGATTTGTCTTATAGTTGTATTTTCAGCATTTTATTTATATTTTCTCCAATTGCACTATAGATTTTTTTTTCAGTAAGTTTTTTTGGGGTGGGGGGCACACCATGTGCCGTGGGATCTTAGTTCCTCAGCAGTGAAAGCTCAGAGTCCTAACCACTGGAGAACCAATATGTATGTAGGTCCATGTTGGTTGTTTGTTTTATATATAGTGTGTATATGTTAATCCCAATCTCCTAATTTATACCCTGCCCACTAGGATTCTTGACAGCAGAAGTGTTGTTGTTTTTCCTTCTTCCATCTTCCCTGCTCCTGTCTCCCCTGCTCCCCTACCCTGCCTAACATAGGACTTACATATGGCAGTCCAGATGTTTGGCAGCAGTTCCAATTTTGCTGTGAAATCTTGCCTTTTCTGTTCCTACTTCCTTTCCGGATGGACTCAAACTCCTTTACTGAGTGAGCTGCCTTTATGGTTGTCCAGCCTTGGCTTCCATAAACTTTTTGGGAGCTTGGGGCCCTATGGAAAGGGTTCCTTGAAGTTGCTTGGAAAGTCAGACGCCTAATGTCTGCCTCTGGAATTGCCTACCTCTGAAGGCTCCGTCTGTCTGCCCATCCCTGGGAGCAGAGTTGGGGCACCCCAAACCTGGCACAAGGGCGAGGTAGTGATGGATCTTGAAGGTAAGATCTTCCCCTGCAAATCCTAGTGACTTGTTTCCAACCTGGTGTGCCTGATACAGCAGTGTAACAGGAAGAAGGATGATGATTGGGAAAAAAAAGTTATCCCAGATTCCACTGTGCAAATCTGGCTGTTTTAATGGTTGTATATGATTTGCTCAATAGACCTCATCTTCTCCTACCATTATAGTCATAGTTCACAGACTATCTGGACATTTATTATATTTATTTGTTCCTGCCTTCTGTTAAGCTTCAGAATCCAAGAGGAAGGGCAAAGGGCCATGGCTGAGTGAAACAGAGATAGTCTTCAGTTTCCAGTGACCCTAATTTTCTCTTGTGACTATTGGTAAGGTTAGAGCTTAAAGGAACCTTCTTTTGTGACCTGGAGAAGTTGAGTGGCGTGCTGGGTTACTGAATCTCGTGACTGTGTTCTTTCTCTCAGCCACTCCCAGACCCTGACAATGGCCAGTTACTCTGCCTGTGGTGTGGTGGGTAGTGGTGGCTTGAGGCTCTTGACACCAACCAGGGAATCAGCGATGACTAACTTACAGGACCTGGAGGTCGGAGTGAAGTCTGTCTTTCCTGCTTGCCAACAGGAACTTGGTCATTTTCTTCTCTGTATTATGTAGAAGGATAACAGTATTCACTCGTTTTCTAGGTGGTTTAATTTTCAGGAGGAAAAAAACAGTAAAAAAATCTTTGTTTCTTCCCCCCCCCACCAGTATGGCTGAGATATGATTGACATATAGCATTGTGTACATTTAAGGTGTACAACATGATTACCTGATACGCATAAATATTGTGAAATGATCACCACAGTAGGAGTAGTTAATGCATCCATCACCTCACATAATTACTGTGTTTTTGTGTGGTGAGAACATTTAAGATTTATTCTCCTAGCAGCTTTCAAGCATATAATCCAGTGTTGTTAACTATAGTCTCCATGCTGTACATTAGATCCCCAGAACTTATTTATCTTATAACTGGAAGTTTGTACTCTTTGACTGGCATCTCGTTTCTCCCACCTCTCAGCCCCTGGGAACCACCATTCTGTTCTGTTTCTATGACTCTGACTTTTTTTAAGATTCCACAGGTCAGTGAGATCATACAGTATGTGTCTTTGACTTTTTTCACTTAGTGTAATACCCTCAAGGTGCATCCATGTTGTCACAAATGGCAGGGTTTCTTTTTTTTATAGCTGAATAATATTCCATAATATATATACACTTCGTCTTTACCCGTTCATCCAAAGACAGACACTTAGTTTTTTATGTAACTTGCTAATTGTGAATAATGCTACAGTGAACATGTAAGTGGAGATATCTCTTCTGGATAGTGATCTCATCTCCTTCGGATATATACCCAGAAGTGGGATTGCTGGATCATAAGGTCCTTCTATATTTAAAGTTTCCTTGAGGAACCTCATACTGTTCTCTATAGTGGCCGCACCAGTTTACATTCCCACCAACAGTGCACAAGGATTCCCCATTCCCCCACACCCTCACCAACACTTGTTTCTTTTTTTTTTTTGGTAGTAGCCACTCTAACGTGTGCAAGGTCAGGTACACAAAAGGTAACCCTCACTGTGGTTTTAATTTGCGTTTTCCTGATGATTAGTGATGTTGGACAGCTTTTCGTGTGCCTGTTGGCCGTCTGTGTATCTTCTTAGGAAAAATTTCTATCCTGGCCCATTTTTTAATCAGATTGAAAAACATTTTTATATCTTAAGTTGTGAACTCCTGGCTACCTGAATTTAGATATAGGAGGCCCAGGGGTGGATCAGTAATCTCACTACCATTGGCAATTCTTCTCCCCTCCCTACCCACAATGCCATAGGAGACCTACCCTTCCTAATTATTTGGATTAAATTACTTGTCTGTCCCAAGTGCATAGCAGCTGGTGACATGGAAGGATACTCCATCAAGTCCCATGGATGGTAATGGAAAATCAACTTACGTTTTCCCAGGAAAAGCTTCTCTAGGGTGATTTAAGATGATTAATGTGCTGTGGCACTATCTGATTTTGTTCCCTTAGCTTGTTATTCATGGTGAAGCAATACATGTCCCTTTACTTTCCCCACCCCCCGTATTCTTAGAGTTAGGATGAAGAATAATCATATTTTGCATTTGGTGCCATCATAGGGGTTGATTTGGAACAGTATCTAAGGTACTCCAGGCAGAGGTGGTGATTACCCCCATTTAACGGTAGAGGAAACTGAGGTTGAGAGAGGCTTAACACCTTGCCCAAGAACAGAACTAGAGAATGATGGTGCCTGAACTCGAATCCCGTGGCTTGTGGGGCTGATCGTCCCCACATCTGGAGCTGCAGGGGGGTGATCCTGCACTGTTCCAGCTCAGGGGCCTCTGGCGCCTCTGGAAGTTTCTGCTCTATTGGTTTTATCTTGGTTTTGCTTGTGTTTATGTTATGGTTTTGTGTTTGGTTAAACAAGGGACATGTCTGCTAGATTTCCAGATAAGTTCACAGATGCTTGTTTATGGAATTTAAAAATTTCTAACCAGAAGAGTAATGTAAACATTTAGAAAGTGTCTGGACACATTTATTAATGGCACAGCCCTTCGTGGTTGTTCAGATGTCACAACTCTTAGCTCCGTGTCATCTGGGAGGTAAGCAGGCCTTCCTGGGGCACTGCTTTTGCAGCTGAGTGTGTAACCAGATGGACTGTGTTGCACCAGTATGGCGATTCCATGCCCTGTGGAAGACAGCTTGCTAGGCATGCTTTGTGGTGCCCGCTTATATTCTTAGATTAATGCTGTGAAAAAGAAGTCACAGTAAATCCCCTATATATGAATGAGTTCCCTTCTAAGAGCACATTCATAAGGCCAGTTTTAAGTCCAATAAAGTTAGCCTAGTTACCCAACTAACACAATCGGCTATATAGTACTGTACTGTAATAGGTTTATAATACTTTTCATACAAATAGTATATAAAAGACAAGCACAAAAAATAATGATTTTAATCTTATAGTACAGTACCTTGAAAAGTACAACAGCTAGAATACAGGGTCTGGCATCAGGCACACAGGCAAGAAGAGTTACTGACTGCAGGTGGGGAAGGAGGTGGAAGATAGCAGAGCTGAAGAATCCTCAGCTGTAGGATACGGAGGGCAAGCTGCAATTTCACTCACAGCTGATGCTGATGACACAGGTTCTGATTCCTTGCTGGAACCAGATACATGTTCGTATCTTTGAAAGTTTGTGCCTTGAAGGTTTGTATGTAGGGGATTTGCTGTAGACTTTTCACCATTCATTCCTTACTGCCCTGATTAGGACTGATCACTGAGGGAATAGCACCCAAACTCTTATAGGTAAAGAATCCACCTGCCAATGCAGGAGATGCTGGAGATGCGAGTTCGATCCCTGGCTTGGGAAGATCCCCTGGAGGAGGAAATGGCAGCACATTCCAGTATTCTTGCCTGAAAAGTTTCATGGACAGAGGATCCTGGAGGGCTACAGTCCATGGGATCATAAAGAGTCAGACTGAGCACGCGTGCACAGATCTCTTTTAAGTGAAGCTTCCCAATTGTCCCCTTCTCCTGCCTCACAGACAGAATTTTGACTCTGTTGCTACTTGTACTTTTGCGCTTTTGTGATGGGAGGACAGGCAAGGGGACAAGGACTAGAATCCTGCACATTCAGCCCAACAAAAACATTTTGTAAAATGGAATTTTAAGCAGGAAATTTGTGGGCTGCTTTGTGTAAAGACAATGAGTGGGAGGAAAAAAATGGATTAAAGAAGTGTTGCAGTGGACATGAGCCCTCTGCCTAAGAAAATAAGTCAAGTCCACCTAATTTGGAATTACTTTAGGATCCTCCTCTGGCCATTGAACACATCTCTGCTCACATTCTAACATGTGAGTCTGGCCTTATTTGCGTGGCTCTAGGTTGGATGGACCATGAATCTGGCCAGTTTTAGGCCCATCATAAGCTTTTTGGTGCTTGATTTGATATGTAGTATATAGGAGAAGTGACTGGGAATGGGAAGTTTACCGATAACAACCTTCCAGGAAGAGTAAGAGTGTCCCTGCTCAGGAAAAAGGAAGAAGTTCTTTAATAACAACACATAAGGCAGTGGAGCTTATTCCCAAGCAGTTTCTGGCTGTGCCCAATATGCCCAGCTTCCCAGGTATCAAGGAAGGAAGGAACAGGCAGGCCTTCTCCTGGAAACTGAACTGTGCCACCTTGAGAATCTATGTAGTCTTGAGTTTTACTGCCATAGTAAGATCTTCAACTCCATCCCAGAGGAAGTACAGTATTCTTTGGAGGTAGGCTGGAAAGGTGAAGGCAACACGCCTTGTCTCACCCATCCCAGTGGGCATGGAGGTGGAAGGAAGGTATTGGCAAGAGCATCCGTGGCACCGACAGGAAGACGGTGAGTCAGAACAAAGCTAGTCTGACCTGAGGAGGTCTGGAGGTTGGTCCCTCCCTACTTAGGCAGAGAGGTTGAGGAATGATTCACAGGAAGCTTTAATCTGTGTCTCTTAGCTTTCTAGGACAGTTAAGGACTTGTGGTTCAAAATGGCAGCCCCCACTGTTTTGAGCCTTTGTGGCTGGGGCTCCCTCCCTCGCAAGGTGATGTGATGGGTCTCTATGGTGTGCCCTGCTGTTTCCTCCTCCAGCCTCAAATCCTTTCTCCCCTTGATGCCTCGGGTGAAGTGCAAATTGCAAAGCCTGGAGTGTTTGCGTTGAGCCTGGGTGACGATTCTCAGTCCAACAGGTCCTTGTGTGAGACGGCTGTGTCTGCTATTATAACGATGCCGTAGGCAATATGATGGGTCAGTTGTTTTATCATATGCCTACACAGATGTCTTTTCCTCCTTCTTCCCATCCTCAGAGCCATGCTGTGTAAACACCCCCCAACAATCAGCACAGTATGAAGCCGTATGGAATAGTGTGCCAGGTATATATGAGACGGGCAGGGGTATGGAGAATTCTCTGGAAGGCCTTGATGGATAGACCTTAAAGAAGGAGTGGGATTCAGGGAGAATCAATAAAAGGGTGGGATGTGTGTGTGCGCACACACTAAGTCACTTCAGTCATGTCCAACTCTTTGCAGTCCTATGGTCTGTAGCCTGCCAGGCTCCTCTGTCCATGGGATTCTCTAGGCAAGAATACTGGAGTGGGTTGCCATGCCTTCCTCCAGGGGATCTTCCTGACCCAGAGATCAAACTGGTGCGTCTCTTATATCTCCTGCACTGGTAGGCAGGTTCTTTACCACTAGCACCACCTGGGGAGCCCAAAAGGGTGGTAGGCCACAGCAGTGGCTTTATAGGGAAGGGAGCCAGCCCCTGCTCAGATAAGGCCAAGTGTTTGTCGATGCCATGCCCCCGTTACCTAGCTTCTTCGGGGAATTCCCAGACCTGGCCTACTGAACAGGAAAGCCAGATAAGGAACTGAGTCTTCCCTATAGAAACAGCTTCTGTCTCTGCATGGCCAAAGAGCAGCGTTAGGGGCTCCGAGTCAGGCAGACCTGGCTTTGGGCAAGGTCCTCAGCCTCTGGCCCATTTCTACTTCTGTCAAATGGGGATAATCCTAGTTTTAACTCACAGCACCAGAATGAGCATTAAGTGAAATTATACATTAGCTCTTAGCACAGTGCCTGGCGCAAAGTAAATGCTCAATAAAAGGGAACTTTTCTTTTTCTTAAAATTCTGTTTCCAAGAGCAGCTGCTTCTCTGGTGGCAGTAGATCTGAGAATAGACTCACAAGTATGTCACCAGCTGCTTCTATGACTGTTGCCTCAGAACACATCACCCTTCAAACAAGAGCCATTTCATTATACTCATGGAGATTTGGGGTCAGGAAAGGAGGGCTCAGTGGGAATGGCTTTTTCTGCCTCTCGGTGTCTGGAGCCTCTGCTGGGAAGATTTGAAGGCTCGGGGTGAGGCTGCAGATGAAGGCAGGAATCATCTGGAGGACTTGTTCATGTCCGTATCTGGTGTCTGGGCTGGAGGACTGGAAGGCTAGGATGGCTGGTGAGGTTGCTGGTGTATTGCTCCTCCAGGAGCGTGGTATCTCAGGGCTCTCAGCCTTCTTACATGGTGGCTTAAGACTTCAAGCACAAGTGCTCCAGGGACCAAGCTGCGTCATCCTCTCTGGTCTGGCTTGAAAGTCACGCAGTGTCACTTCCTCTGCTTCCTGGCAGTGGAAGCGAGTCTCAGGCCCACCTAGGTTCACAGACAGGCCACAGACACATCTTTCAGGGGGAGGGGTGTCGGGTCTCATTGGAGGAAGCATTTAAGATGGGAGGTGTTGTGCCATTTGAAAATCAACCTGCCATGCCTGCCCTGGGAATTCTGATGGCAGAGCTGAGGATACAAGATTTTAGGGAGCCAGTCATGCAGCAGCCCCCCACACCCACATGCCAAGAAAGAAGAGTGACTGTTGACAAAATCATCAAGAGTCTGACGTGATGACTCTTTTTTTTAATTTTTATTTTTATCTAGTTTGCAGCTGGGTGCTTCCTAGGCATGGCAGAGATCTGGCCATTGTCCTCAGTCACTTTGAGCCGGGTGGTAGGGATATTCAGGGCAGGCGGGTGTTGGAGATGACTTTAATAAGGAAAGTGGCTGTGTAGGGGCTGTGTCTCTGGCTTTCTGTCTCCTTCTGCTGCCATCTGTGTCTGGAAGAGCTCAGGACTGGAGTCCAGCTGTGTTATCTGAGCTTAATTTGTACAAGATGGCAATGGCTATAGGTGCCCAAGTGGATCTGAGATTTTTGGGCTATAGGTGCCCAAAAGATCTGACTTTTTAAATAGTCATATTTTAGGATGTTGCTGAGAGCAAGGTATCCAGCAAACATGTGCTGGTGACTCTGGTCAGGGAGGTGATACCAGTTTTTCTGTTTTAATCACAGGAAGCTTGGCTATAAGAAAACTTTTCCTTAGCAGCATGAGGGAGGTAAGAAGCAGGTATGACATCTAGAGAAGAGATGAAAGGGAAGCTTCTGTGGAAAACGGGCTAGTCAAGGGGTCACTGAAAAATAGCTTGAAACAGGCTGATGAATTATTGTGCCTACTGGAGCCACTGTCGGTCTCTAAACAGAGTAATTCCCTACCACATTCTCTTCTATCTTCCAGCCCCCAAAGGTAGCAGAAGGCCACTCTTCTTGCTGTTGAGTCATGTGGCAAGCACAGACGTGGGCACATTACGAGGAAGCCTAGTGCCTTGAGCTTCTTCTCAAGTGCTGGTCCACACGTGTATATGTGACTCTCGCTTGCTCCCCGTGGCCCGTCGTCACGACATGGCCAGCCAGTCGGGACTGGCCTGGAACCCTGGACACACTTGGGGTGTGAACCAAGGCCTCTGCGTCACAGTCCCGTTAGCTATCTTAAGGCCCAGGTACCTGACTGAGGACTGGCTCTCCAGGACAACACCCTAGCCAGCTGAGGCAAGCTCGTCTATCAAATCCATCCCCTCTGGCCTGATTCTTAGCCCTAGCCGTTCGCTGAGCTCTCGGTTGCACACCCTTGGCTGACACCGTGAAGCGCAGGGCCCTGGCATCTGGGGCTGGCCCACGGTGCCAGGCCAGTGCAGCACGGAGCTCTTCTGGTCTTAGCGTGTCTGGACTGTGGAGCGGCGTGTGGTCCAGACGGGGACAGTTAGTAAGGTGTGAGTTGGTGGTTACAACTGAAAGCAAAGAAACCATGTTCCTTGGTGGTTGTGGAGAGGCTGGAAGGAGATGGGCAGCTTTAGTCCCTACTGGAAGGAAAGAATAGGTGGGCAGATGTTGGCACAGAGGTAGGGGAGTGGGGCATCCAAAAGCCCCCCTGTACTCACTGAATGCTGGTACCTTCCTATGAGACTGATGACATACAGATTCCCTGCCTGAGCAAGCGGGTCATGCAAAGCCAGAGGATATTCCTAGGACTGGCTGGCCACTCTGTCTCCCTTTAGTGTAATTAATGACTCTGTCTCTTCTCCCATCATCCCCACCCCCAGTACCTAGTTCATTCTTCATCACCTTCCCTGAACAGTTAATAGGTTACTTCTTGTGTCCTTGCTGCCAGCCTCTTGCTTTTTCAGTTCCATTTGTCTCACTGCAGCCTTGGTTGTTTGACTAAAACACAAATCTGCTCACACCGCTTCCCTGCTTAAAAACTGCCTGTGACTCCAGGATAGAACCCCGCCCCTCCGTGTGGCCTGTGTCTTCCGGTCCTGCCCCAGCCCAGTGATCCAGCTCCATCTTTTCCTTTTCCCCTCATGAAGGTTCAGCTCCAGCTACAAGGGACTCTTTCCTATTTCTTTGCGGCATCAAGGTTTTTTCCCCTCTCTGGCTTGGAATCACATTATTCCCCCTCCTTAGAGTGGCCTTCTGATGCTCTCCCATGGACTAAGCCCTGACCCTTCTTTACAGTTGCAAGAGCAGATGTATATTTTGTGACCTTCTTCCGAGGAGTTTCTTCCTTTGCCTGTTATTCGGCAGGAGATGCTCAAATAAGATGGGGCAGAGTCAGATCATCAAGCACATGGCAGCTGAAGCCACTCATCCAGCTTTGCCACTTCCTGGCTGTGTGACTTTGAGTTAGATCCTCACTTGATTCAGCCACAGTTTCTTCATCTGTAACTAGAGATGAGAACACTGCCCATGTTTGAGGTTTTTAAAAGAGATAGTGCTTGTGAAATGCTCAGCACAGTGCCTGGCATGTAGGAAGTGCTCCATAAATACATAAACCCAGTAATGATGATGAAAGTGGTTATAGGTGTAGCTTTGTGGCCAGAACGAATGGGCATAGAAATGTGAGAATGAGCGAACTGCCATCCTGTGTTTCTTGATAAGATCATCTCTTCATCCCATTCTGTTCCTCTCCCTTTGCCTATCGAAGTGTCAGCTGACTTTTTCCAATAACCGAAGCAGTTGGTAACTTTTACTGGCCAAACTCAGTGGATTTTCACACAGGAATGTTTAGTGGGGATGAGTCTTGATCTCTTGGAGTAACAGCCTGGATATTCTCTCAGTTCTCATTGTGATCCTGGGTGTAGGTTGTGTTTTAGAGACTAGTTAACCAAATCACTTTCCATCCATGTTGGCTCCTTCCTGGAGAGGAGGCTGGATGCTCCAGTTAGCCAGGATGGGGCCCTGAGGTCTGTGGACAGAGCCCAGGATCTCAAGAGTTGACCAGTTGGGGCACGTTGCCCTCTGGTGAGGGGCTGCTCCTTGTGCTTCAGAATTCCATCCCGGGTACCCTGACCATTGTTAATAGCACCAGGCTGGTCTGATAGGAGTCTTTCTGAGCCCTGGAGTGTGATGAGCAAGGAGAATCTTCCTGCCTAAAATAACCTTTCCCTCCCGTTTTGAACATGATGAACTGTCATTCCTGGGGTGGATGAGCAATGAGTTACATTTCCCTGTTGGGAGACCCAGGTGCAGAGTTTCGGCGTTGATGCTTATTCTTTGCCTTTCTGATGTATGAACCTCAGCCTTTCTTACCGCTCTCTGGGGGATGCTTCTGCTGATCTGGAGGTGAATCACTGGGTAGGGCACACATTTTAGAAAAGGAAAAAGAGATGTGGATGGTGGCTTGGTATGTGTGGGGGCAGGAACTGAGGACTCGCCTGTGAAAGGGTTAATGATATTTGCCCTGGGCCAAGCCCCAGGAGCTAGAGTCAGGCAGACAGCTGGATGAGTCAGGCAGAGGCGTTTCATAGTTCTTCCAGCCTCATGGCTGAAGGGCCCCTGGGAGAGGATCCTGTACATTGAAGTGGAGATCCTGGATCAAGCACATTTTGTTCTGGGCTCCAATGAACAGCCATGTTGGTCCCACCTGCTACGCTCCGCACCTGTCTCACTTGTCTTGAGGGTGATGGCCCAGGGGTGATGGTGAACTTGAAGAGCCTGGGGTGTCTCTGCTTTATGACTTCTTATCCTCACTCTTTTGAACATTTCACGTTCTCTCCCCAGCTCTCCACTGACCTTACTGATGGTTTGCCCAGCTGTGCCATCTAGAGGGCTGTGACTGAGAGATGGTCGGTGGTATTGAGTTTGCAGGGTTGGCTTGTACAACCCAAAACAAATCTCACAGCTTCTGAAGTGGTGTCAGACCTGGTGCAGGGGGGTTACGTGTCCTGCCCATGAGACCTTCGTCCCAACCCTCAAGCTAACATGCTAGCCATGGTGCTTCTAGCACATCTGTGCCCTGAGTTAGGGCTGGTGAGAAGCTGCCCCCAGCAAGCCTTTGCCACCTCACCTTGTCAAAGCTGTCCTAGTTTGAGTAGCTTCTAGCTCCCCAAATATGTACAGACTTCACTTCTAAAGCCCTCCCATTTACATATAAAGGGCAGGTTCCCTTCTCTAGAAGCATCTAGAGCAATGCTCAAATGCTTTAGCTTTAGAGATTCCCCTCTCGTCCCCCAGGTTCTAGTGGAAAGGACAGTGGACTCAGAATTACATTTGACTCCTAGTTTCTGGGGCTTCTCTGTCAGCTTTCTTCCGCTCTGAACACAATTATCCCTCCTTGTCCCTTCCAGTGAGAAGTAACCTTCAACTTGACAGAGAAAACTACCCTTAGCAGTGGCTCTGCCCATACAGGACATAGGATTAGGTGAGCAGTCTGCCCAATTACTTTATAATCTGAGGCTGCCCCAAGACACATCAAATCCAGATGTGGTTCATACACTGGTGTAGGGGAGACCAGCATTATAGAGACACAAGGGCTTTTAGAGATGGATCTGTTAAACATCAGAACCCTGGAGGGGAGGGGCAGCATGGTACAGGGAAAGGGCATGGGCACAGAATCCAATGCATGGTTCACATCTTGCCTCTCTCTCTCTGCCTAGATGCGGGCAGGTTACTTAACTTTTGAGCCCAGCTTTCCAATCTGTAAAATAAGGATGTCACCCCCCCTTGCAGGGTTGTCATGAGGACTGAATGAGGTGATGTATGTGAAGTCCTTGTATTGTACCTAGGACAATAGCAGACATGTAAGAAACGGTAGCTACTAGTGTTATTAAATGGCCTAATTTTAAAAAATTTAAACAAAAACTGTGTGCTTATTTTAAATGATTTCAACAATATAGATGAACATAGAGAAAAGCTTGTCACCCCACATCCCAATCCCATAGCATTCAGGTGTTTTTCTATGTGGTAGATAGATAGCATATTCTTAACAGAAAGGACTGATCAAATTATGTATTTTTGTATACTAATATCTTCTTAGTATATAGTCACATATATAGTTATATATCATTAAATTGCCTTCTATATATCTTTTAAATATCTGAGTTATTTCAAATCCGAAAAGATGGTACTGTTAAAGTGCTGCACTCAATATGCCAGCAAATTTGGAGAACTCAGAAGTGGCCACGGGACTGGAAAATATCGGTTTTCATTCCAATTCCAAAGAAGGGCAATGCAAAGAATGTTGAAACAGCTGCACAATTGTGCTCATTTCACATGCTAGCAAGGTAATGCTCAAAATCCTTCAAGCTAGGCTTCAACAATATGTGAACCTAGAGCTTCCTGATGTACAAGCCAGATTTAGAAAAGCCAGAGGAACCAGAGATCAAGTTGCCAGCATCCCTTGGATCATAGAAAAAGCAAAGGACTTCCAGAGAAGCATTTACTTCTGTTCATTAACTATGCTGAAGGATTTGACTGTGTGGACACAGCAAACTGTGGGAAATGCTTCCTCCTGAGAAACCTTTACGCAGGTCAAGAAGCAACAGTTAGAACCAGACATGGAACAATGGACTGGTTCCAAATTTGGAAAGGAGTACACCAAGACTGTATATTGTCACCCTGCTTATTTAACTTATATTCATAGTACATCATGCGAAATACTGGGCTGGATGAATCACAAGCTGGAATCAAGATTGCCAGGAGAAATGTCAATAACCTCATATATGCAGATGACACCACTCTAATGGCAGAAAGTGAAGAGCAACTAAAGAACCTCCTGGTGAAGGTGAAAGAGGAGATTGAAAAAGCTGGCTTGAAACTCAACATTCAGAAAATGAAGATCATGGCATCCAGTCCTATTACTTCATGGCAAATAGATGGGGAAACAATGGAAACAGTGACAGACTTTATTTTCTTGAGCTCCAAAATCACAGCAGACAGTGACTGCAGCCATGAGATTAAAAGATGCTTGCTCCTTGGAAGAAAAACTATAACAAACCTGGAGAGTGTATTAAAAATCAGAGACATCACTTTGCTGACAAAGGTCCGTATAGTCAAAGCTATGGTTTTTCCAGTAGTCATGTATGGATGTGAGAGTTGGGCCATAAAGAAGGCTGAGCGCTAAAGAATCGATGCTTTCGAACTGTGGTGCTGGAGAAGACTCTTGAGAGTCCCTTGGACTGCAAGGAGGTCAAACCAGTCAATCTTAAAGTAAATCAACCCTAAATATTCTTTGGAAGGACTGATGCTGAAACTGAAGCTCCAATACTTTGGCCACCTGATGTGAAGAACCGACTCATTGGAAAATACCCAGATGCTGGGAAAGATTGAGGTCAGAAGGAGAAGGGGGCAACAGAGGATGAGATGGTTGGGTGGCATCACTGACTCAACAGACATGAGTTTAAGCAAATTCCAGGAGATAGTGAAGGATAGGGAAGCCTGATATGCAAAGAGCTAGATGCAACTGAACAACTAAACAACAATATATCTTTTATGCATATTTTTAAAGTAACACATGTGTATTATCTGGTTTGACAAGCCAAGTTATATCACAAGGCTCATAATGAAAAATAAAGCTCTCCTGCTCTTGCCTTTCTTACTCCCTGAATCTCCATCCTGGCTAGTGATCTTCTTGAGGGGAGGTACTGGTTTTATTTATATTTGAACACTCTGTACTTAGCACAATGCATATGGGCCCTCTATACATGTGGGCTTTTGGGGGGGAAGGATTTAAGTCAACACTTATTATAGAACATGACATTCTACTAAGAAAAAAATATGCAGCTGAAACCCGTTTCAAATGGAATCATTTTATAGCAGTTTGGAGAGGCTGTCCAAATCTTTGGCTATATCATATGGAGATTTTATTGCCTGGAATGTGGCTTTTGGTTTAGATTTTCAATTTTAACGTGTCTATTTCTGTTTTGCTATAAAGAGATTTTATAGTAGTGAAATTGAACTTTATATTAGTTAGATTAGGTTAGCTATGAGAAACAGACACCCAAAGTAACAGTAGCTGAAATAAATCTGTTTCTCTTGTATGTAAAGGTCTTAACAGGAGACCAGTCCATGGCTGGCACAGCATCTCTGTTCCATGAGCCCTAGAATCCTTCCTGTCTGTACCTCTGCCAGCCTTTGGGCATGATCTTCTCCTCCTAGTCCAAGATGGTATCTCGACCTCCAGCTATCACATTCATGTTCCAGGCAGCACAGGGTAGGAAGGGATGAAAAGAAGAGCCAAAAGCCCTGAGCTGATGTCCTTTAAGACAGGTTACAGAAAGCAGTCACATGATACTTCTTAGTCACCTGGCTGTACCTTGGAACAAGGTGCCTAGGAAATGTTAATGTTATCCGTGGCCAGGTGCCCATCTTGAAATGGAGGGTTCTGTTACTATGGGAGGAGGGGAGCATAACCACTGCAGGGCGACTGGCAGTCTGGGTCACACATTTTAAGCTCTTTTCCTACCATTAATCCCTTGTTAGCCCTTTCATGATACGCTGCCAGGATTGCTAATGTGGCAGTTCGTTTCTGCTGTGTTTCCACTTTGTTTTCTTTCTCACAAATGCTGCTGAGTCTGTCCTTCTTTTTTAACCCTTCCTTGGAGGTGCTCACCCATCCATCCCTCTGGAGTCAGAGGCTTTGGGACACCTGTTTCTTCAATGGGAGATGACAGCAGACGAGTGGACCCTTTCCCCAGGGGCAGTAACCAGCTGTTTTTTTTGCAGAATGGGCTTCCGGTGGCAGCCTGGCCATCAGCAATTCCCAATGGTGGGCAGCAGACCCAGGGGGAGGGGACTGCTGCTAGGTGCCTTTGAATCTAAAGGCACTGTAGAAAGGATGAGTATTCATATTTCTGTTTTTAAAAGGTGTGTAGGTGATACTGTGTTGGTAAAATGCAAACTCATTTAAAAACACTTTTCTCCGGGGTGTTTCATATAGCCTGGTAGTCTGGGGCTCTCCTTGTGCTTTTATTCAGACCTGGGTTATGTCTGGTCCCTATCTCTTGCCCGCTGTGGACCAGCCTGTCTTCATGTCACTCTCCATATTTGCCGTGCCTTCCAGAATGGTTGAGACAATTGAATAAGATTATGCACATGAATCATTTAGTGCCCTGCACACACGAAGGCTCCCATAAGCATGAGCTCTGGTTAGTGTTTTCTTCTTAATCAACACACACTATAAGTACAGCTGTCATCATAATAGAATTTTTTTTAAGCTGAAAGGACATATTTTAAAAGGTCAGGAGTGATTGATGGCGCCTCTGGTGAATCCAATGTAACCAGTCCTCAAACACGTATTTGGGGCTACTGCCTTAACTGACTTAATTAGAAATCTTTGGGGATAGTTAATATTCATTTGTTCGTTTAGGACCATTATTTTTTTGAACACTTATTAGGCCTCTTCAGGTTACAGAAGGGGGGCCATTACAGTTCAGATTTGCCCTGGCACTTGGACAAAATCCCTCCTCTTACCGAGTTCTCTGGCTTTGCCAGGAGTGCACTGCACACGTCCCTTCACTTTGGTTTCCTCTTTTGTACTGAGAGAGTGGATCCGAAATCCCCAACCACCCGATTCGCCCCATCTTTCTATAGTTCTCCCGACAGGGATTTCTGGCTGCCTGCGCCCAGGGTTTGCCGGGAAGCCCCGTTTTCTTTGCTGGCTGTGCCCGCGGAACTCGGCGCAGCTCTGTTCTGCTCACAGTGCTGAACCCGGCTGGGGCCGCAGCGGCCGCCGGCATCTCCCTGCCGCCTCCAGACAATGCCACACCTCTCCCAAGGCGGAGAGTCAGGGAGGCTAGGCGGTGAATCATTTGCCTCGGTGAGCAGGTCTGTCCGGCCTCTCTCGGCCTCGCCCAGGGGGACAGAGTGGGCCGGGGGCCAGGGTGGGGACAGAGAGGCCGGGGTTGGGTGCTGGCCGTGCTCTCACCGCACGCGAGTGGCCAGTGAAGTGAGGCTCTTCCACGTGGCTCCGGCTGATTCAGCCCCACAGCGAGCCTGCTGTGGGATTTTACTGCCGGTTCTCTAGAATGCTGGATGGGGCTGAGCCCGAGGTCTTCTTTCATCCTCTGGAGACAACGGGCTGCAGGAAGCAGTGTCTTCGGTGCTGACTCAGGCACCCTAAGGCCTGGCTGGGTCTGGTGAGGAGAGCTTTTCTCTGGGCTAGAATCCTCTGGTCTAATGCCTCTGGCCTAATAGCCCTTAAGTGTAGCTGGCCTTCAGCTCAGATGGGTGGGGGAGCTGCGCTGACCCCCGGGAGAGACTATCACAGCTTTCAAGGAATTACACTCTTGAGAAGGTCAGAGGTGGGCCACAGGGGCCTGGTGAAGATTGCATAGCACTGAGGCCAGAAAGCCAGGCATTCTGGTTCTTCATCGGTTGCTTTTTCCCTTTCTGCCTTGCTGCGGCTCAGAGATTGTTCTGGGAAGGTGCTTGCCTCTCAGTTGAAAAAAAAAAATTCAGAGAACAAAAAAGAGGTCATTAGAAATTAAAGTCATGATAGGGGAAATGAGAAGCCTAATAGAAGGGTTAGAAGACAAAGTGATGACATTTCAGGAAGAAGATCAAAAAGAGAAAAAAGATGAAAGAGTAGAGGAGAAAAGATTAGAAGATTGGAAGATCAATAAGAAAGCCTAAGACCTAAACAATAGAGGCTCCAGAGAGAGAAAATAGAGAAATATGGGGAAGAAAACAACAGTGAAATACTTCAAGAAAACTCCCTGTAACTGAAGAACATGAGTGTTCAGATTTGAGAGGACTCACAAAGTCTTCACCCAAGGCGCATCCCTCTGATACTTCAGAACACTGGGGATTAAAAAGAGACTCAAAATTTCCTGAAAGAAAAAGACACGTCACATACAGAGCATCAGGAAGCAAAGTGGCTCCGGATTCCTGAACTGCAGTGTTGGAAGCAAGAAACTGATGCATGATGCCTTCAAGATGATGAAGGAAAATCTCATCATTTATGCCAAGTATGGGGATAGAATGTAGAACTTTTATAACAAAAAAGTGTACCTTCCGTGCATTCTAAGGAGCTGTTGGAGAATGCCTATCACTAAAGTAAGAGAAGAAAGCAGCAGAAAGAGAAAGCAGGGTACAGGACAGAGGATACCCATGAAGGGAAGCCCCCGAGGACTGTGAGAGGAGACCCCAGGAGTGGAGCTGTGCATGGGACATAGAGGGGGCAGTTTAGATCCGGAAGTGTGACTGAGGACTGTCATCTCCAACTCGCCTACTGCCACTGTTCCGTCAGTTTAACCTGAGGAATGACTACCTGGGGATCCTCATCAGGATTCTTATCCATACTTGGCTGTCTTGCTCATGTGCTCATGAAACTCTGTTGCCTGGATAGACAAAAATGTTTTCTCTGACCAACCCCAAGAACCTGAGGTAGGCCCAAGTGAATTTAGAAACAGAAAATAGAGGGATTCCACCCCCCACAAACATATTTCTGATGGATGTCCAGTGTCTGCATCTCTCCCCACAATTCCCTGCAGTCAACTTTCCCCACTGTGGCCACCTACCCAGTTTTTCTAGCCCTCATATATGATCTTGCTTACTGACTTTCTCAGGAAGGGCTCTTGTCAGTTCTCCGGGACCATGGCCAGACACTGTTTAGCTTATTTCCTTGAGAGCTTTCTTCTAGCAAAGGCAAGATTTTTTACTGTATTGTGGGTCAAATTGTGTCTCCCTAAAAATGACATGCTGAAGTTCTAACCTGTGGCTATGACCTTATTTGGAAATAGTCTTTGTTTTTTCTTTTTTTTTTTTTTTTCTTTTGGCCATGTAACGTGGCTTGTGGCCTCTTAGTTCCCCAGCCAGGACTGAACTCAAACATTCTACAGCAAAAGTACAGGGTGTCTTAACCACTGGACCTCCAGGGAATTCCAGAAATAGGGTCTCTGTAATCAAGTGAAGATGAGGTCCTGTGGTATGAGAACTGGCCCTTGTCCAATGCTTGGTGTCTTTATAAGAAGAGAGAATTTTGGATAGAGACACACAGTGATGGGAATGCCATGTGAGGACCAGAGACAGACACAGAGGGCAGATGGCCAGTAGAGAGATTGGAGTCATGCTGCCCTAAGCGGGGGAATACAGAATTGCTGGCAGCCACCAGGAGCCTGAAGAGGCAAAGGAGGGTTCTTTCCTACAGCCTTTGGAGGTAGGGAATGCCAACACTTTGATTTTGGACCAGAGGTCTTGCTTCAGACCTGAGATTCAGTAGATTTCTGTTGTTTTAAGCCGCCATATTTGTGTTAATTTGACAGCAGCCCCAGGAAACTAGTACACCTGGCTACATTTGTGCTTGTCACTTGCTTTTTCAAAACTAAATTACATCTTAATTCACAGATGTATACATAGAGGGTAAGATAACAGGGGCGAATAACTGAAGTCACAGCAAGGAGATCAAATCAGTCAGCCCTAAAAGAGATCAATTCTGAATATTCATTGGAAGGACTGATGCTGAAGCTCAAGCTTCAATACTTTGGCCACCTGATGAGAAGAGCCAACTCATGGAAAAGATCCTGATGCCTTGAAAGACTGAGGGCGGGAGGAGAAGGTGGCAACAGAGGATGCGATGGTTGGAGGGCATCACCAACTCAATGGACATGAGTTTGGGCAAACTCCAAGAGATAGTGAAGGTCGGGGAAGCCTGGTGTGCTGCAGTCCATGGCATCGCAAAGAACCAGACAGGACTTAGTGACTGAACAACAGTAGAAGTCAAGATTGTGAGATATCTGGAGAGAGGGGAAGGGATGTGATGGAGAGGAACATGTGGAACTTCTAGGGACTGGATGGAGTCAGATGGGTTTTTATCTTATTCTTTAAATCCTATGTGTTTTATACACCCTTTCATGTGTATATATACTTGACAGTAAGCTTTGAAAAAAAAAAAAACTAAACCAAGCAAAACACAGCTCTCAAAACAGAATTGGACCTATTGTTCAATCTGGGAGAGATGATGTTGAATCATTTGGGCTAAATGAAAGCTTGGGGATGTGGGAACCTTGGAGCCAAGGTGAACATTTAGCGACTCAAAGTCCCTTGTGCTAATGGAGATGAATAATTAATAAGGAATCTCAAAATGATAACTCATCAACCAAAGCTCAATTTCCCATTAGGACATATGGGAAAGTCTCCTCAGTTATGCCAAGTTTGGAGAGCCTGGCCTCCAGCTAAATGATGCTTGGTTGGACTCTCAATGTCCTTTGTGGCCCCCCTGCCTGATTCATTCGCTTCTCCCTCTGTTGTTCTAGCGGGGGATGGACTTGAGATCCTTGGTGGTGGTCTGTGTTAGAGAACATCAAATCCCATAGAAAGTCATTCACCCTCTCTGAATTCATGGAGGATCAAGATTCATTTTGGTGCGAGTTTGCCTTTATTCCTTTCTAACCCTTTTCTTTCTAACAGAGGCACCTGGTCTTAGACTCAGAACTTTGACTAGTGCAGGATCTGCTAAAACTTACATTAATTTTTGTTCTCATTTTATTTATTTGCACAGGTTACCTGATACTAGGAGAATATTTGTTTTTTTCCACTTAAAATAATGATATAAAATGTCTTCTTTTAGTAATTTTTAAAAAGTCAGATTAAAGAAAAGTACTAAGTAAATGGATATAGGTGGTAGCCTGTCTGGAAATAGTGTCCTTGGTTTACTGAGGTTTGGAAAACTGTGATTATCTTACTGCAGATAGAGTAAAACGTGAGCCCTCAGTTGACGCACATGTCGTCTTGAGCTGATCCTCAGATTTGTCACATATCTTTGCATACATCATGCAGGGGGCGCTTAAGGACAACATCTCTATCTTATCTATCCTTGGGTCCCCCTTCCCGCCTGACAGCAGCAGGATGTATTCGTCACCAGTAACCCTGGCTGAGGTAGTCCCCCTTTCTCTGGTCTTGTTGTCTTGCCTGGTACCCACCCGGCTCCCCTCAGTGCTTCACGGTAGGATAATGTAGGAGAGATGTCCCTCCAGCCCCAGCAGCAACAGGATGAGGAAGTGGATAGTCTGAGAAGGTGCACAGAGACTGCTTCAGTGAAATAAGGGACCAGCGAGGGGTCGGTTCTTTCTGAGAGCATGGTCCTCTGCTTGGTTCCTGGAGGGGCGTTGGCATGAGTCTCAGAAAAAAGAGAATTGAGTTTCTGCCTTCTAGAAATTATATTCCATCACATTCTAAAGGGAATGATGAGACAAGTACATGCAGCAGTTGGGAATAATTAAAAGAAGCATATAGGGGACTTCCCTGGTGGTCCAGTGGTTAAGACTTTGCTCTCTTAGTACAGGGGGTTGGAGGTCCATCTGTGGTCAGAAAACTAGATTCTGCATGCTGCAACTAAGATTCTACATGCCATACCTAAGACCCAGTGGTCAGAAACTAAGACCTGGTGCAGCAAAAGAAAAAAAATCTTTAAGAAAATAGTATATAGTGTTAAATTATATGGTACTGGTTTTGGGTGCTGAAGGAATACTTCATGAAAAAGGAAAGCAGTGAAGACTAGTTGATTAATGACAGCATTAGGGATCAGGTGGAAATTGAGCTAAGCCATAAAGATGTATAGGATTTCTTCCTGTTCTCTGGATGGCACAACACGTGAAGAGAGATCCGGCTTCGGAACACCTCTCCATCCTTCACTTGCTGTGGGCAGCTGACTTAACCTCTCTGTGTCTGTTTCAGCACAGGTGTAATAGGGAAAATAATTATGCCTACTTTATAGGGTTGGTTTAAGGATTAACTAAGGTAATGGCATGGAGAAGGCAATGGCACCCCACTCCAGTACTCTTGCCTGGAAAATCCCATGGATGGAGGAGCCTGGTGGGCTGCAGTCCATGAGATCGCTAAGGGTCAGACACGGCTGAGCGACTTGACTTTCACTTTTCACTTTCATGCATTGGAGAAGGAAATGGCAACCCACTCCAGTGTTCTTGCCTGGAGAATCCCAGGGACAGGGGAGCCTGGTGGGCTACCGTCTACAGGGTCGCACAGAGTCGGACACTACTGAAGCGACTTAGCAGCAGCAGCAGCAGCAAGGTGATGGCAAGCTCTTTACATACATCATGTAAAGAGCATAACTCCACTACAGGCTTGTACCTTGGAGACATTTCGGATTTGGTTCCAGACCACCACAGTGAAGTATCACAATAAAGCAAGTCACATGAATTTTTGGGGTTCCCAGTGCATATAAAACACAGGCTACACTGTGTTGTAGCCTATTGAGTGTAGTCTATTATGTCCACAAAACAACGTACATACCTTAATTAAAAATACTTTCTTGCTAAAAAATGCTAACCCTTATCTGAAGCTTCAGTGAGTCATAATCTTGTTGCTGGTGGAGGGTCTTGCCTCAGTGTTTATGGCTGCTGACTGATCAGGGTGGCTGTACCATTTCTTAAAATAAGACACAGATGTTTACAGGATTGATTGACTTTTTTTTTGACAAATGATTTCTCTGTAGCATGCAGTGCTGTTTGATAGTTTTTTACCCACAGTAGAATGAAATTGGAGTCAGTCCTCTCAAACCCTGCAGCTGCCTTATCAACTAAGTTTTATGTAATATTCTACCTATGTTGTTTCAACAGTCTTCACCAGAAGTAGATTCCATTTCAAGAAACCACTTTGTTTGCTCATCCATTAAGAAGCAATTCCTCATTTGTTAAAGTTTTATTATGAGGCAGCAGCAATTCAGTCATGTCTCCAGGCTCTACTTCTAATTCATGTTATTTCTTCTCTTTCCATCACATCTGCAGAGACTTCCTCCACTGAAGTCTTGAACCCTTCAAAGTCATCCATGAGGGTCAGAACCAACTTCTAAATTCCTGTTAATATTGATATTTTGAACATCACTAGTGTTCTTAATGGCATCGAGAATGTTGAATCCTCTCCAGAAGTTTTTTAATTGGCCTTGTGCAGGTTCATCAGATACATCACTGTGGGAGCTATAGTCTTAAGAAGTGTATTTCTTAAATACTTTTAAGATTTGAAAGGCAAAGTTGCTCCGTGCTCCATGGGGCACAGAATGGATGTCGTGTGAGCAGTTGTGAAAGCAATAAGAAACTCATTGTACTTCTCCACCAGAGCTCTTGGGAGGTCACACGTATTGTCAGTGAGCAGTAATATTTTGAAAGGAATCTTTCTGAGCAGTAGGTCTCAACAGTGAGCTTAAAATAATCAGTAAACCATGTTGTAAACAGAGGTGCTGTCATCCAGGCTTGCCTGGTACCCATCCGGGTAAATTTAGCATGACTCTTAAGGTCCCTAGGATTTTTGGAATGGTAAATGAACACTGGCTTCAACTTGAAGTCATCCACTTCATTAGTCCCTAAAAGAGTCTGTCCTTTGAAGCTTTGAGATCATGCATTGACTTTTCTTCTCTAGCTATGGAAGTCCTAGGTAGCAGCTTCTTCTACTATAAAGCTGTTTCATCTACACTGGAAATCTGCTGTTTAGTGGAGTGACCTGCCTTAAAGATCTTAGCTAGATCTTCTGGAAAACTTGCTATAGCTGCTACATTAGCACTTGCTGCTTTACCTTGCACTTTTATGTTATGGAGATGGCTTCTTTCCCTAAACCTCTTGAAACAACTTCTTCTAGCTTCACACTTTTCTTCTGCAGCTTCCTCACCTCTCTCAGCCTTCATAGAATTGAAGAGTTAGGGCCTTGCTCTGGAGAAGGCAATGGCACCCCACTCCAGTACTCTTGCTTGGAAAATCCCATGGACGGAGGAGCCTGGTGGGCTGTAGTCCACGGGATTGCTAAGAGTCGGACACGACTGAGAGACTTCCCTTTCACTTTTCACTTTCATGCATTGGAGAAGGAAATGGCAACCCACTCCAGTGTTCTTGCCTGGAGAATCCCAGGGACAGCGGAGCCTGGTGGGCTGCCGTCTATGGGGTCGCACAGAGTCGGACACTACTGAAGCGACTTAGCAGCAGCAGCAGCAGCAGGGCCTTGCTCTGGATTAGGCTTTGGCTTAAGGGAATGTTGTGGCTGGTTTGATTTTTCTACCTGGACCACTCAAACTTTCTTCATATCATCAATAAGCCTGTTTGCTTTCTTATCATTCGTGTGTTCATTGGGGTAACACTTTTAATTTCCTTCAAGAGTTTTTCCTTTGTATTCGCCATTTGAACAACTGATGCAAGAGGCCTGGCTTTTGGCCTGTCTTGGCTTTTGACATGCCTTCCTCACTAAGCTTAATCATTTCTAGCTTTTGATTTAAAGTGAGAGAGTTTCATCTGAATACCTAGAGGCCATGCTGCTGCTGCTGCTAAGTCGCTTCAGTCATGTCCGACTCTGTGCGACCCCATAGACAGGAGCCCACGAGGCTCCCCTGTCCCTGGGATTCTCCAGGCAAGAACACTGGAGTGGGTTGCCATTTCTTTCTCCAATGCATGAAAGTGAAAAGTGAGAGTGAAGTCGCTCAGACGTGTCTGACTCGTAGCAATTCCACGGACTGCAGCCTACCAGGCTCCTCCATCCATGGGATTTTCCAGGCAAGAGTACTGGAGTGGGGTGCCATTGCCTTCTTGACTAGAGGCCATAGTAGGGTTAATAAATGGCCGAATTTCAATATTGTGTCTCAAGGAATAGGGAGGCCTGAGGAGAGGGAGAGAGATGGGGGAACAGCTAGCTGGTGGAGCTGTCAGAACACACACAACATTTACCAATTAAGTTCGCCATCTTTTGTGGGCATGGTTCATGGTTCCCTAAAACAATTACAACAGTAAGAACAAATGTCACTGATCACAGATCACCATAATAAGCATAATAATAATGAAAAAGTTTGAAATATTGCAAGAATTATCAAATGCGACACAGAGACATGAAGTGAACAAATGCTGTTGGAAAAATGCCACCAGTAGACTTTCTCAATGCAGAGTTGTCACAAATCTTCAATTTTGTTTAAAAAATACAGTATCCATGAAACACAATAAGGCGAAGTACAATGAAACGAGCTAAGTCTGTATATAATAAGTGATCAATAACGGTTAGCTATCATTATTATTTAATCAACCATTTGATTTAGTCACTCAGTCATGTCCAACTCTTTGTGACACATGGTCTGTAGCCCACCAGGCTCCTCTGTCCATGGAATTCTCCAGGCAAGAATACTAGAGTGGGTTGCCATTCCCTTCTCCAGGGGATCTTCCCTACCCAGGGATTGAACCTGGGTCTCTCATATTACCGGCAGATTCTTTACTGTTTCAGCCATGAGAGAAGCCCATGTATTTATACAGTAAAGACGTATTGCATGGTTATTATGTGTCAGGGCCTGCCAGGCTTTCCAATAGAGTTCTCAATACTTTGAACTCAGAGTCCCGTGGTTTCCACATACATATGAGACCCTTAATCATAATACTGGTAACGATAGCTGTAATGTCCTGCGTGCCTATTTATTTATGTGTCAGGCACTCTGGTGGGTGCCTTATCACTGTATTGCCATTAATCTTTATCCTCGTTTTATAGAAGCAGGAATAATGATGCAGAGTTTATGAAACTTAACAAGCGTTGCATGGAAAATGTCAAGCCTGGAATTTAGATTGCCTGTTTTTGTTTTTGTTTTTTTCTATTCTCACTGACTCTTGTTAATGTCACCCTAGCCCATTATGTCCCAGATTGAACTTGGCTTCCTCAAATGGGTTTGTCTTTCAACTTCTCAGTTAGGGGTACTGCTATTCTACTTATTATCCATATCTGAAAGACAAGAGATGTCTTCCTTCTGTGTCAAGCCCCTATATCTGATTAATCACTAGGATTTGAGTTCAGTGCATCTTTTTCTTCTCTTCCTCTGCCTGGCCAGACCTCTCTTGACTTGTATTTGTTAGTTTTCAGCATTTGTTCTACCGCACCCCCAACGACAGGGGGGTTTATACGATACGCTTTCATGGAATTCACCAGATTTTGATAAAAGATCGTTAAGTTTTCCAAGAAGTAAAACCACAGTAGTTTGTTACTGCTGCATCTGTGTTTGTCAGCAGTAGACGCTTGGAATGGGCTCACAGCAGTGGTGTAGATAAGTAAGCTGCTATGAATATAACCTTTCTCTCTTACCTAGGAAAACATGTTTGGAGGAAACTATGCTCCACTCTGTTTTAAAAAGTAAAGCTTTCCCTTTTAGCAAACAGTGCTGGGAAAATTGGATATTCACATGCATAAGACTGCACTGGACCCCTATCTCATATGAATACAGAAATTAACTAAGAATGGATTAACGACCTAAATATGAGAGCTGAAACCATAACACTCTTAGAAGAAAACATAGGGGCAAATCTTCATGAACTTGGATCTGGCAGTTCTTTCGTATTACATCAAAAGTAGAAACAACAAAAGGAAAAATAGGTGAAGTGGACTTCATCTAAATTAAAAACTTTTGTACATCAAAGACCATTATCAAGAAAGTAAAATGCCTATAGAGAGGGAAAAATATTTGCAAATCATGTGTTTGATAAGGGTCTAGAATCCAGGATATATAAAGAACTTATAACTCAGCGAAAGAATGACAGACATTTCTCCATAGGAGACGTACAAATGGCCAACGAGCATGAGAAAAGGTGTTCAGTGTCATTAGTCATTAGGGAAATGCAAATCAAAACCACAGTGAGATACCACTTTACATCTAGTAGGATGACTATAATAAGAAAAAGGAAAAGGAAAATAGCAAGTATGGTGAGGATACAGAGAAATTAGAACCCTCATACATTGCTAATGGGAATGAAGAATGGTTCAGCTGCTGTGGAAAATAATTTGGTGCTTCCTCAGAAAGTCCAACAGAGAATTACCATATATCCTAATAATTCCACTCCTAGGTATACACCCCCCAAAATGGAAAACAGGCACTCAAACAAGTATATGTGCACATATATTTATAGCAGCAGATTCACAATAATCAATAGATGGAAACAGCCCAAATGTCTATCAGTGGACAAAAGGAGAAACAAATTATGGTATATACATATGATGGAATACTGTTCAGTCACAAAAAAGCATTAAAGTACTGGTGTGAGCTACAATGTGGGTGAACCTTGGAAACATTAGAAAGCAATTTAGTGGTTGCCAGAAGCTAGGAAGAGGGGAGAACGGGGATGATGTGTGATGATAATGTTCACTTGCTAAGTTGTGTCCAACTCTTTGTGGCCTCATGGACTGCAGCACACCAGGCTTCCCTGTCCTTCACCATCTCCTGGAGCTTGCTCAAACTCATGACCATTAAGTCAGTGATGCCATCCAACCATCTCATCCTCTGCTGCTCCCTTCTCCTCCTGCCCTCAATTTTTCCCAGCCTCAGGGTCTTTTCCAATGAGTTGACTCCTCATATCAGGTGGCCAAAGTACTGGAGCTTCAGCTTCAGCATCAGTCCTTCCAGTGAATATTCAGGGTTGATTTCCTCTAAGATTGACTGGTTTGATCTCCTTGCTGTCCAAGGGACTCTCAAGAGTCTTCTTCAGCACCACAGTTCAAAAGCATCACTTCTTCGGCACTCAGCCTTCTTTATGGTCCAACTCTTTACATCCATACATGACTACCGGAAAAACCATAGCTTGGACCATACAGACTTTGTTGGCAAAGTGGTGTCACTTTTTAATACACTGTCTGGGTTTGTCATATCTTTTCTTTCAAGGAGCAAGCATCTTTTAATTTCACAGCTACAGTCACCGTCTGCAGTGATTTTGGAGCCCAAGAAAATAAAGTGTGTCACTGTTTCCACTTTTTCTCCATCTATTTGCCATGAAGTAATGGGACCAGATGCCGTGATCTTAGTTTTTGAATGCTGAGTTTCAAGCCAGTTTTTTCACTCCCCTCTTTCACCCTCATCAAGAGGCTCTTTAGTGCCTCTTTGCTTTCTGCCATAAGGGTTGTGTCATCTGCATATCTGAGGTTCTTGATATTTCTCCTAGCAATCTTGATTCCAGCTTGTGCTTCATCCAGCCTGGCATTTCACATGATGTGCTCTGCATATAATAGCTGTTTAATGGATATGGGGTTTCCTTTTGGGGGTGATGAAAATGTTTTGGTACTAGACAGAGGTGGTGGTTGTATAGCATTGCAAGCGTACTAAATGCTGCTGGATTGTTCAATTCAAAATGGTTAATTTTCTGTTATGTGGATTTCATCTCAGTTTTAAAAAACTACCAAAAAACGGCTTTCACAAATTTTGTTGCTTTGATTGTTAATAGTAATACATATTTGGTAGATACCAGTATTTCAGGATACTATTCTTGAGAACCATTGACTGCAACCATCTGCTAGAATTACTGACTACCAGGATTATAACCTCTCTCCTTTGCTGTGGGCAGGACCCCTAGGCCAGAGATTTCTAACTTCCATGCCTTCAGGGGCCCAACTTGTTAGAACAGATGCTTGAGGTCATCTGGGTGTAAGGCCGCAGAGAGTCATGGAGATTAGGTGGAGCTGGGCTGGACGGGCACTGTCTAAAGGCATTCCAGTTTACACAAACTGCCCTGGGCTGCCTCTTGCCTGTTTGCATCTTTTGACTATCCCTCTTAAGCCATCCAGAGACTAATATATTTAGAAAATCACCTTCAGTAGGCCATCCCATTTCTAAAAGTCAGTCTCCTGTCATAGCATCTAAACTTCTCTGCCTTCCTGTTCCAGCATAGAAAGCTCAGCTGGACTCATGAAGCACTGTGAAACCATAACGCTCCTCCCACTGCACCCCGTCCCAGCCACCTGTCCAATCCTGTCACCCCATTGGATCTGTAAGGGGAAGGGCTCTCCCAGAGTCTTCGATTTACAGGTGGCTCAGAGAAATGCTCGGTGACCAGTTACTGCCACTGGGGCGGGCATGGTGGCTTCTCTGGTGCCGCTTCCCCAGCAGTCTGAGTGCTTATTAGTCTGTTATCTCTCTACCCGCAGAGAAGGGGAGAGAGGCACAGAAGAATCTGGGAAGATTTTTGTGATTAGATGAGATAGAGACAGTTGTTTGTTTTAATCTCCCAAGCATTTCAAGGCTGGGACCCATTCAGGATGCTGGAAGCTTGGAGTGGGCGGGGGTGTGTCAGGGGTCAGGGGAGCAGGGGAGAGGGTATGGAGGAAAGAAACTTAGTCCATTAGATCCAGGGAGTGGCTGGAGCTGTTTTCTTTTGTGCTTCTATCCCTATAGCTGCTTGTCATCCCTCTTTGGGGCTTCCCTGGTAGCTCAGTGGTAAGGAATGCACCTGCCAAGTGGGAGACGTGGGTTTGATCCCTGGGTCAGGAAGATCCCCTGGAGAAAAAATGGCAACCCACTCCAGCATTCTTGCCTGGGAAATTACATGGACAGAGGAACCTGGTGGGCTACGGTCCATGGGGTTGCAGAGAGTTGGACAAGATTTGGCAACTAAACAACAACAGTCTCTCTTTACTGCTGATTTTCTGGGACGCACACAGAACATAGAAAACTTTGATGCACATCTTTCATTGTGTAACAATTTAGTGGACGTGTGCTGGGCACGGTTTAGGGGGCAGGAAAAAAAAGTACAGTTGTATGACTTGAGGGATTGACATAGAAAACTTTGACCCACATCCTTTCATTGTGTAACAATTTAGTGGACGTGTGCTGGGCACGGTTTAGGGGGCAGGAAAAGAAAAGTACAGTTGTATGACTTGAGGGATTGACTTCAGCTAAAACCCACCCTCTTCTCCTGCTCTTCGCATTTAGACTTGAACGCCAGAGAGAATCTTCCCTCCTTCTCTGAAATCCTGTGCACAGAGCTCTGAACTCTAGGTGGTTCAGCATCTGGGCCTCAGAGGGGTGCTAACCCAGGGGCCCTGGGAACTGTTCCAGCTGTGGAAATGGAGGCTCGGCTTCCTCACATCCCAGGAGCTCAAATTTAGGGGAAAATCTCTGCCCAAAAGATATGCTTTCATAAGACTTTAAGTAAAGTCACTTGCAGAGGCTCAGGGAAACTGTTCAGACACTGTCTGAAAACCTTAGAAGTCCAAAAAGCACCTCCACTCTTGATGGTGAAAGCCCAGGAGTGCCCTGGAAGAGACAGGAAGCCCGGGGAGCTTCTCCTCAGGAGAGTCAGCTGTGACCCCCTGCTCTTCTGTCCTGGGGTGTGAGGGGGCCCTACGGTGTCACGGTAACAGAGGAGGCTCTTGAGTCAGGCTGCCGGGGTTTCACTCCTGTCCTTATTAGTTGAGTAACCTTGGAAATTTATTTAGTGGCACTGCAGTTTCCTCATCTTTAGAGTAGCCATGGCGATAGTATCTACCTCATAAGGTTGTTGTGAGGGTTGAAGATCATGCCTGCAATATACCTGGCACTAGAATGGATGCATCCGAGGTGTTTAAGGATGGTGGCTCCACCATCCACCCATGGTAGCCGCACGACGGAGCCTGCAGGAGGGGCCCAGAGGAAGGCAGGAGGGCTGTGTATTGCGTGGTTTCCTGTCATTAATGCAGACTCTCTGGTCTCTTCTATATTCCTTGCCTTGTCCAGTACTGATCCTCCAGAAGGTGGAGAATGGAGACCTGAGCAACAAGGTTCTGAAGATCACTGATTTCGGCCTGGCTCGGGAATGGCACCGAACCACCAAGATGAGCGCGGCCGGGACGTATGCCTGGATGGCCCCTGAAGTCATTCGTGCCTCCATGTTTTCCAAAGGCAGCGACGTGTGGAGGTAAGGTCCAGAGGTGAACAGTCAGCCTTCCCCACGTGTATTTTCACTGCACAGATGCCTCGGAGAATTGGTGCAGAATCCCAGGCACCCCCAAGAAGGTCTGGGTGACCTCTTTAGAGCAATTTATACTGAATTCCACACTGCTCAATGACAATTTCTAATGCCTCATCAACCAGAAGTCCCTCCAGTGCTGTGGCTGGTACCAGTTCTATGTAGGCTTCTTTGTGTTGGTGACTGATCCCTCAGAAAGACCAGGAGATTCTAGGGCAGTGTGTACTGACCTACAGGATGGTGGGGGACCCAGTCACTCCTGGAGACCTTCCCCACGGTCACCCTGGCTTCCTCAGCATCAGTGGCTGTTACTGATGCACTTGTTCTCACTGTAAGCTCTTCAGCTGGTGAGTATTGTTTGCGCTGTCTCTTTTTTCCGGGTGGGCTGGAAATTATCCTTTCCAGTTATCCAGTTAAGCTTTTAGTTAAGGATCTGTCTTGTCCATTGAGCATTGATAAAGAAATGGGAAGATGGGTCTCAAGCATGTGCCCAGAACTGCAGAGTCAAAGATTAGACCAACCATCCCTCTAGTTAATGTCAGCCCAAAAGGTCACAAAGACACAGAGCTAAAAATCTTGTTCCCACTAATGGGAGGATGAGCATCTGCAGAGTCTAAGCATCATTATGGCTGTGAGACAGTAGCATCACCTTGGTATACAAAAGAAAAGACTTTAGATCATCTTTAGATCTGTAAGTCCTTTAAAGGACTTATAGATCATCATTATATTTTGTCTATGAAGTTGTTGCTTCTCACTGTGTTGTAAAGTGAGCTTGTATGTGTGTGTATTTTAAATAACAGCTTTTTTTTTAATATAAATTTATTTATTTTAACTGGAGGTTAATTACTTTACAATATTGTATTGGTTTTGCCATACATCAACATGAATCCGCCACAGGTATACACGTGTTCCCCATCCTGAACCCCCCTCCCTCCACCCCTCTGGGTTGTCCCAGTGCACCAGCCCCAAGCATCCAGTATCATGCATCGAATCTGGACTGGCGATTTGTTTCCTATATGATATTATACATGTTTCAATGCCATTCTCCCAAATTTTATTGAGATATTATTCACATACCATAAGGTGTATCTTTTAAAATATATTTAAGTCAGTTGTTTTTTTGGGTGAATTTACATTGTTTTACACTAATCATCATTATTACTAGTTTCCGAAAGCTGCTTTAACAAATTACCAAAAACCTGATGGCTTAAAACAGTAGAAATTTTTAGTCTAGAGGCCAGAAGTCTGAAATTGGTGTCAGTCGAATCGTACTCTCTCCAGAGACTATAGGGCAGATTCTGTTCCAAATAAGGATTCTAGGTATTAGGACTTGGATGTACCTTTTCAGGGCCACCATTCAACCCATGACAAGCAGAATATTTTTCATCACTTAAAAAAGCCCTCAATACCTATTAGCAGTCATTCCCCACTATCTCCTATCCCTACCCTTACTCTCTGGAAACCACTAATTCACTTTCTGTTTCGATGGATTTGCCTGTTTTGGACATTTCGTATAAATGGAATCACATGGTAAGGGGTCTTCTGTGTCTGACTTCCTTCATTTGCATGTTTTCAGGATTCATATATGTTGTAGCATGTGTCAGAACTTCGTTTTTTTTATGGTTGAATAATATCCCATTGTATGGATATACCACAATTTGTTTATTCCTTCATTAGTTGGACTTTTTGGTGGTTTCACTTTTTGTCTAATGTAAATAATGCTGCTACAGACATTTGTGTGAACATATGTTTTCAGTTCTCTTGGGTACATACCTAAGAGAGAAATTGTCTGAGTCGTATGGTAATTCTTTATTTAACTTTTTTGGGAAGTGCCAAACAATTTTTTTGTTTACCATGGCTTACCGTTAGCAACACACGAGTGTTCCAATTTCTCTATATCATCTCGACACTGGTTCTTTTTTTATTGCAGCCATTTTAGTGGATGTAAAGTGGTATCTCATTGTGGTTTTAATTTGTATTCCCTAATTAATGATCTTGTGCATCTTTTCATGTGCTTATTGGTCATTTGTATATCTTCTCTGAATAAATGTGTTCAAATCCTTTACCAGTTTTAAAACTGAGGTATATTGAGTCCTTCCATTTTTATGTTGAAAGAGTTCTTTATATATTCTACATACAAGAACCTTATCGGGTACATGGTTTGCAAATATTTTCTCCCATTCTGTGCATTTTCTTTTCACTTTCTTGATGTTATCCTTTGAAACACAAGCATTTTTAAAGTTTGGTGTCCAGTTTATCAGCTGCTTTTCGATTGGTTGTGCTTTTCGGTGTCCTGTCCAAGAAACCAAGTCATAAAGTTTTATACCTTTGTTTTCTTCTAAGAGTTTTATAATTTTAGCTCTTAACGTATAGGTCTTTGTTCCATTTTGACTTAACTTCTGTATGTGGTGTGAGGTGGGGGTATAATTTCATTATTTTTCTTGTGGCTATCTAGTTGTCCCAGCACCACTTGTTGACAGGACTGTTTTTTTCTTATTAAATTGTCTTGACATCCGTGTCGAAAAGCAGTTCACCACAATGTAAGAGTTCATTTCTGGACTCTCACTTCTACTCCATTGATCTATGTGTCTACCATTATGCCAATGTCACCTGGTTTTTAAGTACTATAGCTTTGTAGTAAGTTTTGAAATTAGGAAGTGTGAGTCTTCCAATTTTCTTCTTTTTCAAGATTATTTTGGCTATTTGGATCTCTTCAATTTCCACATGAATTTTAGGATCTTTCTGTCCATTTCTGAAAAGTAGGCAGCTAGAATTTTGTAAGGATTGTGTTAAATCTTTAGACCACCTTGGGGAGTATTGCCTTCTAAGTAATACTAGGTCTTCCAATCCATGAATATGGGATATCTTTCTATTTATTTAGACCTTCTTTAATTTCTTTCAATGATGCTTTACAGCTTCTGAATATTGAATCTTATTTCCATGCACATTAATTACAGGGTGAAGTAACTATTGTGAAGAAAAGAATATTTGACCAGATCTCATTAGGTTAAGCTATATCCTGATATTCAACTGTTTTTGACCTACAAAAACAGCAATTTCATACACTTCAACTTAACACTTTCATTGCTTGACTGTTGGCTAATTAGATTAGTTGACGTATTAAGCTAATTGGCTGTTACAAAGAGACCTACCAATGAAAGAAATGTGTTTCTTTTTCAAGGAGTAGTCCAGCCTGTCCAAACTGGTGGGACAGCTGTGCCCCTTGAGATTGTTTAGGAACTCAGATTCTTTCAGGATCCCTCAGCATGTTGTTCTTATCTGAACAGTTACATCTGAGTGACAGTTACTTCTGCAGAAGTATTGTATTTATATCCCACAGAAAAGGAGAAAGAGAGCTTATCCAGGGGAAGCAGCTTGTCTTTAATTTGAAGATGACTCCAAAAGTAGGTATTCTTATTTCCACTTTACAGATGAGATAACTGAGGCTTAGATGATTGAACTCAGTTGCCTGGGTTCACCCAGGTGGTAGAGGTAAAGCTGTGATTTGAACTAGATATGTGTCTCTTGAAAATCTGTGCTTGCAGCCACTTCACCATCTGTGTACTCTTAATCCTGCACTTTGGGCCCCCTCTTCCAGGGGGATTGGCCCATGGCCCATGATGCCTGAGACCTAGTAGGATGTCCCAAGAGGGCCAAAGCATGTCTAGGAACTCAGGACAAAGCTGGTTTCCAAACTCACTTATAATGCATTACTCCTTCAAGAAATGTTTATTTAAAAATTACTTACTCTGTGTTATGACCAAGCAAGTGTGCTCGCTTCCTGCTGCATAATGGAAAGACCTAACACCAAGACTTTTGCAGAGAGAAAAAGTTTTTATTGTAGGGCAGCCAAGCAGGAAGCAGTGCTCAGATCTGTCTCCCTAATCGATTGATCCAATACTTTGGCCACCTGAGGTGAAGAGGAACGTCATTGGAAAAGACCTTGATGCTATAGGAAAGATGGAGGGCAGGAGGGAAAGGGGATGACAGAAGATGTGATGGTTGGATGGCATCACCAACTCAATGGACATCAATCTGAGCAAACTCCAGGAGACGGTAAAGGACAGGGAAGCCTGGTGTACTGCAGTCCATGGGGTCACAAAGAGTAGGACATGACTTAGTGACTAAACAACAAAAATCAATCAGCTGTTGGGTGAGATATTTATGTGGAAGTAGGGAATAAGAGGGGAAGGGACTAGGAAATGATTGGTGGAAAGTGATTTTGAGTTTCTGGAGTTCTCTGCACAGTCTTGACTGCTCTTCATGCCTGTGCAAATTCAGGGGGCTTCCCTACATTACGTGAGGTGGATTTTCAGCTTGTAATGTGTGAAGTTCATTATCTAAGTTCACTACTGGTTGTCCTAGTCCCTCAATGTGCCTTGAAGGAGGCTCTCAGCAGGTTGTTTTCTGTATCTGTGGTTTCCCTGGTTTTCTGCAAAACAAGCTTGATATCCTCCAGGTATCATTTTATTCCTATCTCGTTTCTACCTTATGGGCCTTGAGTGCGAGAGGTAATGGTATGGTTTCAGTGTCAGATGCTGGGCTGAGCCTGAGTCCAGCCACCTTCCCTTGCGCTCTCCTACCTTGCCTTCACTCTGCTGAACTCGTCCAGGGCCTTGGGCCTCTGCAGTTGCCAGGTGCCCAGGGCCAGCAGAGTGTGTCTCACTGTTCTTCAAGGATAGTTCTCTGGACCTCTTCCAGGCTGTGATGGGGCGTAGGATGAGAATGGCCCAGACTCCCTCAAGAAGACATTCTTACCCTCTGATTGTGCTGTGCAGGGAGGGCAGTGGTGATAGTCAGAGGGCATCCTCCCATGGTGACTCCTTGCCTGTGGTGTGTAGGATGAGGTGGGGGCATTTTGTTAATTATTTTAAGTTTTTTAAATGACAGAAGGAAAACATGTTCACTGCAGGAAAAAAAATTAGAAAATATGGATAAACAAAAGAGAAAAAGAAAGAAAAGAAGAAAATCACCCACAGTGCACTTCTAAAGATAATCTATGATGACATTTTGGTGTATTTATTCCTGTTCTCATGATCACCCACCCGTCCCTTAAAATGGGATCATTTCTGTTTTGTGAGCTAACTTTTTGACTGTAATGCAGCATGAACATATTGCCATTTTTTTTTTGTATTTATCCTTTTTTACATGAATGCTCATGCTTTTTGTAAAAAAATGGTTTTGTGTATTTTTTATGATTCTTGCTCTTTGGTTTTTTCTAATATTTATTTTTAAGTAACTTATTTATTTGGCTGTGCCAGGTCTTAGTTGTCATACACGGGATCTTTGGTTTGGGGCATGTGGGATCTATGTGGAATCTTTAGTTGCAGCATGCGGGATCTAGTTCCCTAGCCAGGGATTGAACCTGGGTCGCCTGCATTTGGAGCACGGAGTCTTAGCCACTGGACCACCAGGGAAGTCCCCATATTGCCATGTTAATAAGTATTTATTATGTCAATAAATATATTAATGTGTATATTTGTAAATAAATTAGTAAATATGTTGTCATTTTGAATGAGGGTCTGGTTAACAATAAGAAGAGCAATTGTATGCTACCTCCCAGTTTGCAAAGTGCATTCACGTATGGTACCTCAGTTGTCTTTGCTAAGATTATTGAACGGTCAGTGTGGTTCCTGCAACGCGGGGTCCCAGCTGATGACCAAGTGCAGGAGCCCATTCAAGGGAACACCGTCTCCTTTTAGAGAGTGGACCCCTGAGCTGACAGTCTTAAAGTCCATGCAGGTTAATAAGAAAAACAGCCCTGGCCCAGGACAGGTGCAGAATTGCTGACCTTCGGTTCGGAAGGTGTTCACTCTCAGCCTTTCCTTCACCCCTTCCCCACATCCAGCATTACCAGTGGAAAGGATTACTGCACCTCTGAAGGTGGTTAATGATTGACACAGGGTGCATTCCCGAGGGTTTGAGGTTGGGCTCTGAGGACTCTTGGGAAATTACTGGCAGCCCTGTGAGAGCTGGCAGTTCTCTCAGCGGAAGGGATGCTGAAGCAGAGTTCTAGCTAGCTGGTACCGGGAGGCCACTTGTAAATGGTCTTGAACAGACTTCTTGACCTTCTCTTATCCCTGGGAGGGCAAGAAAATAGGCTAAACCCAAGGTAAATCATGTGTACCTCTCCCCAGGGGCTCAGATCCACTTAATGGGTGTTTCTCCAGTCCCCCTTTTGGACTCTAGTCCTGCCAAAGGAATACCAAACCTTCATTTATATCACCCACTTTCTGTTATAAAAATACAGAGGAACATTGGCAGAGGAACACTTTGGTTAATTCATCCCCAGAAGGGCTCCTTCCCTGAATGCTAGTGCCCCTCCAGACCCTTTCTCATTTCAGGCCCTTTCCGTGGAGAAGCACGCAGCATTTTCCAGCAATAGGTGGCAGTTTCAGGATGCAGGGTAGTTATTGTTATTTGTTCCTTGCAACTCTTCTGTGAGGTGTTGGGATTGCCAGTTCTGTTACACGGTTGAGGAAACAGGTTTGGAGAGGTGAACTTGCTTTCTCAAGGTCACACGGCTGTAAGTGGTAAAGCAGGCATTTGACTTAAGTCTAAGTCTTTCTTGAGCAGCACTTCTCCCACTTTTCCTCATTGTGGAGCCCTTCAGATGGAGTGGAAAGCCCATGAACAAAGGACCAAGACAGGTGAGAGCAGAGCTGCCCTTGTGGAAGCTGGAGGGGAGGGTCCGTGGCTCCTCCCGCTTCCAGGTGGCCTGAGACATCACCCTGGAGTAGAACTCAGTGTAAAAACCAGAGCAGGCGGGACTCGAGGACACAGACAGGATACTTTTGGATCTTTGGATACGTTTGGATTTTTGAAAACACCCTGTTTTTCCAGGTTGTTAGGGTTGGGATATCGATTGTCTTTGGCTATATGGAAGAAAGGGGTTTGGGGAACATTGAGTTTTCATTCCTCAGGCTAGGAGTAGGCAGTAGTGCCAGGAACACACACGGGAATGACTCTAGCATGGAATCTAGGTAGCAGTGCCTAGAACTTGTAGGGGTCCCTGGGTGGGTGCTGCCCAGCGTGGCTGCTGTCTGGATAAGTCACCTGAGAGGTTTGGCCGGAAGTGCCCTGGTGCAGTTCCTGATGATATTTGGGGCTGACTCTGCAGCACCTGGTGCAGCCTGCGGGACAGTCTGGCTGTGCCCTCGCTCCTACATCCACGCATCAGCTCATTCACTATGTGAGGGTGTAGGCGTACCGGAGCCTGGGCAAGGCCCTGAGAATGCAAAGGTTACGAACAAGTTGTCCCTGCCCTTTAGGAGACCACAGGCTGGTAAACAAACAACTGAAGGGCTGAGTAACACGTCGGGGTGTCAGGGAAGGCTTCCTGAAGCGTCCAATTGTTCCCATCAGTCTCAGACTAAAATCCAACTTCCTGTCAGGACAAGACAAGACCTGTAACTACCAGTCTACTAGGCTATTTTTTCCCCCCTGTCAAAATACATGAAAAAAATGTATAGTATCTGGAGGGCTCACTGGGAGAAAGCCATTGTCCAAGGAGACTGGCCAGTCCACTCTGAGGGTCCCTCTGTAGAGACCCCTGGGATGCCCTGGCACAGAAGTTGCTTTCCTTTGGAGCCATGCCAGGCCACTTGGAGCCCTTTGACGGCAAGTCCACACCCTTTTTTATGCTGATCCCTGACCTTTCTACCTCCCTTAGCAAAGTTTTGCTCAGGGTTTAGCTGCCCCCTGACTCTGTCCTGGTCTGATGTAGGTGACCTTCCTTTGCGCCCTCATAGTATTTCTGTTGTGACGTCTCTCTCTGTATTCTAAGCACTGTTTTTTTTCTGTTCCTTTCTCTGATTTCTTTGTGGATAAGATCTGTGTATTTTTATCCTATATCCTAGTGCTTGGCATTGAGTTTGATGCATAGTAGATGTTTAAAATGAATGAATAAATGGTGGTGCATTTGAATCAGATCTTGAAAGATAATTAGCAGAGTTTATCAAGCAGAAAAATGGTAGAAGGGCAGTCTAGGGAGAAAGAATTGAGAATTGGTCGAGGTCCACTATGACTTACTCTATATACGCCCTTAATAGATGTGGCTAAAACTTAACTTTTCTCATCTGAAAAATGATCATATTTATCTTGCAGGTTTGTTGTAGGGATTCAAGATGACACTTGTAAATGTCTTAGCATGCTGTATGTACAAGGTACCATGGTCAAATAGTTACTGGGTTTATTATTCTTTTTAAAATTAATATGTCTTCTTGTTGGTCGATGAGTATTACCGATGAGTATTACTGAAAAATTGAGGTTTGTGTTGCAAATATAAGGAAAGACCCTCTTCAACTGCTCATGGCCTCGTGGTTTCTGTTCCTGAGTTATTCCTGTAAGGATTAAACACTGCATGAGTTTGCCTGGTTGTGATTGTGAATTCATAGGATAATTATTCCACTAAACTCTATATTCCTGGTTCTCTAACTCCAAGGACAAATGAAAAGAAATTCTTCATGTGCACTTAGAAGGTAGGGAGGGAACTTGAAGCCTGCCCCGCTCCACCACTGCAGTCTGCCCTTGTGAAACTTGCCCCTTTGAATTAGGCAGAGTTCACTGTTATGGATGCACTCGCGCTGGTCACGGGCAAGAATCTACTCAGCCTAATGGGCACTGCAAGAAATCTTTCGCAGGAACAAAATCTGTTTATTTCTGGTGGTCATCTCTCTGCTTTTCTAAAGCTAAACAAACAATGTATCTGTTGCCATATAATCCAGCAGTCCCACTTCTGGGCATCAGGTCAGATCAGATCAGATCAGTCGCTCAGTCGCGTCCGACTCTTTGCGACCCCATGAATCGCAGCACGCCAGGCCTCCCTGTCCATCACCAACTCCCGGAGTTCACTGAGACTCACGTCCATTGAGTCGGTGATGCCACCCAGCCATCTCATCCTCTGTCGTCCCCTTCTCCTCCTGCCCCCAATCCCTCCCAGCATCAGAGTCTTTTCCAATGAGTCAACTCTTCGCATGAGGTGACTTTCCTTCCAAAGAAATCATTCCTTCCAAAGAACACCCAGGGCTGATCTCCTTCAGAATGGATTGGTTGGATCTCCTTGCAGTCCAAGGGACTCTCAAGAGTCTTCTTGAACACCACAGTTCAAAAGCATGAATTCTTCGGCGCTCAGCCTTCTTCACAGTCCAACTCTCACATCCATATATGACCACAGGAAAGACCATAGCGTTGACTAGATGAACCTTTGTTGGCAAAGTAATGTCTCTGCTTTTGAATAGGCTTCTGGGCATATACCCAGACAAAACTGTAATTTGAAAAGATACATGCACCCCTATGTTCTAAGCAGCACTGTTTACAATAGCCATGGAAACAACCCACATGCCCATCAAGAGATGATTGGTTTAAGAAGATGTGTGTGGTATACGTATTCAATGGACTATTACCTGGCCATTAAAAGGAATGAAGTAGTGCCATTTGCAGCAACATGGATGGACCTGGAGATTATCACACTAAGTGAAGTAAGTCAGAGAGAGAAAGACAAATACTATATATGTCACTTATACGTGGAGTCTAAAATATGACACAAATGAACATATCTACGAAATGAAAACAGACTCGCAGATGTAGAAAACAGATTTGTAGTTGCCAAAGGGGAGGCGAGTTTTGGATTAGCGTTGCAAGCCATTGTATATAGGATGGATAAACAACAAGGTCGTACTCTATGGGCTTTCCAGGTGGCTCAGTATTATAGAATCGGCTTGCCAGTGCAAGAGACATAGGTTCGATCCCTGGGTTGGGAAGATTCCCCTGGAGAGGAAATGGCAACCCACTCCAGTATTCTTGCCTGGAAAATCCCATGGACAGAGGAGCCTGGTGGGCTGCAGTCCATGAGGTCAAGTTGGACATGACCTGGTAACTGAGCACACACAGGCATGGTATAGCACAGGAAAATATATTCAATATCCTGTGATAAACCATAGTGGAAACCAAATGAAAAAGTATACATGTGGGGGGTGTGTGTGTGTATATTATTAAAAAGCAAATACTTTGCCAACAAAGGTCCGTCTAGTCAGAGCTATGGTTTTTCCAGTGGTCATGTATGGATGTGATAGTTGGACTATAAAGAAAGCTGAGCACCGAAGAATTGATGCTTTTGAACTGTGGTGTTGGAGAAGACTCTTGAGAGTTCCTTGGACTGCAAGGAGATCCAACCAGTCCATCCTAAAGGAGATCAGCCCTTGGTGTTCACTGGAAGGACTGATGTTGAAGCTGAAACTCCAATCCTTTGGCCACCTGATGGGAAGAGGTGACTCATTTGAAAAGACCCTGATGCTGGGAAAGATTGAGGGCAGGCAGAGAAGGGGACGACAGAGGATGAGACGGTTGGATGGCATCACCGACTCAATGGAGATGAGTTTGAGTAAACTCCAGGGGTTGGTGATGGACAGGGAGGCCTGTCGTGCTGCAGTCCATGGGGTCACAAAGAGCTGGACACGACTGAGCGACTGAATGGAACTGAATCACTTTGCTATACAGTAGGAATTAAATACAACATTGTAAATCAACTATACTTACATACAATTTAAAAGAAAATAATATATCTGGTGATTAAAGCTAAAGTTTTCTTAAAGCAGAAAAAAATATATTCCTGGGAGCCTTCCTCTTCATCCAGTTTATTACATTCACAATAGCAACCACAGAATAGCTGTGGCCCTTGAGCAATGATTTAAACAATAGAGCATTCATTTCATGATAGCCTTGTCCAACTGCTCATGTCCTTCGCACTTCACAGATGAGGAATTTGAAGAATAAGACTTTGAAACCGAGTATGATTGACTCCAGAGTTTTTGCTTATAGCCAGTAGGGCTTTTTGCTTATAGCCAGTAGGGCTTGGCCTCCCTTTTATATTACGGCAGTATGTCTGTTCTGTTAGTCTCCCTACATGTTAGAGAAGATGTGGGATGCTCGTCAAAGCCTCATTAGCTATTTCAGTGAAGTTACAGCTGTGGTTCATTGTGTGACTTCTGTCTTCTTCCTCTCCCTAGCTATGGGGTGCTGCTTTGGGAGCTCCTGACTGGTGAGGTGCCCTTCCGGGGAATCGATGGCTTAGCAGTTGCTTATGGAGTGGCCATGAACAAGCTTGCCCTTCCCATTCCTTCTACATGCCCGGAACCTTTTGCCAAACTCATGGAAGGTGAGTGACCCCTGGCTGGAACAAAACTGGAGACTGTTTGACCTTTCTGTCAGCACTGGGTAGACTGTGGCCAGTTCTGTATGACCAGTAACTGGAAGAGGAGGTGAAGTAGGAGTCACTCCAGGAGGAATCCTAAAGATGGTTACAAGAGTTAGCTCAAGATGATATCAGCACCCTGCTGCACTGGAGTCACCCCCGTCCCTTCTGTCCATCTAGTGACCGTAGAGCTTAACTTAGAAACTAAAGGCTGTTATGCAGTGCTTCGGTATATTAGTTAATGCAAAATAAGAAGAATAGTAGCTTTTATTTCAAGACCTCAGTGTCTTATGTGTAGAAATGAAGAAGATCTAAGAAGAGAAAAATTCTAAAAGTCGTCTAGTTAGGCCCTATGATTTTTATCACTGAGAAACCCTAAGCTGAGAAAGGTTAAATGGATAGGTAGCCCCCCCATTAGTTAGGGACTGAGCTGAGAGAAGATAGAATTCACTTTTTCTGGGCCCCCTGCTTGTGCTTTTCATCTCATCAGCACATCAAGGAGGGGGACGGTAGCTCATTTATTTATGGGAAATTGAGGCCCAAAGTGTAACTACCCATTGTCACGCCTGGAATCATGTATTATGCTAACTTGATAAACTGTGGTTGTTGTACTTTACGCAAGAAAACTCTTTGGACTTGCCTTTCTTCTGCTAAATGAGTAGAACAGAGTGGGTGCAGAGTTGCTGTGTTGTGTTTCCAGTTTCACTCCTGATGACTGTAATGCTGGGCAGCTTGCTTTACCTCCTGAGCCCTGTTGGGAGTTCCCTCAATGCCAGTTTCTCTGTTTCTGGAAGAAGAAATAAGAGGTGGTTTTCTGTCAGATGTCACGTGACATCCTAAGTCTTCCGTCTGCCTCTGTCCATTCATGCTTCCTGACTCGTGTGCTCCATGCAGATTGCTGGAATCCCGACCCCCATTCACGCCCATCTTTCACGAGTATCCTGGACCAGCTAACTACCATAGAGGAGTCTGGTTTCTTTGAAATGCCCAAGGACTCCTTCCACTGCCTGCAGGATGACTGGAAACACGAGATTCAGGAGATGTTTGACCAACTCAGGGCCAAAGAAAAGGTAAGAAAGAGAAGCAGAAGGCATGTGTTGACTCAGTGGACCTTCTCCACTGGGGCCTCTGAGCAAGACTGTGATGCGGCCACCTTCCTGCTTGGTTTGTGATATCGAAGCAGCTTTTTCCTTCCTGGCTTTATGTGGAGCGTTCTCCAGGACTCAGGTGTGACCTCACACGATAAGAGAGTTTTTCTCTCTTTTGGGGATGTGGTAGGAATAAATGGACGAGGGCATGGCAACCCGCTCCAGTATTCTTGCCTGGAGAATCCCATGGACAGAGGAGCCTGGTGGGTTACAGTCCACAGGGTCACAAAGAGTTGGACATGACTGAAGCAACTGACCGAGCATGCACTCACAGGAATAAGTAAGGGAAGTCATGAGCCCAAAGCTGTCCTTGCAGAGTATCTACTTCACTGTCCAAACTGGAGGAGGAGCACCACTGGGCAAGTACCAACAGGATGTCTCAGTCTGGCGGCTGGACAGATTACGAGAAGGTTCTAGAAAGGTGTCTTGGTTCTGCAATGGACTCGTCAAAGGGGGTTAACAGGATATAGGGATACTTGAACGCTGAGAACAGTTATCAGAGCATCCTGCCAGTGTCTTTGGGGATCAGGATCAGAAACAGCACATGGGCTAAAAATACCACGAGTCTCAAATTATTTGTCATGTTTCATGTTTTTATGGAAAGGGCTCAAAGGCTGAACCAACTGAGGAGTTCAGAGACTCATAGCCCATTAGAGATCTGCCTTTTTGTTTTGGTGACCGTTCTCTGAATGGCCCCGTTTTATGCCGTAGTGTCTAGCTAACAGTCAGGGTCCACACGGAGGAAGCTAATCCAAATCAAAGCAGTTATGTTGCTTGTTCCTCAGGACCTGCAGCTCAGGGCACGAGGGATGTCCAAGGTAGACTTGGTTAATTTCTTCTTTCCCGTCTCACTCCCCACTGTGGAAATTCGGAAAGCAATATAATAGTAGTGTCTAAAATTGTCTTTATGGCTTCCCAGTTCTTTCACTTGCAAGGTCTGAAGAGACCTTTTCATCCGTTTTATCCAGGAGTTTTATGGCCTCTGCTACAGCATGTAGGGCAGGTGTTATTAACTTTTGCATCTCAGAGCTGAAGATCAGTATCTATCTAAAGCCATACAACTAGTAAGTGAGGAGGCAGAATCTTGAACCAGGGCCTTCTGGTTCCAAAACCATCTCTTCTTTCCAATATCATCATTGTTCCCTAAACAAATAACTTAAAAATCATTTCCAAAGCCGATCTGAAGATGTAAATGTTTTGCTGCAATGTAGCAATCCTAGCGGAGAAGGCAATGGCACCCCATCCAGTACTCTTGCCTGGAAAATCCCATGGATGGAGGAGCCTGGTAGGCTGCAGTCCATGGGGTCGCTAAGAGTCGGGCACGACTGAGTGACTTCCCTTTCACTTTTCACTTTCATGCATTGGAGAAGGAAATGGCAACCCACTCCAGTGTTCTTGCCTGGAGAATCCCAGGGACGGCAGAGCCTGGTGGGCTGCCGTATATGGGGTCGCACAGAGTCGGGCACGACTGAGGTGACTTAGCAGCAGCAGCAATCCTAAGCCTGGTTTTGTTGTTTAGTCGTGTCTGACTCTGTGTTTAGTTGTGTCTGACTCTGTGGTCCCATGGACTGTAGCCCACCAGGCTCCTCTAATTCTGTCTATGGAATTTCCTGTCTGTGGAATTTCCCAGTCAAGAACACTGGAGTGGATTGCCATTTTCTTCTTCAGGGTGTCTTCACAGATCAGGGATCAAACTCATGTCTCCTGCATTGGCAGGTGGATTCTTTACCACTGAGCCACCAGGGTACTATTTGGCAAGTCAAGGAGCATTCTGCAGGGGGATGCAATGAGCTTGTGACAATTCTTTAGCTGGGAGAGGGGGTGGATCCTCACTGACCATTGAGCAGAATGATTAAAAGAGACTGTTCCAATTACTAATTATATTCCAACTAGAAGAACCCCAGAGTTCCTGACCTTTTTTGAATCATTAACTCCTGTTTTGTTTTGTTTTGTTTTTTAATTTTTTTTTTATTGAAGTGTAGTTGAATTATGGGCTATCCTGGTGGCTCAGTGGTAAAGAATCCACCTGCCAATGCAGGAGACTCAGGTTCGATCCCTGGGTTGGGCAGATCCCCTGGAGAAGGGACTGGCAACCCACTCCAGTATTCTTGCCTGGAGAATTCCATGGACAGAGGAGCCTGGCAGGCTAGAGTCCGTGGGGTCACAAAAGAATCAGACACAACTTGGTGACTGAACTACAAAAACAAATTGAATTACAGTGTTGCATTTGTTACTGCTGTACAGCAAAGTGATGCAAGTATACATGTGTGTATATATATGTATGTTTATATTCTTTTTCATATTTTTTCCACTATGGTTTATCACAGGATATTGAATATAGTTCTATGATTATTTCTTTTGATTGATGACACTATAAGGGTACCAACCAGTAAGAAAAATGCAAGCTGGATTTTGTCAGAAAGTAGATACTAGGAAAAGTCAAACCAGTTCTCATAGTAGCTAACACGTGTAGAGCATGGGCTATATGCCATGCTCTAAGTAATTTATATGAATTCTTACATAATCTTGCATAAAAAGCTAGTAATTGTTTTAGGTAATACAACCCTGTGATGTTGGTGCTGTTACCTCTGTATTAAATGCGATGCTCATTTTAACTTGCCCAAGGCCACAGATTCAACCACTCTGTTTTGGAGTCCTTGCCTTGAGTGTGTATGGCCTCTCCATTATAAGTCTTGGAGTTCAACAAGTGAGGGTAAAGATAGATGATGAGCTTTCTCTCTGGAGAGATTCCTCTTAAATCATTGTATGTGAAAGATGTGATTTATATAGTACGGAGTTGATGCCCAAATAGGTGTTTCATAAGAAGGGGATTTACCTTGTTGGAGGGGTTCCAGGTATATGGTGCCATAGGCCAGTACTCCATAAATGTCCTGGTTTCCCATGTAATTCACTCTTCAGGTTAGCTCAACCTGCTGCTCCCTTGTATGTGAGGATGGATTGGTTTCTGGGCTGGGGTTCGAATTCCCTTAAAGGAAGGAGTTTAGACCCAAGCCATTCCTTAGACAAAAGCATGTAGGAGAGAGGAAGGCTGAGAGTAGCTTGAACTAATTTTAGCTTTCCCATTTAGCAGCAAAATAACCAACCAAGAATAATTTTTCTGAATCTTCTACGTGTTTTTGTTCTGATGGTGAAAACAAGAAAGCCAAGGGTTTGGAGGACACACAGCAGTCAATCTGTTCATCAGATAAGAAGTTCAAGCTCATTTCTCAGGCACTTGTGATGAATCCGTATTACCATAAAGAAGGGTTGCGTTTATAACATTGTCTTCTCCTCTCCTCATTTCTTTTGTTCATTCATTGACTCAGTAGTTAATTAGCAACTACTGAGAATCTACCCTGTACCAGCCAACCTTCAAAGTGCTCACCCTCTTCTCATTTCTATTCTTTTTATCACTTCAACGGTCATTAGCAGGTATTCTTGCGAACAGAAGGCAAGTTGAATGAAACACTCCTTTCATCAGAATATTTTATTCCCATTTTGCCTCTGTTCTGTCTTCTGTTTTCTGCCTGCTGCTCTGCTTCCCCAGTATGTGACATACTTTTTTTCTAGCCCTGGGTTCCATTTCTATATTTTTATCTAGAGCAGAATGACTTCTTAGAGTGGAGCATTTCATTGAGAATTTTAAGTTCTAATCACAGGAGTGTTGCTCTGACTGCTTTATTGGGGGGAAAAAAAGTCTCCCCTTTCTAGACCTGGTTCTCTCAGGTTGTTGACATGAAAGCTTCTGAAGTTTTAACGCTCTGCTCCAACCCCATTTCAATCCTGAAAGTAAAAGTGTTTGTTGCTCAGTGATGTCCGACTCTTTGCATCCCCGTGGACTGTAGCCCACCAGACTCCTCTGTCTGTGAAATTCTCCAGGCAAGAATACTGGAGTGAGTTGCCATCCCTTCTCCAGGAGATCTTCCCGACCCAGGAATTGAACCTGCATCTCTTGTGTCTCCTGCATTGGCAGGTGGGGTTCTTTACCAGTTGAGCCACAGCCTTTTTTCACTTCATCATGGGCCTGTAGTAACCAGTATTAATAGTTTAGAATCTATAAAGTTGTTTACAGATGCTTTATTCTTTTTCCTGGGTTCTCTCCTATTTCCTGATGCTGTAATCTCCCACCTCTTCCTAGGAACTCCATGCTGAGTTCATTTATAAATTCACGCAGAAGGACAAAGGGAAGGCAAGGAAGAGGTTCTGCCCCCCCAGTGTGGTGGTGTTTCTAGAGCAAGTGCCTGGCAAAGACTTCAGGAAATGTTCTTGCTTCTCTTTGCTGGGCTGTCTCCATCCCTCTAGAGCACATGGCTGCCCTTTAAGATAAGATGAAAGCTTCAACCACATGCCTCAGTGGACTCACTCACCAGGTGAACCAAGATTTAGATGACATGCCTCACGAACCTTTTGAACAGCCACCCTGGGAATGTATTTATTTTTATTTGCACATTAGATGATCCCTGGAGTGTGACTCATTTATAGCTGGCTCATTTTTAAGCTAGATTACCGTAAGTTGGCCCTGGTTTTTAAAAAATTTCCTTTATGTAACAGAAAAAAAAAAAATCAAAATAGAACCGAGACTATGAAAGTTAAGTACATGATTATGATTATATGATCATCACCATATGATTATATTTTCTACCTAAACTTTGTTGTTTTTCCTGGTCACAGATAATTTTAATCAATCAGTCAAGATGTTGTTGTTATTTACTCCCTAAGTCGTGTCCAACTTGTTGTGACCCCATGGATGCAACATGCCGGACTTCCCTCTCCTTAACTATCTCCTGGGGTTTGCTCAAACTCATATCCATTGAGTCAGTGATGCCATCCAACCATCTCATCCTCTATCGCCCCCTTCTCCTCCTGCCTTCAATCTTTCCCAGCATCAGGGTCTTTTCCATGAGTCAGCTCTTTGTATCAGGTGGCCAAAGTATTGGAGCTTCAGCTTCAGCATCAGTCCTTCCAATCACTATTCAGGGTTGATCTCCTTTAGGTTTGACTGGTTTGATCTCCTTGCAGTCCAAGGGACTCTCAAGAGTCTTCTCCAGCACCAGGAACTCTCAGCCCCCTTCTGCAGGGCTTGGCCTGTGACTACCCTAGCTGTGTACTCAGAATGTCTCTTCTGAGCCTGTCTTCCCTTACCATTTGGGTGGTCAGGTGTTCATTTGCCAACTAGTTATCCAGCACCCCCATCTCCTCCAGAGAGTGAAGTGTGGGGCATTAGAGGAGAGCTGTCCAGGTTGCCGTGAGCACTGCTGTCCCAGGAGTGAGCCTCCCCACTGCCCCAGGGGTGCCCCTTCTCTCTGACGGTTGTACCCGCCCGGCAGGAGCTACGCACCTGGGAGGAGGAGCTGACGCGGGCCGCGCTCCAGCAGAAGAACCAGGAGGAGCTGCTGCGGCGCCGGGAGCAGGAGCTGGCGGAGCGGGAGATCGACATTCTTGAACGAGAGCTCAACATCATCATCCACCAGTTATGCCAGGAGAAGCCCCGGGTCAAGAAGCGCAAGGGCAAGTTCAGGAAGAGCCGGCTGAAGCTCAAGGATGGAAATCGCATTAGCCTCCCTTCTGGTTGGTACCCGGGAGACCTGGGGGAGGGCTTCCCAGGTGAGGCTAGTGGTAAAGAACCTGCCTGCCAATGCAGGAGACGTAAGACCACCGAGTTCGATCCCTAGGTCAGGAAGATCCCTTGGAGGAGGGCATGGCAACCCACTCCAGTATTCTCGCCTGGAGAATCCCCATAGACAGAGGAGCCTGGTGGGCTACAGCCCATGGGCCCACAAAGAGTTGGATACGACTGAAGCGACTGAGCACGCACGACCTGGGCGAAGCATGAGTGAGCCGAGGGGCTCGTGCAGCAGGGGGTCTGTGGGAACCAGGGACTGGGCTCAGAAACGTGAGACCCCAGGTTCCTTATAGAGCTGGTTGGAAACCCAGGTTCTATTCCCGGGAAAGCCTGGTCTGCTGAGAAGCTTCACCCTTCCAAGGGGGATTTTGGAGTATGACTGCACACAGAACATGAGGGCAAGGCCATGACCGTGGCTAGCCCGACAGGCAGGTGTGGTCCAGTCTGCTAGAAAGCATGACCATGCATGCTTTTCTACAGGCAATTCCTACAGGCAATTCTTACTGTAGGAAAACCTGGAGAATGAAGATGTCATTGGGGTAAAAGAATCCCAGGGTGAGTGTGTGCATGTGCCTATGAGATAAGAAGACTCCTGGCTCTGCAAAATAACTCAGGGTTTCTGTAATAATTAGTTCTCTGTGTGCAGTTGAGATTAGGATGAATGTTTAAGAATTTGATTTACACGTAACCTTTCAGAAACACATTAGTTGAGCAAAGGTACATTTGCGGTAGGTACCACCTTGGGAAAATGCAAAGAAATAAGAAACTATGAATTAGAGCCTCTGGAGTTTATGTACCCACGGAGGGAGGTGAGTACTCATGTGTGTGTTTATGTAGATAAAAAAGTTCATTGTATTCTGAGCCTGTCAGTCCCCAGGAAAGCAGACTTATTAGAAGTGTAAGGAATCAAGGGAAAATAGCGTAACGGGAGCAGTAGTAGATGATTTTAAGCACTGGGATGGTGACTTAGGTACAGACAAGAGAATCCAGTTAGTGAAATTCAGTGAGTGTTGCTGCACGTTTTTTTTTTTTTTCAGGCAACACAGAGTCTTTAAGCATCTCTGGAGCAACATGTGCCAGCATCTTGATGTGTGCTAAGGAAGCAGATAGAAAAGCCATGGATCCCACCTCTAGGGAGATCACCGTCTAGAGGGGAAACCTAGGTGCCAACAGGCAGATCTTTTTGATAAGCCCTTTGATAGATGGGGAGAATGAAGCCCAGAAACTCAGAGAATGTACATTTTACATTCCTCATGCTCTGATGTAAATGCTTTTGGAATAAACTGGAATTTGGACCATTAACTGCATCTCGCTCACTTTCTCAGATTCCGTGGGTTAATCCTGTTACCCTGCCCTTAATGAGAAGCATCGGTCTCCCTGCTTTGGTCCCTGAGAAAAGCAGATGTGTACTAATAGATTATATGAGACAGAGTAGTTTATGTATTTTATATTAGATTTCCTAGAATAATCAACTGGGCTTCCCCAATGACTCTGTGGGTAAAGAAGCCACATGCCATTCAGGAGACACAGGAGATGCGGGTTCTATCCCTGGGTCAGCAAGATCCCCTGGAAAAGGAAGTGGCAACCCACTCTAGCATTCTTGCCTGAAAAATCCCATGGACAGAGGAACTTGGCAGGCTACAGTCCAAAGGGTCGCAAAGAGTCAGACACAACCAAGTGACTAAGCACACACACACAGAGTGATCGACAAGGTCTCATGATATTTTAAAAATTGATTCCAAGTAGGTACTTGCTGCCTCTATGTACATTATATGGACAGCTTTACGAAAACAGTCTAATGAAGTTCACTTGGGTAGTGAAGCTTCTGTCTCTGCATACATCCAGCCGCCACATCCCTATGGGAAAAAGAAATGATTCTAAAAGAAAACATTTCCCAGTTGAAAAGGAGCTTCTCAGGACATAGTGCCCATCCCTCAAGGCTGCCAGCAAGTATCAATTCTCTCATAGGAATTTTTTTAAATTGAAGTAGAGTTGATGTAACATTTTATACAAATTTCAGGTGCACACATAATGACTCACCATTTTTAAAGGTTATATTCCATTTATAGTTATTATAAAATATTGGCTATATTTCCTGTTTTGGACCACATATCCCTGTTGTTTAGTTGCTAGTATCCAGCTCCTTTGTGACCCCGTGGACTGTAGCCCACCAGGCTCCTCTGTCCATGGGATTTCCCAGGCAAGAATACTGGAGTGGGTTGCCACTTCCTTCTCCAGGGGATCTTTGCAATCCAGAGATCGAACCTTGAGTCTCCTGCATTGGCAGGCAGATTCTCTACTACTGAGCCACCAGGGGAGTCCATATATCCCTGTAGTTCATGAGAATTTGATGATGGGAAAATTCTAACACACACATCTGTTTGTCTTCCCCCAAGCAGACTTCCAGCACAAGTTCACGGTCCAGGCCTCGCCCACCATGGATAAAAGGAAGAGTCTGATCAACAGCCGGTCCAGCCCTCCTGCGAGCCCCACCATCATCCCTCGCCTTCGCGCCATCCAGTGTAAGTCTGTTTCCCAAATTAGCTGGGGCCAGAACACACCAGGGCACCTGTCCCCTGTTCTGTCCAGCCACAGCCTGGTCAGGCTGGCTCCGTCATTACTCTGCCACCTCTCCTGGACAGTATGTGTACACATGCACACGTGTGAGGGCTTCCTAGGTGATGCTAGTGGTAAAGAACCCGCCTGCCAATGCAGGAGGCCTCAGAGACGCAGGTTCAATCCCTGGGTTGGGAAGATCTCCTGGAGAAGGGCATGGCAACCCACTCCAGTATTCTTGCCTGGAAAACCCCAGGGACGGAGGAGCCTGGTGGGCTACAGTCCATAGTGTTGCAAAGAGTCAGACATGACTGAAGTGACTTAGCATGCTTGCACTCACATATGTATGCAGGCCCTTATCCCCCATTACCTCATCTCTCTGTGAACTTGACCCTGCCTCCTCTACATTTCACTGTTAGCCAGATACCTACAGAGGGGTTTGTGGGTGTTGGCGGGATCTTTAGTGAATTACAGAGTAATTTGGGATGTGATGAAGGTACCCTGGACTTGGGATCTGGTATATTTAGGACTTGGGACCTCTGCCATATTTGGAGCATCATGGTATTTCTTTGGTCCATGCTTCCTAGGAAGGGGCTTTGTCAAAGTGCAGGTTCCAAGGTAAACTTGCCAAATACTTTACAATAGTCCAAATCTGAGCCAATTTTATTTTATGATGGTGTTTATTAAAAAGAAGTTAGGCATACCACACATATATACATATATTCCTAGTGTGTGGGAGGGAGAGGTTGAAGGGGCATACGCCCTAATTTAAAGATAGAGAGATTTCATCCCAGAGAAAACCCCCCAAGACCTGAATTTTGGGCTTTCCTTGAAAAATCAAATCAAATCAGTGGATTCTTTTTCTCGTGTGCTCTGTATTTTGCCTCAGTCCCATTAACTCTTTGTTTTCTGATAACTGGCTCCTTCCATTCTCCCCTGGGGAAGGGAATGGCTACCCACTGCGGTATTCTTGCCTGGAGAATTCTACGGACAGAGGATCCTGGAGGGATATAGTCTGTGGGGTTGTGGAATCGAAGATGACTGAGCAACTAACACACTCCTTCTATTCATTGATGATATAAGGCCAGTCACTGAAGAATTTGGGTTTCAGCCCTTGCTCTAAGGTGTCAGGGTCAGGAGAAGGTTCCTCCTCCCCTCTCTGTTATATTTCTCCAGGCCTGTTGCTCCCAGTCTCTAATTTCCCTCTCCATAGTGTTGAACTCCTCACTTCCTTGCTTTCCAGCACTTTCTTACCAAAATTTCTTCACTTCTACATCATCTTTACTCCTTATCTCTCCCACCTACTTTCTCACCCCCTCCCCCCACATCATCCCCCAGGTCAATTCCCACCCACCCACCCCCAATAAAACATGTTCCCTAAGTCAGGTCTGTTTGGAGCTCTGGTGACTGGCTGGCCAGGATTCCACCTTCCACTGGACTCGGAAGAATCTGGGTGGTTTTCCCACATTTGGCACTTTGAGGGCACAGAGTGAATGGTGGCTGGGAACTCCCTTACATGCCCGGCAGGCTCCACTTGGGCACAGAGTTGCTCACAAAGTCTGACTCTCCCACACCTGCAGCTCCAGTTATGTGAGTGTGTGTATCTGGTCAGGAAGAGGCTAGTTTAGGGGGAAGCCTCTCTCTTTTCCTAATCCCATTTGACCTTTATTATTCACAGTGACACCAGGCGAAAGCAGCAAAACCTGGGGCCGGAACTCTGTGGTCCCCAAGGAGGAGGGGGAGGAGGAGGAGAAGAGGGCCCCCAAGAAGAAGGGACGGACGTGGGGGCCAAGTACACTTGGTCAGAAGGAATTTGCCTCAGGAGATGAAGGGTAAGAGCCAGATGATGGGAAATCCTTTAAAAATGCGGCGTGAAATACCTTTTTCTCTGTTGTGTGTTTCATCTTGTTCAAAGAAATTACATGCCTCTTGATCTTTACAAGAAGGTTTTCCAATTGCCTTGTTCCCTGGAACCTCCTAGTTCAGGAGTTGGCACAGTTTTTTTCATAAAGGGCCCAGTAGGAAGTATTTTAGGCTTTGTGGGCCATGTGGTCTCCGTAGTAACTACTCAGCCCCACGAGGTGGTAATGCAGAAGCAGCCACAGATCATGGACAATATGTGAATGAATGGACATGGTTGTGTTCCAGTAAAACTGAACAAAAACAAGTGATGGGCAGGATGTAGCTCGTGAGTTAGTTTGCTGGCCCCTGGAGCATCCTGTTCAGAGGAGCAAGTAGCCCAAGCATTTGGCATGTGCGAGGAGTTCCGCCTGAGTGTTTTACTTACACCTGGCTCTTGTCCTTAAAGCATCTGCCCAGAGGAGAGAGAAGGAAAGGCGAGATGACAGGGCTCTTGAGCGGAGGCTTGTCCTGAACCAGAGGCAGGCAGAGCTACCCGGCCTTGGAGGTGCAGGCGGAGGTCACTCCAGGGCCACTAGCCCTTCTCTATGAGCCCACCCTATAACCATGCTGATGTGTGTGAGACCCCTCTGGACAAAGCACACCGCAGGCCCTGTTGCCTTGGATGTGCTCGTGTTCTCACGGAGGGTTTGCGGCCCACGGGTCCTGGTCTTTCATAGACCAGTTGATTGTAGCATGGTAGTGAAGCGCATGAACGCTGACTCCAGGCTGCCTGGGTGTGAATCCTGACTCCTCCACACCCAGCAGTGGGGCCTTAGGTATCCTCATCTGTTAAATGGGGATTCTCTCCATACCTGTCTCATGGAGTTGACCCTGAGTAAGCTTATCTTTGGGAAGTCCCTTAAAAGGTGGGCTAGCTCATAGTAAACTTGCATAAATAAACTTATGTAAATACTTACTCTGATGATTCTTCCATGCTTCTCATGCAATTCTGCTTCATACCTGAAGAATGCACGTGATGGGCTATACTTCTTATTCTTGTGTTAGAATCTAGAACCATATTTCTTGACTTTTCCAAGTGTGAGGATAAGTAGCAGCCCTCTTTATCCTTTTTAGTGGCTTTCCAAAGAACTTCTAAGGTTGACTATTAGACTTAAAGGTGCCCTCAACCTGTAACTGGCCTTGGCCTTGGTATTTCTCTGAATACTAAGATTTCATGTCCAAAATCTATTTTGCTATGCTAGAACGTGAAAATAAGTTTTGGTTCATGAAGGATGGACTCTTGAAGCCAGGCTTTGGAAATCACTAGTTACCTTGGAACAGAAAATTTATATATGTAGGGCAGGCCTCCCTAAGCTGTATAAGAAATCAGTGATGGAGTCCCCTGGTTGCTCTGCTGTACTAAATTCTGCAAGTGCAAACACTCTCTAGTCTGTCCCTTGAGCTTTGGCTAGAGTGGGGTTGAGCTGGGGCTGAGGAACCCAGTCACCCTGAGTCCCTTGGTATTTATGACATTAGTGTGATTCTGAGTAGGCTTTACCAGGTTGGCTATGGATTCCAACAGTCTCTCTGGTTCTGTTTCATTTCAGTGTATTTTTTGTCTTGCCAGTAAATTCACTGCATTTCAACATTACACAAAACATTAACTTTAGAATTTTCTTCCTCCTTACATAGATTTGCCCTCAAAACTTTTGAAGCAGTTCAAAATATGTGACTTAATTTTTCAGGATTATCAATTCCTCTGAAGAAATAAAATCTCAGGAAAAGACTTAATGTTGGGAATTTTTGAGATCCTCTGTATGATACTGTTTCTAATGTTAGTTCCTGTTGACTGAAGAAAATATATAATGACAAAAAGCTGTACTGAATTCAACAACATTAGGTGAATTTGCATCCCCATCCTTTTAAAAAACAGTATGTTTCTGTAGGAAACATAAGCACCTGTCTGTAATCAGCAGCTATCTATGGATTCACAGCCCCCACCCCTCCTCCAATTAAGCTGTGGCTGCCCCTGGGATGTTTATCCCACAGAGGGAGGTCGTGGACCTGTGACCATTCCAGCAGGGCCATCTTGTTATGATCCCTTCATGATGTGGGCTTTGCAGACTGAACAAGGGGAGGGCAGCTGGCGAGGTAACAGGAGCCCAGCCTTGAGGGTTCTCAGGTGGGAGAGGCTGAGCAGCATGTATCCACTGTTGCCTGCTACTGATTCTCTTTATTCATTGAAGATCCCCTCAGAGACGGGAGAAAGCTAATGGTTTAAGTACCCCATCAGAGTCTCCACATTTCCACTTGGGGTGAGTCTGATCTTCACCACCTCATCACATGTACTATAATAATCCTCCTCCCCGCCCCCGTTTCCTTGTCCTCACAGCACACCCCGCAGAATCAAGCCTCATTATTGCCAGGGCCATGTTGACTTTTTTTTTTTCTGGAAGCAGTACCATCGTGCACCTTGGGAAAATTCCTGTGTTGGTCCGACTTAACGTTTCCTCATTGCCCTGACCACTCCTGTTGTTAAGATTCTCCCAGCATCCTTTGTTTTAGGGAATCAGTACATGGCTGTTTATCCTTTGGTCTTCAGCACAGGCTTTGACGCTGCTGATCTGAATTCCCTGGATCCAGAGCTGGAAGGGATTTATAAGATTTTCAGTCAGAAGTCTCAGGCTGTGGGTTTGGCAGATGTTTTTCTCTGGCTGTGTATTTTGGTTGAAATCACTGATGTCTGGAATGTACTTTAATCACTGGTATTTCTGATAGCACTTGAAACAGAGATCTGCAGGCAGGGGAAAAAGCTGGTCCTTCTCCCTCCCTGGAGATGGGATGGGAAGAGTGGGCTTTAGTTGAATGGCTCTCTCTAGTCCTAAAATGAGAGCTGCCCCTGGTTATAATCCCAGTTACTCCTTGGCAATCATAGCCCGCAGATTCCTCAGGCCTCCTTCACTGTTCTTTAGGAAAAAGACCAGTGCTTGTGGGCCTCTGATGCCCTGTCCTGTAAGAGGGTTGGCGGGGTACCCAGTGTGTGTCCTTGGAATTACTGACTTGCCACTGGGAGCTGATAACAGGGATTTGAAAGCCAGCTCCTGTCCTTTTCCTCTCCGTTCCCAGACAGGCCGAGGGTTCGAGTCCAGCCTTATGTACTACCCACATAGGTCTGTCCCAAAGTGCACTGGGTTGACGCAGCTTTTGTCAGTCGATTTTTGTATTTGAAACATGGATGGCTTTGGAAGTTGCCTAAGCATGCTGGAGGCTTGGAAGGAGAAGTTGAGAAGTGGTGTGAGTGGCGTGGCCTGGCCCATCTCTGTGAGCTCATCGCCCAGTGCTTGCCTTGCACTGCATATCTCAGCATTGCAGTCTTTCTAATGTCACTGGTGTGTTGTATTATAGTCAGTGTCTGTGGAGTCTTGGCCTTTCCCTTAAGTTGGGCTTAGGCAAGACCCTGGCCAGGGCCGGGCAGTCCTCATTCCTTCTGTTCTCTCGCCAGCCTGCCCAGGAGGTCTTCCCACAGCTCCATGGCAGCATGTGTAGGGGTGTGTCATGCCTCTGCTTTTCTGTCCCTAGAGCATGTGCACTTCTGTTAAAGAAGCAGGTGGGCTCAGGAAGCTTTTTGCCTGTACCCTGAGGCTCTTGGGCTTTGCTGTAATGAAGCAGATGGGGAGAGGCCCCCGGAGCTGAGGGTAAAGGGGGTAACCCGTTCTGACAGTTTCATCATTTCCTCTTGTTCAGCCTCAAGTCCCTGGTAGATGGATACAAACAGTGGTCGTCCAGCGCCCCCAACCTGGGGAAGGGCCCGAGGAGTAATCCAGCCCTGCCAGGGTTCACCAGCCTTATGGAGATGGGTGAGCATTGCCTTTGTCTTAACTCCCTCCCGATCCCTCAGGGAAGTTGTGGCCAAGCTTCTTGGACTCTTTCCAAACCTCTAGCACTGCTTCGTGGGGCTGTTTCCTCTTTTCCTCAACTCTTGGTCCCGCACCCTATTCCCTCTGTTTGGCTCTACTCCCATTACAGGGAATATTTCCACATGACCACCGCTGCCGTGGAATCTGCCCTTGACCTCCTGTCCCAAGAGGCTGGTTATAGTCTCCTTAGGGCAGTGAGGCAGGGGGAGGTGTGGAATCAGGCACTTGCCTTTCCTGGGTCTGCTTCCTTGTATTTTAACGTGGGGAATCCATAGAATGGGAGATGGCAATAGAACCCCAGTGTTCCTCCAAGGAAGCTCTTCCAGTGTTGCCCTGTGATTACTAAATGTGTAAGGCCTTCTCCAGGCTGTCTCTCAGAAAGTACTCCTCGCTCTAGAATTCCAAGGTCGTAATCAGTCAGTCCATAGAGTAGACTGGCCTTCATCCATGCCGAGGATTCTAATCCTTTGCAGGAAATGGGTCTTAAGACAAGTCTGTAGGTTGTCAATTCTAGAAATTCAAGGTCCCTTCCCATTTCTTTTTTAATTAATTTTTATTGGAATATAGTTGCTTTACAATGTTGTGTTAGTTCCTGTGTGTGTGTGAGTTGCTCAGTGGTGTCCGACTCTTTACGATCCCATGGAGCCCACAAGGCTCCTCTGTCCATGGGATTCTCCAGGCAAGAATACTGGAGTGGATTGCCATTTCCTTCTCCAGGGGGTCTTCCCAACCCAGGGATCGAACTGGGGTCTCCCACATTTCAGGCAGGTGCTTTATTATCTGAGCTACTAGGGAAGCCCAGAGTTAGTTCCTACTGCACAGCAAAATGAATCAGCTATACATATACATATATTCCCTCCCTTTTGAACTCCCTTCCCATTCCCTTCCAGTTTCAACTTGTAAAATAATTAAGGATGTACCTGTTCTGGGAAACTGACACGGCACTTCTATGACAGAAGGAGCAAATTGGCAGATCCCCTTTTCTGCAAATGGGAAAACAGGCTCTGGGAGGGAGAGCGACTTCCCCATGTTGGTCACTGTTGAGTGTGAAGTCCTATTGGTTCCTGGTCCTGCACCCCTGACTATTCAACCCCTGGATCCCTAGCACTAAGCCAGGGACGTGGGGTTGGGGAGAAGGACCAGATTTTTATTCCTGCAGCCTCGTTCCCATCTTCTGCTCCCCCTCCACTTCTCTCCTCTCCGCAGAGGATGAGGACAGCGAAGGCCCACGGAGTGGGGAGAGTCGTCTCCCGCCGTCACCCAGCCAGTCCTACCTCTGTATCCCATTCCCTCGCGGGGAAGATGGGGATGGCCCCCTCAGCGACGGCGGTCACGAGGAGCCCACCCCGGTCAACTCAGCCACCAGTACCCCTCAGCTGACGCCAACCAACAGCCTCAAGCGGGGCGGCCCCAACCACCGCCGCTGCGAGGTGGCTCTGCTCGGCTGCGGGGCCGTTCTCGCTGCCACGGGCCTCGGGTTTGACCTGCTGGAAGCTGGCAAGTGCCAGCTGCTGCCCCCGGAGGAGCCCGAGCCACCAGCCCGGGAGGAGAAGAAGAGGCGCGAGGGGCTCTTCCTGAGAGCCAGCCGGCCCCGCCGGAGCACCAGCCCCCCATCCCGGAAGCTCTTCAAGAAGGAGGAGCCCGTGCTGTTGCTAGGAGACCCCTCCGCCTCGCTGACGCTGCTGTCTCTCTCCTCCATCTCTGAGTGCAATTCCACCCGCTCCCTGCTGAGATCCGACAGCGATGAGATCGTGGTGTACGAGATGCCCATCAGCCCCGTGGAGGCCCCGGCCCTGAGCCCCTGCACCCGCAACCCCCTGGTCAACGTCCGAGTGGAGCGCTTCAAACGAGACCCAAAGCAGTCACTGACCCCCACCCACGTCACCCTCACGGCCCCCGCACAGCCCAGCGCTCACCGGCGGACTCCTTCCGACGGGGCCCTCAAGCCGGCTGCCCCTCCAGCCAGCAGGAGCCCCTCCTCCAGCAATGGGCTGAGTCCCAGCCCTGGAGCAGGTGAGACCTGCCCTCCTCCTCCTCCTCCTTCCTCCTTCCTCTTTCCCGCCTTGGGGCCTCTCTCCCAGAAGTGGAGATATCAGGCCGACCTCAAGTTCCTCCTCTGACTCAGCCAGTTGAGACAGGCTGCTCTGGGCCACAGGAGGGGACTGACGTCTGTCTGTCCTGTGCCTCAGGGGGGTCTTCCCTGAAGAGGGGAAGCAGACAGGCAGGATCTGGGGAGAATCCCACTGGGACTCCTGTGAGATGCTCAGGCCCTGGATCTGGGAGTGTACGGGCCAGTACTTTCAGGGCGCATCAAGGGTAAGAGGCCAGCTCTGTTTGTTCCCTGGAAAGAAGACTGCAATTACAGGGAGGAATCTGGCCACACACAGGAGGGTATTTTCTGCCACGTAGCTTAGCTCTTGCCTGTCATTACAGAGTGAGTACAGACCATGAGTACAGACACACTTGTAAGGCAGGCTTCCAGCCGGGCATCACACCCTGCATCGCTCATCCCTTACTCACACCTGACTCTCAGACGTGGAGATGCGTCCCGGTGAACTGCCGTGCCGCTGCACACCCTGTCCTTCTCTGGCTGACATCTGAGACACCTGAGCATACACTCTCACTCCTGCCCCATCCCTCGCTCCCTAGAAGACCTCGATCTGACATAAAAACTACCTGAAATCCCATAGGAGAGGAGGGTGTGGCAATACCCTTTCAGTGAGACGCAAATATGAGTGACAGCTGTACTTCACTATTCAGCTTGCCCTTCTCCTGCTCAGATTTTTTTGTTAAAATCAGACAGGTGGCCTCTTTGGAAAAAGAGACCCCCAGATTACTAGTCTTTAGGTTTCTGATGCATTGGAGAAGGAAATGGCAACCCACTCCAGTGTTCTTGCCTGGAGAATCCCAGGGATGGGGGAGCCTGGTGGGCTGCCGTCTGTGGGGTCGCACAGAGTCGGACACGACTGAAGTGACTTGGCAGCAGCAGCGGCAGCAGGTTTCTGATACCTGCTTTGTCCTTGTTGAGCATGCTAAGTCGCTTCAGTCATGTCTGACTGTGCAACTGTATGGACCATAGCACACTAGGCTCCTCTGCCTACGGGATTCTCCAGGCAAGAATACTGGAGGGGGTTGCCATGCCCTCCTCCAGGGGATCTTCCTGACCCAGGGGTTGAAACTGTGTCTGTTATGTCTCCTGCATTGGCAGGTGGGTTCTTTACCACGAGCGCCACCTGGGAAGCCCTTGTTCTTATCACACGTTTATTAAATGGATGAACTGAGAATGAAAGACATTTCCTTAAGTTGTTTCATTACAGATATGACCTCATGTGTCCGATTATTATAAGATACAGGGACCATGGTCTGTGCCCTGGATATGGTCTGTAGTTCACTGTTACACCCCCAGTGCCTGCCAACACACTGCATAACACAGAGTAGGTGCTCATTTCTCAAGTTATCCCAGGTGGTCAGGGCCATGGTCCGTGGGGCGGGGTGGCGGGGGGGTTGGGGCCGGGAGTAAGTGGCGTGTGTGGTCTGTCATCTGATACCTCTCCCTTTGTCTCTTGGACCAGGAATGTTGAAAACCCCCAGCCCCAGCCGAGACCCAGGTGAATTCCCCCGTCTCCCTGACCCCAATGTGGTCTTTCCCCCGACCCCAAGGCGCTGGAACACCCAGCAGGACTCTACCTTGGAGAGACCCAAGACCCTGGAGTTTCTGCCTCGGCCACGTCCTTCGGCCAACCGGCAACGGCTGGACCCATGGTGGTTTGTGTCCCCCAGCCACGCCCGTAGCGCCTCCCCGGCCAACAGCTCCAGCACAGAGACACCCAGCAACCTGGACTCCTGCTTGGCCAGCAGCAGCAGCACCGTGGAGGACCGGCCAGGCCTTCCAACTCTGCTCCCCTTCCAGGCAGGGCCGCTGCCACCCACCGAGCGGACGCTTCTGGACCTGGATGCAGAGGGCCAGAGTCAGGACAGCACTGTGCCGCTGTGCAGAGCTGAACTGAACACACACAGGCCTGCCCCTTATGAGATCCAGCAAGAGTTCTGGTCTTAGCACGCAAAGGGTTGAGGGCGGGCAAGGGGGGACGCAGGAGGAGACGGGGAGGGGAGCTGGCTGGCACAGCCCTTTCTCAGAATTGGACCCCCCTGAGCCTCCCGCCCTACTTCTTGCACTGATAATGCACTTTGAAGATGGAAGGGATGGAAGCAGGGCCCCTTCAGAGGGCTTCTCACCCTGCAGGGCCCTTCTCCCTAGGTCCGCTGGAGGGGCTGTGGCCATCAGCTCTGGCTGTGTGGGGGAGGGAGGGGTGCGTGCATGTCCCCCACCCTCCACAGTCTTCTCGCCTTCAGGGTGACTCTGCAGAGTCACTCAGCCGAATCTGCCTGCTGCTCCCTCTCTTCAGCCCCCAGGGGGTGCCCTCCTGGGGTCCCTCGGTTAGCCCTGAGTTCAGCCTTCCCACACACCCAGTACTGGATGTTCTCTGATTGATTTTGCTCCTCTTCCATGTGCTTTCCCGACACTCATGAATGAGAATCTCATTTGGTGTGAGATGTGAGCTTTTCTGCGTCCTAAGCCCTATGGTGCCGGCTGGAGAACGGAAGGCAGAGTGCCCCCTCGTTGGGCACAGGAATTGAGGGAGCTGGGACCACCTGCTGCACTTCCATGCACCCCCACTTCTTTATTTGAGCCTCCCAGTGGTACGGGACCTGCCTTCGTGAGAACTGGAAGGAGGAGGGAGTTAGGAAATACAGTCGAGTTGCAGTAAAGAGGGTCACAGAGTCTGTCTGTCCTCGTTCCTTTTATAAACACTTAAAGAAGAGCAGAAACCAGCATGTGTTGACAGCACCCATCTCCTGCCTGGGGGTCCAGACGTGGTCAGACCCGGTTCTGAATCAAATATGCACTCGTCCCAGGAATTGCCTGGGGAGGCTCAATCTCTGGTGTCAGTTCTGAAACCAGAGACAAAGTTCCTGTGTTTGCCCCTTTTGTCATCTGATCTGTATGTGTCTTCCCTTGCCTTGATCTGCCCTCCAGTCCCTGGAATTAGTGGATCTGGGGTTACATGTTTGGTGGGGAGGTATCTCTACCATGCACCAGAATAGCATGTAGAATCGGGTCCTAGACACTGGGAGTTGGAGCCGTGGGGCTTCCTGCTTGCCCGTCATCATTCTGCAATGCCCATAAAGCCAAACGAGCCCTTAGTTCCTTGCGTGAATGGATGTGGTGGGTAATGATACCTGTAAGGTGCCCTGTGAGCCCCTCATGTACCCTCATCTTCAAGTCCGAGTGTTGGAGACCGACCAGGGCTTCTTGTCTCTGTGCACAGGTAGCCCCTGCTGCTGGGCCCCAGACCGTGAGTTGGATAGGAAGGAACAGAGGCCAATCCTGGGTTTTCTGGAATTCATTTCCTTGGCTTGAATGTTGAGCTTCTGGAGCTTTCTCACACGGGTCTCCTCCCTTCCTCTTACCCTGAGGCTCCCGAGGCGAGTGTGAACAGTTGTCTTTGAGTGGGGATAACGACAGGAGTCCTTAGTTCACGCTCCTCCCGACCCAAGACTCTCTGTGTCACTCCCCCGTCGTTTATCCTGGCTGTTTCTCTGCAGGCTTTGGAGGCCCGCCTGCAGGTTCCTTGCGTTTGCTGCCCGGGCGCAGGACAGGAGAGCAGCGATGTTGGCACAAGTGATGGATTTGGTCACTGCCCTCTCTGTGACTGTGCTAGAAGTCCTGCCCTGAGGATGGCAAAATGAGTGACCTTGGTTTTCAAGTTGCTCCTTGTTTTACAAGCCCACTGGCAGGCACTTAGGTTCAAGGGCCCCACCTACTTTTGGGCGGGGAGGCACTGTTGGTTCTGTTGCCCAGGGTTCTACTGTTGCGTCTCCTTTCTCTCCGTTTCTTTGTTCAGCGAAGACAGTCCAAAGGAGGTGATTTTTGCCCCCGACCCCACTCCTTGGCTAGAGGGGGTAGGGTGGGGTGGGGGGGCAGTGCTTGAATCCCATCAGCTCAGCCAACCAAGTGACTGCTCTTCATTCTCAGATGGCCTGTGCCCTTTCTGAGGACTCTCCATGGGCCCAGGCCCTAAGCCACCTTCACATCTCTAAACCCTTGGCCCCAGTCTCTGGTCTTCTGGTGGGTGCAGCCTACAGTGTAGTCCAGACCACCCTGGCTCTGGCCAGCGCTCTGGAATGAGGCAAGGAGTCTTTGCTTATTTTCTGGTTTTTGTCGTTTTGTCTAGAGTAAACCCTTGCCACTGGGTGACAGCTGGAACCCGTCTCCTCCTCATCCACCTACCTCCTCATCCACCTAGGGGATGACAAGGGAAGGCGGGGGCTCTACTGTGGGAGGAGCTATACCTACAAGAGGCAGAAGCAGGGTTATTCCGAAGATGCTTCTGTGGGCTTCCATGACGATGGAGGCCTTTCCATCTCAGCTCCTTCAGACTGGGTCTCCGAGGGGCCCCCATCTGCCACTCCCTCTCTCTCTGGGGCAAGGCTTGGGTGGGATAGGATCCTATAGAATAAGGTTTGGGTTGCCCCCCTTTTCCCTTTCCTCGGACACTTTCCACTGCTCTTGGCGGGTGCTCCTTCATGGACGATGGTAATGGAAAACAGATACTGCTCTCTGCCCCTCTGGCTTCTTCAGTTCGTTCCACTGATTCTACATAGGATTGTCCTCTGTCCTTGAGGATCCAGGTCACTGCCAGGGGCTGAATAGATGTCCCAGTTATTTCCATATGTTATGTCTGAGAGGCTTTGAAGGATGCTCTTAGCTTCACATCCTTTAGTATCGGGAGAGTCTATTGTGATGATGATGGTGATGGTACCTGACATTTGGATGACTCAGGATAGGGCTAACCCTTCCTCCTAACCTTTACAAAAGTACGTTATTTGCCTTCTATCTTTGATATACTTGGTGGTAGAGAAAGGGAACGGAGAAGGCAATGGCAGCCCACTCCAGTGTTCTTGCCTGGAGAATCCCAGGGATGGGGGAGCCTGGTGGGCTGCCGTCTGTGGGTTTGCACAGAGTCGGACGCGACAGAAGCAACTTAGCAGCAGTAGCAGCAGAAAAGGGGAAATGCTTAAAGATGAAGATCCAAGTGAAGAGAAGTTAATAAGCTGCTTGGACCGATTGCTGAGTTGGGCACCCGGCTCTAGGACTGAAGGCATTGGCTCTGTTCTCTGTTCTGCTTTTGCTGTCTGACCTTGGACTTGTCTCTTAGTCCCTCTCAGATTTCCTTCCTGTAAGAGCAGCCATCACCTGCTTCCCTCACAAGGGCAAAAAAGCGTGTATCAGAGCAGGTCCGAGAAGCCCGTGGCTCCCGGCCAGCGAACAGGACAAACTGCTGAAGTTGGCGGTGCGGTCCCCACCACCTCTGCCTCTAGGGGACTTGCCTACTTCCTCTGGCTTCTGGAAGAGGCAAGATTTGGAGTTGGCCTAATGACTAATGGGGACCGTGGTCAGGCACGTGCTCTTCTTTATATGGCACCTGGTGTTTAGAAGCATCACTCCTAATTCCCCCACTTAAGTCGTTAGGCTGATCATCCTACCATGAGTGTCTTATGGAGCAGGAAGTGGGAGACAGGGAGCTGGAAGCAGCACCAAAATGATGATTTAGGGCCTCTCGTTTCTTTGAGTCATTTCCCAGAGTCTGATGTGTTTTGAGGCTGGAGTCAGGCCAGTTCCTGAAACTATCTTTAGGAAAGGGTCTGCTGGCCCATAGGACACATGTCATGGTGGGGGCTTCATCACAAGACTGCTTTTCCTTTAGACCACAGTTGCTCAGGACACAAGTCACCCCAAGAGCATCTAGGCCTGATACCGTGTCTGCATTCTTGCTCACAGCGCCCCGTGGGAGACTCCTTCCCGCCCCCTCCCCTAGAAGGAAGGAACCCCATCTTGAGCATTCCTAACTCTTCAAAGTACAGAGCAGCGGGTATTAAAGGACAGCTGTGAGTGGTACCTGCAGGGTTGGTATGTCCATGCGGGTGTGGCAGGCTCCTCTGTGAATGCAGACCCTTGACCATTTCCACGCGTGTCTCATTTAGCCCACCTCTTTGACTCAGGTGTGTGAAGGCAGGTCAGAAACACTGTTGTCTCTTAAAGAATTTCGGGGAGAGGGCAGGTGCTGCCACTTCTGTAGTGCCAGGCTCTTGCGAGGTCTCTGCCGGAGACTGTGGACTGGGGTCGGGGGAAGGCCGCCCATGGTGCCTTGTAATGGAACGGGGCGGCAGGAAACTGGTGATCAGAGCTACCCACCCACTAGTGTGATGTCGCACACATCTCTCCCTCTCTCTGGATCTCTGAGCCCAGCTGTGAGCTCAGGGTGATGCTGCCTTCCCCACCTGTAGCACGAGACCCTTCTAGCTTGAAAGTCTGTAGGTCCCAGGGCCCCTGGTCCAGCACTGATAAGCCTCCCCTGGCTGGGTTGCTTCCCTTTGTGGAGGACTGTGTGTGTGTGTGTGTGTGTGTGTGTGTTTGAAAGTCAAATATTGGCACTCTTGTGTGGTTTGACTGACTAGACCACCTGCTTCTCTCCTTGGCTTCAGGCCTGAGATGCCTACTTGTCAAGTCACAGCTATTATGAGGAACACATTCCCAAATGTCTCTCTTTGGTCAGATGTATCATTATTTTCTTAGATCAGGAATTCAAATGAGTAAAACTCCACATCAGAAGGGGAAACCCTCTACTGCTTCCGGGGAGGCCTCATTCCCTGGCTATGCCCTGGCCTTGCTGCCCAGCACCCACTACCGCAGTCACTGGCATTGGAAGGGCAGGAGGCAGAAACTGGAGTCCTGGCTGATTAAGGCTAATTAACAGGGTGGGGGTAGGTGTCTAATTAGCCTGACCTGGCCCTGCGCTTCTAGTTGGCCCTATGGCCTGGGTGAGCCTCACATTCGCTTATTTTCCATTTGTCCTGCTGCACTATTGACAGGCTCACCCCCTCCTTTGTCCATTTCAGATCTTGGGCCCTAGGGGAGCACCCTGGCCTCCAGAGGCTGCTCAGGGAGCTGTGATTCGTTCTTCTGAAGGTTGGGCTGCTCCATGACCTGGAGCCAGTAGGACTGGTCCTTCCTGATTCTTCTTGGCTGTGGTTCTCTGCATCTCCTGCCTGTGGCCTGGCTTTGGGTCTTTCACTCATGACCACAGCTGGAAATAGAGAGGTGTCTCAGGGCCCAGCTGTTGGCAGCCAGGAGCTTATCTACTCCTGTCTTTGTTTCTTTTGGGAACAGAGTTGCCTTTTCCCTGACCCAGTCTCCCTCCTGACTGGTCTGATCCACCCTCCCTGCAAACACCCACAATCTAGTTTTTCCCGCCTGATGGGCAGGCGTGAACCTGGCAACTAGATAGGAGTCTCAGGATGGACACCAGAGTACAGTGGCAGAGGTTCAGAGACAGGCCTTTCCTGTTGACTGTGCTGGGTGGACGTCCAGGAAATCAGAACCCAGAGGTCAGATTGGTTTACCTAGAGGGGTCCTGGTGGATGATGGCCCCACAGAAATAGTGGTCTTCTCTACACTTCCTGAAGTGTAAAACCAAGTTTCATAAGTATTGGGTTAGCCAAAAAGCTAGTTAGAGTTTTTCCATAAAATACAGAAAATGGGAACGAACTTTCTGGCCAGTCCAATAACCTGTTGCCTGTGTTCCTGAAATCCTTCACATCTAACTACTTGCTTTGAGAGATATGACATTTAAAAAATTTTTGATTTTATGTTCATCGTGAATTTTTCATTAATTTCAACTTTTGAAAGTACTGCTTTGAAATATGATTCATCTGGATAGCGGAGGGTTGTTTTGGTGTTTTTTGTGACCCGCTTAAATTTTACATCCAAGGCGAGTTGCCCCACCTTATCCTGGCCTGAGCTCTGCCTGCCCCTCACCTGAACACACTGAGGGCAGACCTGTGAGGTAGGCTTGGGTTTTTTCTGGTCTTCCTTCCTTTCAGGTTCTGAGTTGGATGGTGACCCTGGAAGTGTCTGCATAGGAATGTGTTGGCTTAACAGCAGTGAGACACTGAGGGCAGTTTTCAGCCTTGGCCCTGTGACTGGGGTAACTTTTCCTGGATGTCCCCTAGCTGCCTGTCAGCCTCTCTGAAACCCTGAGGTCGCTTAGAGGAGTGTAAAGGGAAGGGATTATAGTGGGAAGGATGCTTTCGAGTCTCCATCTGAAAACTCTAGGACATCTCTGAACCTGTAAAGAAGTGAATAAACCGTTCTCCCAGTTCCAGAAAGGACCAAGATGGACAGAGGCATTTTTGCTCCCTTCCACAGGCACGCCACTGCCTGGCGCTCAGTGACCTTCATGTCAGCCATCACGTCACCTCCATCGGTATCCTTTTCGCTACTGTTGTTATTCTCTGTCGTCTTTATTTTACTCTCATCATTTATCTTTCCCTCCAGTTCCAGAGGCCATGCTGGCTATGGCTCTTTGCTTCATCACTGTCAGAATGAGGCATGGGTCCATCCTGGTCTGGGTATGAGGACTAATAATAAATTATATGAAACCATTATATTTCTTCTAGGTGAGTGGTGCTGTCCTGAAAGTGTATATTCTGTTCTTTTCTTTCTTTTTGACTCACTTACCCCGGGGGTGGGGTGGGAGTACATTACCTCCAGCTAAGAATGTGGAAACCAAGGCTCAGATGGTTATAGGCCCAAGGTCACACAGCTAGGAAGGAGTGTTGCTGATCTGTTGGCTCCAAAGTCATCTCTTGTTTTCTCCTGAGCACATTTTAGGCCACTGTTTAGACACTCTGGGATAAAGTCAGCCTAGCTTAGGTCCACCATGCCTCTAAGATGGTTCTCTGTCCAAGGAGGAGTTGTCCTGTGACTAATCAACCACCAGCCTCTGAGACTGGAGACACCCAACAGGGCTTGCAATCTCCCTGGAGCTCAGTCGATCTCCTCTCTGCGCCTGCTACTTCCTTCTCCATCGTTTCCTCTTTATGATTGTTCAGGGGGTGTTGAATATGTCAGTTGCGTAGCTCTTCTCCCAGGATCGCCAAAAGCCTGTGGGCTCTCACTTCTTTTTCCAGCCCACAGTTGCCCCATGACTGACCACTCTTTACTGCAGCTTCGACCCACATCCCTCTGGGCCTCTCAAATTTGGAAGCCTTATTGTAGCTCCTCTTGGGAACTTGAAATCAGGCTTTTGTCTTTTTATTGTATCAGATCACATGCCCTTGTTACCCAGTTGTGGCAAAGAAGGAAGGTGATGAACTTGTCCACTTCTTCCTCTAATTTTCCTCACTACCCACGCTAAACACACACACTCATGCTCACACAGTCACACTCTCACACTCACACACATGTTCATACACACATACACACAGATTTAGTCTGAGACTGTATCAGTATTTTCTAGGGAGGTTAAGGAAAGGAGCTGGAGACGGGTTTTATTTAACTCACAGAAAACCTTTCTTTGGGATTTTCCTCCCCGTTAGAGCCTTTGAGTCTAGGTAAAATGGAAGTTCACATACCCACCCTGGTCTTGTTCCTTTGTGTGTAGCTCCTAATTTTCATTCCCAGGCCTTCCCTGCTCCAGTTTCCTGTCCATGTGTGCTGACCCTGTGTCCTTGAATTCCCATTTTGCTTTGGGATTTAAGTTATTGTAATTTGTCAACAATATTTAAAAATAGAAAAGTCCTGAAGGAAACTTATCAGGTTCTTTTCTTTGGCTTTTTTTTTTTTTCAAGGTACTGTAAATTGTTAACTAGGGATGCCAAGCAGGCTTGGTTCAATGGCTAAACCTCTTATCATATTACAGCGTAAGGCTGATCTCAGCCTGGTCTCACCACCAGAGCACACACAGACTTGAATAAAACTGTTACAATCATGACTTTTGGTTTGCCCTGGTGCTTTGTAAACTTGTTCTTTCCTCTCTTTTCTTCGTAAGTACACAAGATGTCCAAGTAACTGTTTCTTGACGACTGCCATATGTAGGGATAAAATAATGGGAGAGAGGGGTAGATACGGTGCAGGAAAGAGGAGGTAGGCGAGGAACCTCCTCAAAGATTCTAGAGACCCCCAACTGGACCACGGAGGCCCACCAGCAGGTGCCTACCGAAACAGTTCAATTTCTTTGCACAGCTGACTTTGCCCAGGTAGTGAATTTTGGCTTTCAGAACTCCTAGCAAGGATGTGCTCTCTCACGCCATATCAGTGTCCACCCTGACGTTCCTGGTGAAGCTGGGAATGCGGCTGAGAGGACAAACACCAGAGGAGCCGTGCACTTGCGGACAAGGTTTGCCAGCCGTGAGTCATAGGCTCCTTGTGGTCTTGATACTCTGAATGGCACTTGCCAGCTGTGTGACCTTGGGCAAGCCGCTTAATCTCTCTGCGTCTCTTCTGGAGCAAGCTCACCACAAAGCAGCTTTTGTGCTCACTTTCTATGACTGTGCTTTGGGTGAGGCTGAGGGTGAAAGCAGAAGAATTTTGTTTGGGGCCATTCTTTAGTCCGCTGTTTCTCATCACTCAGCTGCATGTGGAAAAGTGGCTTCCGAACTTCCATGTTGACCCACTCACACTTTAACACCTCGACCTTCACTCACTCCATACCTCTGAGCCCCTTTCTCTGCTCCCTGGGGAAGGTGTCTGGGGTGACTGCTAGATGCTTAGACTGTGAGGAGAAAGATGACCTTGTGCTGAACTTCAAAGCTGATTTGACCAGGGCCATATGACCTTTGTCAGGCTGACTGGGCAAAGATGAAAAATTGACTCAACTCCTTGTTCAAAAAAATGCTATGAGAGACATATGTATATAAATTGCTCCATGTTTCTGCAGAGCAGTTTGATCTTGTGGCATTAATTCTATAACATGGACTCAGAAATTTCATTTAGCAACACAGCTAGCTGCAGTGTGCCAAGCCTTGCACTGTCTTGACCTGCATTATTTCATTTACAACATCTCAGCATCCTAAGAGTAGATCCCATTATTCTCTCCATTTTATACTGAGAAAAATGAAGACTGAAGTCCAGGAACAGGCCCAAGGCCACAGAACTATCAAACAGTGCAGCTGGGCTTTGTCTGACTCTAGCCTCTGCTTTCATATCACAAGAATGAGTCAGATGCAGGCAAAGACTTGTTTACAAGTCATCTCAGTGTTATTTACAGGAGGCTTCTAGTGACTACAGATGACCCAAACAAGATTCTGGGGGTCTACTTCTACCCTCTTCCTCCGTCAACATGGAATCTAAGAATATGAGAGCATATTTCTAATTACAAATTAAAAACAGTCTAAATGCCTGGCAACGGGGCTGCTTAAACTTTCCATCTCTGCAAGGCATTTATTGAATATCTTTGTGCCAGGTGCCAGCTGGACACTGGAGATCTACAGCTTGTTCAGATACAGGCCAGTTCTGCAAGACTTCATGGTCTGCTAGAAGAGATTGAAATATACAGACACCTCTTTAAAGTGGTCAGTGTTATGATGGTGCTACAGGAGCACCACGGATTGGCATTAGCCTGAGCTGGGGCTTCACAGACCTCTCCGAGGTGGTGACATCTGAGTTGAGTCTTAAGGGATGGTGGAGCACAAATGCATGAGATGGCTTCCTCTCATAGCAAGCAGTACATGCCTGTCTCTTTCTTGTGGGAAAGTGACCCCAGGTGATACCTCACAATAGGTTCTGATTTTACAATTCAACCATGTGTGAGGTTATGTAGCCATTAAAATCAGATTGTTCAAGAATAATTAAGAAAATAGGGAAGCATTCAAAAGTTTAAAGGCAGGATACCAAAAGCTTCAAAAATAACTTGATCCCAATACACAAAATATACTTCCTTTCCTTTCCATCTTTTAAGAAAATTCCCTTTGGTCAGTTCAGTTGCTCAGTCATGTCCGACTGTTTGCCACCCCATGAATCGCAGCATGCCAGGCCTCCCTGTCCATCACCAACTCCCGGAGTTCACTCAAACTCACGTCCATCGAGTCGGTGATGCCATCCGGCCATCTCATCCTCTGTCGTCCCCTTCTCCTCCTGCCCCCAATCCCTCCCAGCATCAGAGGCTTTTCCAATGAGTCAACTCTTCGCATGAGGTGGCCAAAGTACTGGAGTTTCAGCTTTAGCATCATTCCTTCCAAAGAACACCCAGGGCTGATATCCTTTAGAATGGACTGGTTGGATTTCCTTGCAGTCCAAGGGACTCTCAAGAGTCTTCTCCAACACCACAGTTCAAAAGCATCAATTCTTCGGCGCTCAGCTTTCTTCACAGTCCAACTCTCACATCCATACGTGACCACTGGAAAAGCCATAGCCTCGACTAGATGGACCTTTGTTGGCAAAAGTAATGTCTCTGCTTTTCAATATGCTATCTAGGTTGGTCATAACTTTTCTTCCAAGGAGTAAGCGTCTTTTAATTTCATGGCTGCAGTCCCTTTGATAAGCATAAGTAAAAGATGGAAAGATAGTCAGTTATTGATATCTCTATGGAGAGGTATTATGGATAACCTAAAAATGTTCTTTACTTTCAAAACTTTTAAGGCCTTTTTCAAAGAATATATGTTCCTTTTATAGTCAGCAAAACAATGATGACTGTAGCAGTTTGGGGGTACTTCCTCATGTAATCAGGGGTCTCTGCAGATGTTCCACAGATCCCTTGCTTTGAGGCTGACCCCCTTGTGCCAAGCAACACAGCACAGTAACTGCAGAAGCCCTGCTGTTGGAAGATGAAATTGGTGCTGGGCCCAGGGCTAGCTTCCCATTCCAAATGGTATCTCTTCTCTTCCTTACCCCTTTCCTCATCATTTCCTCCCAAGGGAGAGATGGTCCTGGACTGGTGAGCCACCTGCAAAATGCAAGCAAAACCTGGTGAGAAGACATGAAGAAAGTCCTAAGAGAGAAGGTACATGGAGGCCTTCAACAGGGCATAGCTGGTTAGGAATGTCTGGCTATGGATGGGCCTGTCATGCACTCCTAGGTTTGCAACACATAGACACACCCCTCCATGAAAGGAACTGGGCTGGGCCAAGGTACACCACACCCTGTTCAGTTGATGATGGAATGTGCTTCATTCAAGGCTGGGATGTGCTAATCCTCTGATCCCTCCAGTCCCCACCCAATCTAGTCTGACCAGCTCAAGTTGGAGAACACGTTCTGGGGTAGGGGCATGGGGTGGTGGTGGTGAAGAGTGGGCTTCTGCACTCTGCCCTGCCCCTACTCTCAGAGGCTGGTCACACTGCAGCTACCCAACTGGGAGGGTCTCTTGGGCAGTCTCAATGGCAGGCACTGGAGACTTCCTTGTGTAAGGGGTAAGGGGGATCAGCCCTAGCAAACATGCTCACAAAATACAGGTCTGATCATGTTACACCCTAAGGTCTGTAAGAGAAGATTCACATTCTTTAGCATGGCCTTGAGGGCCCTTCAACATCTGGTCCCAATCTTCCTTCCCAAACTCCTACCACACTGTCCCTGCCCCAGGCCATCTCCATACCTAAGATGCTACCCTTCTCTTCTACCTATAAGATTTGATCTTCCAGGAACAGAGACCTCCTGTTGGAAAACCATTCTCCTTTGTATGAGCATGAAACCACACAACTCAAATAGGACTTGAACCCACGGGCCAGAACTCCAACCTGGCAGAACTCAGACTGGAACTTGAACCCACTGTCTTCTAATTGCAATCACACACTTGGTCTCAGGACTTAATGATTAGCTCAGGTTCTTGGCTTAAAACCCAATATTCAAAAAACTAAAATCATGGCATCTCTTCCCATCACTTCATGGCAAATTGATGGGGAAAAAATGGAAACAGTGACAGACTTTATTTTCTTGGGACCCAAAATCTCTGCGGATGGTGACTGCAGCCATGAAATTAAAAGACGCTTGCTCCTTGGAAGAAAAGCTATGACAAGCATAGACAGCATATTAAAAAGTAGAAACATCACTTTGCTGACAAAATTCGATCTAGTCAAAGCTATGGTTTTTCCAGCAGTCATGTACGGATGTGAGAAAAGGCTAAGCACCAAAGAATTGATGCTTTTGAACTGTGGCGCTGGAGGAGACTCTTGAGAATCCCTTGGAAAGCAAGGAAATCAAATTGTAACAGGAGGGAAAGGGGCCAGGCACAACTTTTGAAAGAATAACATAGCCCAAGGATACAACATAAACTGATTAGAATTAAATGGGTCCAAGATGCAGACAAGTCAACTTTGATAAGACCTCCATCCTCAATCAACAAGCTAAATAATACACCCAGAAGCGCTGCCATGAATAGCAAGAGTTCCAAAGAATAGCAAGGAGAGATAAGAAAGCCTTCCTCAGGGATCATTGCAAAGAAATAGAGGGAAACAACAGAATGGGAAAGACTAGAGATCTCTTCAAGAAAATTAGAGATACCAAGGGAACATTTCATGCCAAGATGGGCTCGATAGAGGACAGGAATGGTATGGACCTAACAGAAGCAGAAGATATTAAGAAGAGATGGCAAGAATACACAGAAGAACTGTACAAAAAAGATCTTCACGACTCAGATAATGATGATGGTGTGATCACTCACCTAGAGCCAGACATCCTGGAATGTGAAGTCAAGTGGGCCTTAGGAAGCATCACTACGAACAAAGCTAGTGGAGGTGATGGAATACCAGTTGAGCTATTTCAAATCCTGAAAGATGATGCTGTGAAAGTGCTGCACTCAATATGCCAGCAAATTTGGAAAACTCAGCAGTGGCCACAGGACTGGAAAAGGTCAGTTTTCATTCCAATCCCAAAGAAAGGCAATGCCAAAGAATGCTCAAACTACCGCACAATTGCACTCATCTCACCCGCTAGTAAAGGAATGCTCAAAATTCTCCAAGCCAGGCTTCAGCATTACGTGAACCGTGAACTTCCAGGTGTTCAAGCTGGTTTTAGAAAAGACAGAGGAACCAGAGATCAAATTGCCAACATCCGCTGGATCATGGAAAAAGCACGAGAGTTCCAGAAAAACATCTATTTCTGCTTTATTGACTATGCCAAAGCCTTTGACTGTGTGGATCACAACAAACTGTGGAAAATTATGAAAGAGATGTGAATACCAGACCACCTGACCTGCCTCTTGAGAAACCTATATGCAGGTCAGGAAGCAACAGTTACTGGACATGGAACAACAGACTGGTTCCAAATAGGAAAAGGAGTACGTCAAGGCTGTATGTTGTCACCCTGCTTATTTAACTTCTATGCAGAGTACATCATGAGAAACAATGGGCTGGAAGAAGCACAAGCTGGAATCAAGATTGCTGGGAGAAATATCAATAACCTCAGATATGCAGATGACATCACCCTTATGGCAGAAAGTGAAGAGGAACTAAAAAGCCTCTTGAGGAAGGTAAAAGAGGAGAGTAAAAAAGTTGGCTTAAAGCTCAACATTCAGAAAACTAAGATCATGGTATCTGGTCCCATCACTTCATGGCAGATGGATGGGGAAACAGTGGAAAGTGTCAGACTTTATTTTTTGGGGCTCCAAAATCACTGCAGATGGTGATTGCAGCCATGAAATTCAAAGACACTTACTCCTTGGAAAGAAAGTTATGACCAACCTAGATAGCATATTCAAAAGCAGAGACATTACTTTGCCAACAAAGGTCCATCTAGTCAAGGCTATGGTTTTTCCAGTAGTCATGTATGGATGTGAGAGTTGAACTGTGAAGAAAGCTGAGTGCCAAAGAATTGATGCTTTTGAACTGCAGTGTTGGAGAAGACTCTTGAGAGTCCCTTGGACTGCAAGGAGATCCAACCCGTCCATCTTAAAGGAGATCAGTCCTGGGTGTTCATTGGAAGGACTGATGCTGAAGCTGAAACACGAATACTTTGGCCACCTCATGGAAAGAGCTGACTCATTGGAAAAGACCCTAATGCTGGGAGGGACTGGGGGCAGGAGGAGAAGGGCACGACAGAGGATGAGATGGCTGGATGGCATCACTGACTCTATGGACATGAGTTTGGGTAAACTTCGGGAGTTGGTGATGAACAGGGAGGCCTGGCGTGCTGCGATTCATGGGGTCGCAAAGAGTCGGACACGACTGAGCGACTGAACTGAACTGAACTGAGGCGATATGACAGTCCCAAGGCACTGTGAAAAGACCAAGGAGTGGACAGTGGCCCAATTCCTGGAAATCTTCACCTTGTAGATTAAACAAAGATGTACAACTTGAGAGTTATGAGTTAAGTTTTATTTGGGGCAAAAAGAAGACTGCAGCCCGGAGACAGCGTCTCAGATAGCTCTGAGAGACTGCTCCAAAGCAGCAGTGGGAGAAAGTCAATATATAAGATTTGGGTGAAGGGGGAGTTCAATACCATGAAGCACTCATTTTACAAAAGGTTTTTTGTTAGTCATGAGGGTCTGATATCACCATGAAGGGATTTAGTGCTTCTCTAGATATGAGGAGATGCAAGGATGGAGATCATAAAATCTGCTCCTAAAAACATCCAGCTATCTAATGACTTGTCCCACCAGATTCCCTGGAGCGCAGAGTGCCTCACTCCACCCTGACTCCCTTAGGGGTTGTTGAAGGTGAACAGCTATAGCAGCAGGGGTTCAATCTCAGTAGAGGCAGATGGCAAACACCTTTGTTGTTCAGTGATTGGCAATGCTCTTGGTAAGTGCCAATTTGTAGTTGACAACCCTTTCCCAAAAATAGTTAGAATAATCCTCCCACTCATTAACATATGAAATTACCCAGCCTATAAACACTAACTGCACCATGTTCCGCGGCTGCACTTGCCCTCTGCGATGGCCCACACTCAGTCTGTGGGGTGTGCTTCTCTCTGCGTCTAAATAAATCTATTTCTTACCTATCATTTTTTCTCTCACTGAATTATTTCTTGGATGAGACGTCAAGAACCTGAGCTTCAGTATGTTCTGAAACCAGGTAGCATGGGTTTTGGTTGGGTTTGAGTCCCAGCCACATGGGTTCAAGTCCCAATCTGAAATAAATGGTTTCAAAACAAATCAGTCCTAAAGGAAATCAACCCTGAATATTCATTGGAAGGACTGATGCTGAAGCTGAAGCTTCAATCCTTTGGCCACCTGATGTGAAGAGCCAACTCATTGGAAAAGACCCTGATGCTGGGCAGGAAGAGAAGGGAGTAACAGAGGATGAAATGGTTGGGTAGCATCATCGAATCAATGGACTTGAGTTTGAGCAAACTCTGGGAGATAGTGAAGGACAGGGAAGCCTGGCATGCTCTAGTCCATGGGGTCGCAAAGAGTCAGACATGACTGAGTGAACAACAACAGGATCTTGATGTCTCTATGCAAACGAGAGAAAAAGTGATAGGCAAGAAGCGGATTTATTTAGAGTTCCATAGACAGAATACAGTTCATCTCAAAGGCAAGAGCAGGGACTTTTGTGGTGGTCCAGTAGTTAAGACTCTGCACTCCCAATGCAGGGACCCAGGTTGTCTCTGGTCAGAGAAGCAGAACGTGCTACGACTAAGAGTTTGCACACTACAACTAAAGACCCCGCATGCCGCAAGCAAGACTGAAGATCCTGAGTGCTGCAGCTGAGAACCAGTGCAGCCGAATCAACAAATACTTAAGAAAAAAAAAGGCAAGAGCAGCCCCAGGGTGTGGAGTGAGTGCAGCCAAAGTGGAAACACACTCCACAGACAGAGGGTGGGCCATCTCAGGAGAGAGGCCCCCAAATACAGGGTGGTTCATTTTTATAGGGTGGGAAATTTCATAGGCTAATGAATGGGAGGATTATCCCAACTATTTTGGAGAAGAGGTGGAGATTTTCAGAAACTGGGCCACCGCCCACTTTTTGACCTTTTATGGTGGGACTCACAACTGTCATGGTACCTCTGGGTGTGGCATTTACCATGCTACTGTATTGCATGAGATTCAGGGTTCACTGGAAGTCAGGTCTTGGACCTACTTGGCTCTGGTCAATTTTTGTCATGTCCTATGGCTCTGTCATTCTCTTAAAGGTTGTATGCTGCCCCCTTGCCTCCTGTTTCAAGCAGACTCTCTGCTACCTACCCAAGTGTCGAAGTTGACTGTAATTTAATTAAGTGGTCAAATTTGGGTTGGGAAGGCAAGGGAGAATTGAGCTAGAGAAAGAGGAAAAGAGAAGAAAGGAAGAGAGGCTGGATTCTGCCCCTAGAAGCTCACAGTCTCTGTGGTGACACCAAATACTCCAGGATGCACTGAAGAAGCATACAGTGGGACTCCTGCAGATTAAGACAGGCCAGTCCTGAGGTTCATGGCTAGTGGGGAGGCAGGCAGTTAAAGAAACACTGACTCCCATCTTGTTCTGTGCTTTACCCAACTTGAAGAGAAAACTCATCCCTCTGATAAATACTTATCTATCTCCTCCTCTGATCTGGGTTGCAGGATGACTGGCAGATTTCAATTCTGTTCGGGGCCAGGCAGGTCAATGAATGCTGCATTCTTAGGACAAAAAAGATGCAGTCAGGGGTAGGGGTGAGGAACTGTGACAAATGAGAGGCAAGGCCCATCTAAAGGCAACCACTTTTTAAAAAAACAATGTGTTAAACGTGTTCCATCTGTGTTTTGAACCTGTGAGAGTGAATGACTTCTCCCATTTTGGAGTTTACCATCTAGTGAGGAAGGGGCTTCCCAGGTGGCGCTAGTGGTAAAGAGCCTGCCTGCCAGTGCAGGAGACATAAGAGATGTGTGTTCAATCCCTGGGGTGGGAAGATCCCCTGGAGCAGGAAATGGCCACCCACTCCAGTATTCTTGCCTAGAGAATCCAGTGGACAGAGGAGTCTGGAGGGCTGAAGTCCTTAGGGTTGCAAAGAGTCGGACAGGCCATAGGGTCACAAGAATCGGATATATGGAGAAGGAGAGGTGGGAAGTGATGTCTAAATTGAGACTTGAAAGATGAGTAAGACTGAAATAGTTACTGGGTAGTGAAGGTAAGGAGATTCCAATATTACAGGCAGCCTATGTGAAGGGAATTTTTATCTTCTCCCAGACTGCTTATCTAGCATTCCTGCCTCATAGGGTTCTTTGTTCTTGTCACCTTTTCTTTATCATCCTCATTAAGGTTGGGTGATAACTGGGAGAGAAAATGAAAAGATACATTTTAGCCTGGCGCTGAGGTGGGGCTGTTGACTGGGTGCCTCCAGCTGGTTCCTCTTGAGCTATTTGGTCTGCCCTGGAGTGAAGAAGGGGCTTCCCAGTGGTGCTAGTGGTAAAGAACCTACCTGCCAATGCGGGAGATGTAAGGGACTCGGGTTCTACTCCTGGGTCAGGCAGATTCCCTGGAGGAAGGCAGGACAACCCACTCCAGTATTCCTCCCTGGAGAATCCCGTGGACAGAAGAAGCTGACTGGCTGCAGTCCACACGGTTGTAAAGAATCAGACACAACTGAGCATGTGCGCACCCACAAGAAGACTTTATAGAATAACACTGGGGTGACGGTTTTAGGAGATAAGTTCTAGGCACAGGACTTTTTTTTTCCTTGACCCCATCTCTGAGCAAATAATGTTGGGCTTCAGATGGTAAAGAATCTGCCTGCAATGCAGGAGACTGGGTTTCGGTCCCTGGATCAGGAAGATCCCCTGGAGAAAGAATGTAACAGTCCCTCCTGCCTTCCTCCCACAGCCTATGGAGCAATTGTTTTCAAAGTGTGGTCCGTTGACTCCAGGGGTCTGAGATCAAAACTTTTCCCAATAATATTGAACATGCCTTTTTGCTAATTTTGTTGTTCAGTCACTCAGTCATGTCTGATTCTTTGCAACCCCCTGGACTGCAGCACGCCAGGCTTCCCTGTCCATCACCATCTCCTGGAGCTTGCTCAAACTCATGTCCATTGAGTCTGTGATGCAATCCAACCATCTCATCCTCTGTTGTCCCCTTCTCCTCCTGCCTTCAATCTTCCCCAGCATCAGGGCCTTTTCTAATCAGGGCTCTTTGCATCAGGTGGCCAAAGGATTAAAGCTTCAGCTTCAGTGTCACTCCTTCCAATGACTATTCCTGACTGATTTCCTTTAGGATTGACTGGTTCGATCACCTTGCAGTCCAAGGGACTCTCAAGAGTCTTCTCCAAAATGCAAATCAAAACTGCAATGAGATATCACCTCATATCAGTCAAATGGCCATCATCAAAAAGTCTACAAACAATAAATTCTGGAGAGGGTGTGGAGAAAATGGAACCCTCTTGCGCATTGCTGGGAGAAATGTCAATAACCTCAGATATGCAGATGACACCACCCTTATGGCAGAAAGTGAAGAGGAACTCAAAAGCCTCTTGATGAAAATGAAAGTGGAGAGTGAAAAAGTTGGCTTAAAGCTCAACATTCAGAAAACGAAGATCATGGCATCCGGTCCCACCACTTCATGGGAAATAGATGGGGAAACAGTGGAAACAGTGTCAGACTTTATTTTTCTGGGCTCCAAAATCACTACAGATGGTGACTGCAGCCATGAAATTAAAAGACGCTTACTCCTTGGAAGGAAAGTTATGACCAACCTAGATAGCATATTCAAAAGCAGAGACGTTACTTTGCCAACAAAGGTCCATCTAGTCAAGGCTATGGTTTTTCCTGTGGTCATGTATGGATGTGAGAGTTGGACTGTGAAGAAGGCTGAGCGTTGAAGAATTGATGCTTTTGAACTGTGGTGTTGGAGAAGACTCTTGAGAGTCCCTTGGACTGCAAGGAGATCCAACCAGTCCATTCTGAAGGAGATCAGCCCTGGGATTTCTTTGGAAGGAATGATGCTGAAGCTGAAACTCCAGTACTTTGGCCACCTCATGCGAAGAGTTGACTCATTGGAAAAGACTCTGATGCTGGGAGGGATTGGAGGCAGGAGAAGGAGGGGATGACAGAGGATGAGATGGCTGGATGGCATCACTGACTCGATGGACGTGAGTCTGAGTGAACTCTGGGAGTTGGTGATGGACAGGGAGGCCTGGCATGCGTCGATTCATGGGGTGGCAAAGAGTCGGATACAACTGAGTGACTGACCTGATCTGATCTGCACTGTTGGTGGGAATGTAAATTGATAAAGCCACTATGGAAGACGGTATGGAGATTCCTTAAAAAACTAAGAACAAAACCACCATACGACCCAGCAATCTCACGCCTACGCATATAAACCCTGCTGCTACTGCTACTGCTACTAAGTCGCTTTAGTCGTGTCCAACTCTGTGCGATCCCATAGACAGCAGCCCACCAGGCTCCTCCGTCCCTGGGATTCTCCAGGCAAGAACACTGGAGTGGGTTGCCATTTCCTTCTCCAATATATACCCTGAGGAAACCAAAATTGAAACAGACACATGTACCCCAATGTTCGCTGCAGCACTATTTACAATAGCTAGAACATGGAAGCAACCTAGATATCCATCGACAGATGAATGGATAAAGAAGTTGTGGTACTGTCAACTAAAAAATGATGTACAACTTGGGAGTTGTGAGTTAAGTTTTATTTGGGGCAAAATGAGGACTGCAGCCCGGGAGGCAGCATCTCAGACAGCTCTGAGAGACTGCTCCAAAGCGGCAGTGGGGGAAAGTCAATATATAAGGTTTGGGTGAAGGGGGAGTTCAATACCATGAAGCACTCATTTTACAAAAGGTTTTTTGTTAGTCATGAGGGTCTGATGTCACCATGAAGGGATTTAGTGCTTCTCTAGATATGAGATGTAAGGATTGAGGTCATAAAATCTGCTCCTAAAAACATCCAGCTATCTAAAGACCAGTCCACCAGATTCCCACAGAGTGCCTCACGCCACCCTGAACTCCCTCAGGGATTGTTGAAGGTGAACAGCTATAGCAGCAGGGGTTCAATCTCTGCAGAGGCAGATGGCAAAGGCCTTTGTTGCTGGGTTATTGGTAATGCTCTTGGTAAGTGCCAATTTGTAGTTGACGGTACATATGCACAATGGAATATTACTCAGCCATAAAAAGGAATGCATTTGAGTCAGTTCTAATGAGGTGGATGAACCTAGAGTGAAATAAGTCAGAAAGATAAATATTGTATATTAATGCATATATGTAGAATCTAGAAAGATGGTACTGAAGAATTTATTTTCAGGGCAGCAGTGGAGAAACAGACATAGAGAACATGGACTTATGGACATGGGGAGAGGGGAGGAGAGAGTGAGATGTATAGACAGAGTAACGTGGAAACTTACATTACCATATGTAAAATAGCCAGCCAATGGGAATTTGCTATATGTCTCAGGGAACACAAACAGAGGTTCTGTAACAATCTAGAGGGGTGGGATGGGGTGGGAGATGGGATGGAGGTTCAAGAGGGAGGGGACATATGTATACCTATGGCTGATTCACGCTGAGGCTTGACAGAAAATAACAAAAGTCTGTAAAGCAATTACCCTCCAATTAAAAAAAAAATAAAATAAAATTTTTAAAGAGTCTTCTCCAGCACCACAGTTTGAAAACATCAATTCTTCAGCACTCAGCCTCTTTATGGTCCAACTCTCACATCCATATTTGACTACTGGAAAAACCATAGGCTTGACTAGAAGGACATTTGTCGGCAAAGTAATGTCTCTGCTTTTTAACACGCTGTCTAGGTTTGTCATAGCTTTTCTTTCATGGCTGCAGTCACCATCTGCAGTGATTTTGGAGCCCAAGAAAATAAAGTCTGTCACTGTTGCCATTGTTTCCCCGTCTATCTTCCAGGCAGTGACGGGACAGGATGATCTTAGTTTTTTGAATGTTGACTTTAAACGGTAATGGGTAAAATTGCCGGCATCTTTTAGCACCTGTCATGGCAGTGATAGCAAACTGGACAGAACTCCCTGTATTCTTCACCACCACGTACTCACAGTAATGGGGATGTCAGGTCCACGGAAGAACGTCCATGATAACACCGTGGACATCACTAACTTAATGACATCCTGACTGTGAAGTCCTCTTTTTAGCGTTCTGTGTGATGACATGTGAAGTTCGCATAAAGCCGTATCTGCTGCCTGTAGACACACAAGGTTTGTCTCAGGGAAGGCATACACATGACTGAGTGGCCAGCTGAGCTGGCTGCTTCCTCTTCTTTTTTCACAGGACACCAGTTTTACTCACGAGAATGATCATCAAGACAACTACAATTAATCAGGCCTGAGTATTTGGTAGATGTTTTCTTGAAAATGAAAAAAGTGAGACTGCTACTTCAAGGAAAACAACTGACAGTATTTGTTCCCAATGGTAAAATTCAAACTTTCAAGTAAAAATTAGGATTCTGGAAAATCTTGAGTCTGTCATGAGCTCGACAGCCTGCTGACACTTAGGAGATTTTTCTAATGTGATTGGTAGCAATGTTAATGAGTGTGATTTCTTTTATGTCGTATAATGAAACCTGTCAACACTTAGACGTTCGGTGTAACTCAGTGAATCAAGACGTTCCATATGACAGTGAATGAAGTTACCAAATCAAGCATTCAGAAATCCATGCAGAGCTCAAGATAGACCAATGGATTCTAATACAGCATTGTATAAAAAGTTCATGGTTGTGGTTTCAAATTCCACATTCCAGCTGGCGTTTAAGAAACTATAGCTTGTTGAGTTTTGATATAGTATCAGAGAAGAATACCCACGATTATCTGAAAAGGCTATTAAAATAAGCCCCTTTTTTCCAAATACATATTGGTGTGAGGCAAGATTTTTTTCATATGTTTAAACCAAAACAAGGTGCTGAAACAGACTGAAGGCAGAAGATATAGAGTTTGGCTGCCTCTTATTAATCCATACATTAGAAACACGCAAAAGTGTAAAATAATGACTCTCTTTTCATAGAATTTTTTAAAAATATGGTTATGTTCATTGATAATTTGTGTTTACAATTTAACAAGCTTATTGTTATTTTAAATGAATCAATTAAAAAATTTTTTTAAGTTTTATCGAATACAGTAGATATAAAGCACATACATAAACAGGCACTCTTTGGGGGCGTCAGTAATTTTTAGAAGTCCTAGAGAATTTGAAAGTGAAAGAGAGTCGGACACGACTGAAGCAATTTAGCAGCAGCAGCAGAGGATCTGAGTGACCACCAGATGGTGCTGATGAGAATAAAGAGCAGACTGTGTGTGTTTGTGTGTGTGTGAGTAATGAGAGAGAGAGTAAAAGTGGGCTTCGCACTAGTTTTAAGGTATGAGATTTCCTAACAGCACTGATATTTGTAGACTCCGAGGTAAGTAAGTGAAAGACCCAGGACTTAATCAGTGGGTTTTCACAATCTAAATTAAATAGGCAGATTTATGCCAAATAATATATTGGATTTTTTTTTTTTTTTTTTTTAACTTCTAACAAAAGCCAAGCACATTCCTTGGAGAAGCTCCCTGAAGTCTTGGAAACTAAGCAGATTAAACCAAAAGAGCTCAGTCTTTTTCCATTTTGTGTTGTTAATAAGATAACATTAATCTCTGGGGTTTAGGAGTGAAATGTAGGCAGATTCATTCCAGTAAGGAGTGCATTGTAGTAACCTCACAGCCAGCAGCTCCTTCCCACAGGTCCTGGCAGCCCCAGTGGGGGAGGAGGTGACTGAGTTGGAGTTGTTGGGGTGGGGGTGGAGACCGGGTCACCTTTGAGAGAATTAGCAGGCTTCTGGATGACAAAACAGTATAAATGTCTGGGTTTTGTGTGATGGACTACAAATAAGCATTGGGAAAACTTCAAGCCAAATATATTTTTCCTTTAGGAGGAGTCTGAAATAGCTGACGAAGGACAGAATTCTCTTCCAGAAGGTGAAGTGCTTATTGGCAATGCTCTTTTTTAAAGGTCACCAAGAAAAGGAACTAGAGTCTAAACTGGGAACTGGCTCTCTGAATGGGCCTATGAGCTGCTAGAGAAATGGATGCAGGGTGGTATCAGCTCTCCCCACCCTCTAGGTTGGGAGTTTATGTGTCCCCTCCTCTGGAATTTATTCATCCATTCACTCATTCATAAACATCATTTGGAAGCTACCGTCCATGTGCCAGGCCTTATGCAACATGCTGGGTCTACAGTGGAGCCTGAAACAGAAGTGGTTCCTACCCTTAGGTGGGCTTATTTGAAAAAACACAAGTCAATACTGAAGAAATCTACATATCTTCGCGCCACTACCCAGCATAGACTTTTAAAAATGTTTCAAAATCCACTAAGCTTATTCTCTAGGAAACCATTAGTGCAATTGGTCAAGTTGACTGGCAGATTTTCTACATAAAGATGAAGGTGGGCATGACAATACAAGAGGCTCAGAAACAGTAGGAAGAGATGCTGTTTAATCTTGGTTGCCCTTTCTTCTTTCCTTCTTCCTTCCTGTCCTTCTTTTTCCATGAATATTTATTGAGCATCTACTAAGTGAGACATCCTATCCAGCAACAAAGCTGGACAAGACATACTTGGTCTCTAACCTGGAGGAGCATCTGAGTATGTAAACAACAAAAACGCACTGACAGACTGTGGTTAGTGATGTGAAGGACAATGGGGTTGGAACCAGCCTGAGATAAGAACAGTCAGGGCAGACCTCTCTGAGGAAAGGAATTTCAGCCAAGATCTCTCAGCCTCAGCACCACTGACATTTAGGCCAGACATTTCTTTGTTTTGGTGACTATCTTGCGTGCTGTAGAATGTTCGGCAGCATCGCTGGCCTCTGCCCACTAGATGCCAATAGCTGCACCTTCCAGCCCCATTTGTAAGAACAAAAAAACACATGACTCCAGACATTATTAAATGTCCCTCAGGACCAAAATTGTCCCTGATTGAGAGCTGCTGATTGCAGCCAAGATCTGAAAGATGAGGAACACATCAAAAGAGGACTGCACTGGGGGTCTTTGAGGCCACAGTAAAGCATTTGTATTTCATTCTAAGTAGAAAGAAATCATTGTTTTCAATCATGGGTGACATCATCTACTCTGAATTTTGAAAAGCTTCTTTAGGCTGTGGAGTGAAGGGTGGATTAACTAGGGTAGCAGAGATAGCCTCTGGCTGTCAACAGAGGCTGTTGTAGAAGTTGTCTGCCCAACACCCAGGAAAGGATGGCAGCCTAGACTAGGCCGTGGCACCTTAGGTGCCTCTTGATGAAAGTCAAAGAGGAGAGTAAAAAAGTTGGCTTAAAATTCAACATTCAGAAAACTAAGATCATGGCATCCAGTCCCATCACTTCATGGTAAATAGATGGGGAAACAATGGAAACAATGAGAGACTTTATTTTGGGGGGGCTCCAAAATCACTGCAGGTGGTGACTGCAGCCATGAAATTAAAAGACCCTTGCTCCTTGGGAGAAAAGCTATGACCAACCTAGACAGCATATTAGAAAGCAGAGACATTACTTGGCCCACCACAAACGTCTGTCTAGTCAAAGCTATGGTTTTTCCAGTGGTCATGTATGGATGTGAGAGCTGGACTATAAAGAAAGCTGAGTGCCTAAGAACTGATGCTTTTGAACTGTGGTGTTGGAGAAGACTCTTGAGAGTCCCTTGGACTGCAAGGAGATCCAACCAGTCCATCCTAAAGGAAATCAGTCCTGAATATGCATTGGAAGGACTGATGCTGAAGCTGACACTCCAATACTTTGACCACCTGATGTGAAGAACTGACTCACTGGAAAAGACCCTGGTGCTGGGAAAGATTGAGGGCAGGAGGAGAAGGAGACGACAGAGGATGAGATGTTTGGATGGCATCACTGACTTGATGGACATGAGTTTGAGTGAACTCTGGGAGCTGGTGATGGACAGGGAAGATTGCAAAGAGTCGGACATGACTGAGCAACTGAACTAACTAACGAACTAACCTTAGGTGAAGAAAAGGAGAACACCAGGTCCTACTGATGGACTTGATGTGGACATTCCATCACTAAGGGTAGCTCCATGGGGCTTGCTTTGCTCCCTGGTGAAGTGGAAGCATTGGCTGGGATAGGAGGGGGTGGGGAGGTTGGGGAAATATTAAGTTTCAAGCCCATCCCAATAGCTGCTGGTTCATAGCTCTCACGAGAATATGTAGTTGGGGTTAACATTTGGTTGGGATGATGTCTGGAACTGTGTGTTCTGGGTTCAGAGTTCTTTGTCCCCTTTGATTCTGGCTGATGGACAGCATCTCTTTAGCACTCAAGATTTATGCTCAAAAACCTGGAAAGGCAGAAAAAACAGAGCTGCTTAATGAATGGAGGCTAATCAAAGCTGGATGCTCAAGCCTCACTTTCAAAACCAGTGATAATGCAAAATCTACTCAGCATCCTCAACTCAGTCCAAAGATCTTGTTCCTTAATGAGGAAAAAATGGAAACACAGTGACCTGGCAGCTGGGGCTGGGAGTAAACAAAACTACTGTTTATGGCAGTAAACCATAGCTGAGCACAGGTCTTTTGTCTAAAGTCAGAGAGTGATGGGTGGGCACTGGAGGAACAGGGCAGGGAGGCTGTTTGGTGAAAAGCATTAAGTGTTACCAGGGACGTGGGAGAACAGCAGGAACAAACTAAGGAAATACTAGGGCGCAAGGAAGGACTGTTTGTTAGTTTGTTTTTAATTGCATAGAACACCGTTGCCAGGATTTTAAATTGTAGTGCTCTGGGCATGTAATTAAGCAAGAGGGTTTTGTTGGCACCAACTGGGATACCAGGTTGTTTTTGCAACTTATGATCTTCTGATATTAAAATTTCAGGGACTAAGTGTGTGTGTCCCTCTCCTCTTCGCACCTTTTTCCTCTGGGCCTCCAAGCTCCACGTAAAAATGATCAGCCTGCTTCATTTGTTTTGTTTTCGCCGCCTGGATGAAAACCTCCTCCAGGTCTTGGTCTGTCCTGCGGCGATAATGTCAGCTGAGGGGGCTTCCAGACTGGAAACAGACACGGATGATCACAGCCCAGCTGCGAGCCACCCCAGCCATTACAAAAGCCCCACGCAGTTTCTTCTTCTGATTATCATCATGGCATTTCAGAGCTGACTATGAACTTGGCAATTACCTTCTCACTTTGTATATGAGAAATCCGAGGGCCAGAATTGTGAGCTGACTTCCTGTAGGTGATTCAGTGGATGGCTGGAATCAAGAAATGCCGACTGGAGCCAGGGCCAGGGTCCTCTCTGTCTGAACCCTGAGGCCCCTCCTGTAGCTCCAGATCATCTCTTCTTCACCCTCCCCTCGCCCCAGCCTCCTTTGGCATGAACTCCCACCCTCCTGAGATACTGCTGTTCTCCCAGTCTTTTGGCCTGAAGTATGGCAGCCCTGCTGCAGATGTTTCATGGAGAGGGAAGAGGAAGGTCATGGCCCAGGGCACTGAAATGCTTTATGAAACGGTAGATGATAGTTCAGTTTTCAAGTCACGAGGGAACGAGGGAACCATTTCACCTTGGCAAAGGCAACTTACTTAGTGGACCGTAATGGCCTGGAAGAGTTCCTGCCCCTCCCCAAAGTGAGCAATTTCAGCTCTGCCAGAACAGGCCCATTACATCATAAAGACAGTGCGTGTTTACCTGGCAATTATCTGGAATGGGAACCAGCCTTTTCAAGAGGTTCTCTTTGATCCTTCCTAGCAACACCCTCAGGTGTGGGGGTCAGGGGCCAATGGAGGGCTTCTTCCTAGAGGATGAAAAGGGAGGCAATGCAGAAGATCTTGAGAGGGATCAGAAATCAGGCCTGGGTGTCTGGGGCTCCTGGCCACCCTTTCTGTGTGCTTTCTACTTGGACCTTGCTGCTACCACAGCAGATAGAGTATTGGGAAGTTTCCCCTTTCCCCAGTTTCTCCTTTCTCGGGTCACGTAAAGAAGTTTCTCAGGTGCTCCTTATTAGGAGTGGATAAAGGAGAAATAGCTGAGGATCTCCAGGACTGAAAAGCATTTTTGCTTGTTTATGATGATCATGTCCCGGATGTCCTGATTTCAAATATTCTGTATTTATACTTCCCGGAATTTATATTCTGGTTTGGGGTTCTGAAGATAGAGATATTACACATATTTTCAAGTGAAATTCTTCACACCCTTCCTGGTATCGGACTTTGAACCATAGTAAGAACAGAATCAACTCTCCCCCCACCCCACAATCACAGCAGCTGATAATCGAGGGAGCCTGTGTTGCGGCCGAGCAGGGCGGAGCATGTTTGTGAGCATGGGTTTGGCAATTAGTTCTGGGTTCAAACCCAAGCTTCCAGAACCATAGTTGACAATATTTTTCTAAGGCTGTTTCAGAGCATTAGCCTCTGGGTTATCCTCCTAATCATTGCTGCCTGTCTCAGGGCCTTTGCACGTGTGCTTTCCTTTCTCTGGAATGCTTTTCCCCTAGAGACCCACATGACTACATCCCTGCCTCCTTCAAGCCTTTGATCAGCATGATCAGGTGGAAGCCTTTCATGATCACTTTAAAACATGATCACTTAAAAGTTGTAAGAGTAGCTTAGAGGGTAAAGCATCTGCCTGCAATGCAGGAGACCCGGGTTCGATCCCTGGGTTGGGAAGATCCCCTGGAGAAGGAAATGGCAACCCACTCCAGTACTCTTGTCTGGAAAATCCCATGGACGGAGGATCCTGGTAGGCTACAGTCCACGGGGCCGCGAAGAGTCGGACACGACTGAGCGACTTCACTCACTCACTTAAAACTGCAGTCCTCGTACAGCACACAGAACTCTACACAATGCTCTGTGCTGACCTAAAGGGGAAGGAACTCCAAGGAAGAGGGGATATATGAATACATGTGGCAGATTCACTTTGCTGTATAGCAGAAATTAACACGACATTGTAAAGCAACTATACTTCAATTAAAAAATAATAATCAAATTAAAATAAAATTGCAGTCTTCCATGCCTTCATTCCATCCCCTTCTTTGCTGTGCTTTCCCACAGCATTTATCACCACCCTCTGGCATATTATACAATTCAACTCTATTTCTTATTGTCTGTCTTCCCCAACTATAACAGAAGCTCCATGAGGGCAGGGATTTTCATCAGCTTTGTTTATTGCTTCACCCCCAGTATTTGGAACAGTGTCTGGCTCTTGGTAGGAACTTAACAGATATAAATGGATACATAAATTTGAGCAAGTCACATCTTTTGTGATCCTACGTCCTCCCTCCCTTAGAGGTTGGAGTGACAACTGTTGTAGATGAAAATAATAGCCAACATATATTGCATGCTGGCTTAATCGGTGTCAGTTTTCAAATGTGCTAAGTGCTTAATGGGGATTATTTTGTTTCATCCTCCCCCAAATCCTATGAGGTATTCTTTTCATCTTCATTTTGCAGAAGAGGAACTTGAGGCTTAGAGAAGTTGACTCATCTATCCAGGGTCACACATAATTCAGATCCATATTTGTTTGAGCCCAGAGCCAGTGCTCTTAACCCTGACAGCCCCCTGCACAGGGCTTGGGGTGTAGCCAGGCCTCGGCCAGTGCTAATTCCCTTCCCCAAGTCACACAGCGTAAGACCTTTGTGGCCGCTCTGCCCCCCTTCTATTGTGAACCTGTCCCTCCCACTGAGACCTGACACCTTGGGGGCATCCCCTGACCTCAGGAGGCAGCAAGGTGTATTTAGCAGGGAGATGGTAGGTCTGTTGGTTGGGAGACCTAGGTTCTGGCCCCTCTTTGCCACTAACCCACTGTGTGATCTTGGGCAATTGTTTCCCCTTTCTGGGCCCCAGGTTCCACTGGTTTGATGAGCACTGAGGTCTCTCTCAGCCACAGCCCTCGGGACAGTGGGAGGACGCCTCTGGGTTGTGTGGTGCATGAATCACGTCGGAAGATCCTGCCCCCAGGCTGTGGCCTTAACCCCACTCTCCCCAATAGTACAGTCTATCCTGATTTGACAATGGCTGACCTTTCCCCTCCCACACCTCTAGAGTTTGAATTTCTGGCTGCTGGATTTGAGTGGGAGGATGGAGGAAGTGAAGCATCTAGTGATTTTCTAAGCACTTCTCTAGGGGTGAGACCAAGAGGAAGAAAAGAAGGCTTGAGAGCCCTTTCCACCGATAGGCACTGCCTGGGACAAAGCCACCGCAGGACCTGGACTTCCCTTGGGGGCTCACAGCGGGGATGTACCTAACCCTCTGAAAACACTGCAAAAGAACTTGGGGGCTGCTTGTAAAAGCCCATCTATCTGCCCAACAGCCCCTTACCAATTACCCACTGCACCTCCTGCCAAAAGGCCCCCATATTTCCTTATTTGCCAACCCTAAAACTTTCTCACTTTAGTTCCAAATTCTAAACTGGGATTTCCACACCGTTCTCCTTATGAAACAGAGGTGAGTTGGAGGTTGATTAAGCCGAGCTAGTCAATGTTTTAGGTTGTTTTCTTCACTGAATCATTCACTTACTCATTCATTCATTTGACATTTACGTCCTAGATTCTTTGCAAGGGATTCAAACAGGAAACTAGTCAAGTCCTGGCAAACTTAAATTGGGTAATTGGTCATGTCATTTGAGGAGAGTTAATAGGGAGATGGGGAAACAATGGAAACAGTGAGAGACTTTATTTTTTTGGGCTCCAAAATCACTGCAGATGGTGACTGCAGCCATGAAATTAAAAGACCCTTGTTCCTTGGCAGAAAAGCTATGACCAACCTAGACAGCATATTAAAAAGCAGAGACATTACTTGACTCACAAAGGTCTGTCTAGTCAAAGCTATGGTTTTTCCAGTGGTCATGTATGGACGTGAGAGTTGGACTATAAAATAAAGAATGTATGCTTTTGAAATGTGGTATTGGAAAAGACTCTTGAGACTCCCTTGGACTGCAAGGAGATCCAACCAGTCCATCCTAAAGGAAATCAGTCCTGAATATTCATTGGAAGGACTGATGCTCAAGCTGAAACTCCAATCCTTTGGCCACCTGATGAGAAGAACTGAGTCATTGGGAAAGACCCTGATGCTGGGAAAGATTGAAGGCAGGAGGAGAAGGGGATGACAGGGGATGAGATGGTTGGATGGCATCCTTGACTCAATGGACATGAGTTTGAGTAGGCTCTGGGAGTTGGTGATGGACAGGGAAGCCTGGCGTGCTGCAGTCCACGGGGTTGTGAACAGTTGGACACGACTGAGCAACTGAACTGAACTGAACTGAATATTTTCAAAGATGGATAGAGTATAGGAAAACAGGGGATACTGTCGTTCCCTGGAACTAGAAACATCAGGATGGTATTATCAACCCTGGGCTGTAGGGATAAAAGGAGAGAACGTTTCCAGAATCCAGCAGGAGAGACCCCTGTGGAGAGGAACACCTGGCAGGAGCTGTGTGTAACCTTAGGTTGAAGGACTCATCTCTCTGGTGAAAGAAAACCTTGATCTCCCTCACTTCCCTCTGTTAGGGAAACCACTGACCCAAACCACCTTCCCTGGCCAGGCAAGTTAGTAACTGCTTGCATGAGTTATAACAGGAGGTCCTAGTAAGGAATGCGGAACTAACAAGCTACCACCAACCGGAAGAATCTGGGGAAGATCAAAAGAAGAAAGGAGATGCCAGTCCATATGTCCTGCCAACCTCCCAGAAGCCTCTCTAAAATCCATCTTGGCTGAGCAATGTGTGCACCACCAGGAAGGTCCCTGAGTCAGAGTGATTGGCCAGAGACAACCTGGAAACTAACCACATCACCATAAAACCCGAGACTGCAAGTCACGTGGCACAGCAACCCTCCTGGGTGCCCTTACCTTGCTGCTCCCTGCCCGGGTGCCCCTTCCCAGTAAAGTCTTGCTTAGTCAGCATGTGTGTCTCCTTGGACAATTGATTGATGTTGTCGGTATGAATCAGCTTCTTGGGGTTCACAGCAGGGTAGAGAAGAGCAGAGTGGGGATCTGGAAGGACAAGCAGATTTCTAGCATAGAAATCAGACACAGCCACTGTCCTCAAGGAGCTTGCCTATGAGAAGGGGAGACAGGAGTGCAAAAATCAATTACAGTGTGATAAATGCTTTAACAAAGACATAAACAAAGGACCAGAGGATCTCAGGGGTTAGGAAACGGAATCCGCCAGGGAGGGTGTTCTTGGGTGTGAAGGGTGAGAGAGGAGACCGGTTCCTGGAACATGGTTTGCAGGCAGAGATGTTTCTCAAATGATGATCAGGCTTCTTGGAGGAAGAAATATCTGAAAAAAAAAATTAATTAATTAAAAAAAAAGAAAGAAATATCTGAACCTAAAATACAAATAAGAATTGGCCAAGAGAAGAAGAGAAAGAAAAGGAGTCCAGGCAGAGTGAAAAATGTGTCTAAAGGCTGGAGGCCGAAGCAGAGTATAGAACTCTTTGGGAAGCTGTTAGTAATGTAATAGGATAATGTAATGTAATAAAGTAATGTAATCGTGTTGAGGGGGATGGGTGAGAGATGAAGCTGAATATAGAAGGGCCCAGAGCATGAAGAAATTCTTTTGCCAGACTAAGGAATTTGAAATTTTTTATAAAACTTCTTTTGCCAGACTAAGGAATAATTTGCAGTTTTTAGGTAAGTCCCTAAAAGGTCTTAATCAGGGGAGTGGTATCATTGTATTTATGTTTTAGAAAATCGCTTTGGTTGAAGAGGAGAGAGTGGATTAAAGGTAGGGAGATCGGAAAGAAGGTTGTTTTCAGTAATCTAAATGAGAGATGACAGTAGACTAAAGTCAACTGGTAGAAAAGGTGATGATAAGAAGTATTAAGAAGGCTAAGCTTGGTGGGATTTGTGAATTGGATGTAGGAGTGAGGGAGTTTAGTTTTGGGGAGATGGTGATAAAGTTTACTTAGGTAAGGATCTTTAGAGAAGAAGGAGTGTGTGTGTGTGTGTGTGTGTGTGCGCGTGTGTGTGTTGGGAAGATAGTGTGTCATGGTGGAGAAGATGGAGGGAGTTGATAGCTAATCCAGTTTGGGCATATTGAGGTGACGGCACCTGTAGGAAGACCAAATATGACTTGGTGCTGAGACTAGAAGAAAGAGGGCAGGGCACGACCATCAAAGACTGACACAGCCATTAAGAAGAACAGAATATGATAAAAACCGATTAGAACCTACTAGACCCAAGATGGCGGAAGACTCAACTTCCGGTACACCTGGAGCCTGGTTACAAGTGCAGTGTAACACATTAGCATACTCAGTGACACGCCCAGAGGTGCCATGACAGTTCTGAAAAAGTGAAAGTTGCTCAGTCGTGTCTGACTCTTTGCAACCCCATAGAGTGCAGCCTGCCAGGCTCCTCTGCCCATGGAATTCTCCAGGCCAAAATACTGGAGTGGGTAGCCGTTCCCTTCTCCAGGGGGTCTTCCCAACCCAGGGATCGAACCCAGGTCTCCCACATTGCAGATGGATTCTTGATGATAAAAGGCCAAAAAGGGAATTGTGCCCCAATTCCAGAAATCCCTGCCCCTTCTCCAAGATAGAACATTCCTCCCACTCAGTGGCCTATGAAATTTCTAAGACCATAAAAACTAACCACTCCCACACCTCGGTTGCTTACATTTTTAGACAATCCTATGCCCTGAGCCCGCTGCTCTCACCTTCTGCTATGCCCACACCCAGTATATGGAGTGTTGTTCAGTCACTGAGCGTCATGTCCTACTCCTTGCTATCCCATGGACTGCTGCACTCCAGGGTCCCCTGTCCTTCACTGCCTCCCATAGTTTGCTCAAATTCATGTCCGCTGAGTCAGTGATGCTATCTAACTTCTCACCCTCTTCTCCTTTTGCCTTCAATCTTTCCCAACAGCAGGGTCTTTCCAATGAGTCAACTCTTTGCATCAGGTGGCCCAAGATTTGGAGCTTAGCTTCAGTGTGTATCTCACAAAATAAACCTGCTTTCACTTTACTATGGCTCACTCTTGAATTCTCTCCTGCTCAAAGCCAAGGACCCTCACATAGTAGCTCATCCCAGGGACTCACTCGAGACCTGGGACATGACCATCCTCTTGTTCAGAAGAGGTCTTGGTGGAAGCTATGGATGTGAGAACCATCAGAATGCAAGAGCTGATTATGGCAATAGAGTATCTGAGATCACCATGGAAAGAGCTTAGAGTTAGGAGAAAAGAGCACCAACAAACACTGACTAGAGGATGATAGAAGTAGAGGAACTGATAAAGGAGATGAAGAAGGAGTGGCCTGAGAAGAAGGAGACAGGAGAGAGTGCAGTCATAGAGCCAAAGAGAGTATTGAGTTCTGAGAGGAGGCAAGAGAAGTAAACATGTTGGATATTTCTGAGAGACCCTGGGCACAGGAGTTGGTTAACAGCATGACTGTCCTTTCTCCTTCGATGCCTTTTAATCTGTAGATAAGAAATACTTCCTGAGCTTCCACAGTATGGCTGTTATAGGCTGAATTGTGTCCCTCCCCAAAAGATCTGTTAGAACCCTCACCCCTATGTACCAGAATGTGACTGTATTTGGAGATAGGGCCTTTATGGAGGAGAACAGACCAGTCAATCCTAAAGGAAATCAACCCTGAATACTCATTGGAAGGACTGATGCTGAAGCTGAAGCTGATGCTTGCCACCTAATGTGAACAGCCAACTCATTGGAAAAGACTGTGATGCTGGGAAAGACTGAAGGCAAAAGGAGAAGAGGGCAACAGAGGGGGAGATGGTTGGATAGCATCACTGACTCGATGGACATGAACTTGGGCAAACTCCAGGAAATAGCGAAGGACAGGGAGGCCTGGCGTGCTGCAGTCCAGGAGTCAGACACGACTTAGCGACTGGACACCAATGGGTGGGTTCCAATCCAACAGGACTGATGTCCTTATAAGAAGATGATATTAAGATACAGACAGGTGCAGAGAGAAGGCCATGAAAAGATGGCAACCTGCAAGCCAAAGAGAGAGGCCTCTGGAAGAAACCAACACTGCCTATGCCTTCACCTCCAACATCTAACCTCCAGAACTATAAGAAAATAGATTTTGGTTGTTTAAACCACCCAGTCTGTGGCAGCCCTAGTGAATTAATACTGTGCTTTACTTAGGGATTTGAAAAAGCAGACAGCATGGGCTAAGGCTCTCAAAGAACTTAGAACTCTTTCAGAAGAGAAGCAACACACAGATTAGCAACTGGCCCTTCTAGCCAAGGTAAATCAGGTTTTTGTAATTGGGTTGGTAATAAACCCTGCTGGAGGTTAGAGAAGCAAGCGCTTGCTCTGTTCGGGGGAGGGGGCGGGGCGGGTCATCTGGGGAGATTTCACGGAAGAGGTGTTACTGAGCTCAGCCTCAAAGCATAAGGGGGCTTCCCGGGTGCGCTAGTGGTAAAGAATCCGCCTGCCAATGCGGGAGGTGTGAGAGATAAAGGTTCGATCCCTGGGTCAGGAAGATCCCCTTGAGTAGGAAGTGGCAACCCACTCCAGTATTCTTGCCTGGAAAATCCCATGGAGAGAGGAGCTTGGCAGGCTACAGTCCATCGGGTCGAAAAGAGTCAGGCACGACTGAGTGAGCACAGCTTGGAAGCATGTGCAGGACTGAGATTGGCAGGGAAAGGGAAAAGAAACCCCAGTGGATGGACAAAGCTAGCAAAGGGGTGGAGAGGAGAAAGTGGGGGCTGCTGAGGGAGACAGCCATTGTTCAGGCTGGCTGAAGGGGCAGCTCCTTCAGTAGAACTGTGGGATACAGGGTATACACAGAGACTGAGAGCTACAGGTCCTCTCAAGTTCTGTTCTCTCATCCACGCTAATAGAGGGTTTAGCCAAGCTCTTGGCTGCCCAGCCAGATAGGTCCTCTGCCGTTAGGTATGGTCATGTGACCGGGTTTCGGCCAATAGAATGAATGGAAGAAGTGGAGCAAGGCGGGCTACAGTCCATGGGGTCGCAAAGAGTCTGACATAGCAATTGAACAACAAAAGCCGGGCTTTTAAACTAGGGGCAGTTTTCTAACCCAGAAGATACTTGACAGTGCCTGGAGAAATTTTTGGTTGTCGCAAGTTGAGGCTGAGGAGATAGAGTCGTGCTACGGGGTAATGCTGCTGCTGCTGCTAAGTCGCTTCAGTCGTGTCCAACTCTGTGCGACCCCATAGACAGCAGCCCGTCAGGCTCCCCTGTCCCTGGAATTCTCCAGGGAAGAACACTGGAGTGGGTTGCCATTTCCTTCTCCAATCTATGGGGTGATAGGAATGCACTGAACATTCAACAATGTACAAGACAGCCCCACCCCACCCCCACCGCCCAGGAAAGGATGCTCGGGCCCCAAACATCAATAGTGCGGAGACCAACAGCCACTAAGGTTGGGTCTACAAAAAGCCCATGTTCTTTCTATTACACCAAATTGGGTGGTGGGAGTGAAGAGGGGGTTATGAAAAAAAATGATACGGTAGGATAAGGAAGTCATGAAAAAGTTAGTTTAGGAAGGGTTAGCCTAGAGGGGTGCAAGATGAGCTGGAGGAGATGGGAGAAAAAACTAAGAGACTAATGGAAACCACTGACAAGGTCCAGTTGAGAGGCAGGAAGGACCTGGAGGGGTGGGTGGCGGGACCAGTAAAGGGAGGAGAATTTAAGTGTCAGTGGCAAGAACTTGCTGATGGAGCGTATATAGAGGATGGGAGACGCAGGGAAAAGTGAGACAGACTAGTCCTCGAGGATTCCATCTCACTAACCCCCTCCCCCTTCCCATCCCCTCCCACCCGTTTTTCTCTGCCTCCTCCTCCTCCCCCTCCCCTTCCTCCCTCCTCCCATCTTTCCTTTCCCATCCTTCCTTTTCCCCTGCAGCCTTCTTTCCCACTAAGCCCTTTCCGCAAAGGTCTGCTGTCTTTACCCCTGACCCTCAGTTCTAGGCAGTGGGTCTCAGTTTCCACCCGCATCAAGCGCAACTTGGAAAAATCTGTTTCCTCAGCTTTATCCCGGTGACAAGAACCGGCAACAGCAACGGACTCTGAGGCTTTTCCATCTTACTTCCTTCATTTCCTGCTCACAGGGTGGATTAAAAACTTGGTTACAAAACCTGGACTGGTGGCTCCTGGAAGAGCCCTGAGGGAATTTCTGACGGGCTGGAGGAAGGAAATCCTCTGTCTTACTTTTGCTGTTTTTTTTCTGGAGTGTTTTCCAGAGGACGACAGCCTGTGGACATGGCCCCCGAGGGCTTTGGTGGGGGTGGCCTTCCTCCCTTTCCTCACCCCTGGCCTGGCCTGGGCTGACAGCCTGCTTCAGGGCCAAGGAACCAGCAATGCCAGGCACTCCCTGAGCCCTGCTGGCCAAAAGGTTAGTGTTTGTTTTCCATCTCTGCATCCCTGGCTCTCTCTCTTCCCCAAGAGCTGGGAGCCCTGTTGGGGGTCTCTGGTGTCTCCTGTTTTTGGAAAAATTTGGTCAGTAAGAGGGCTGCAGTGATGAACTGATTGCTTTCATTGTTGTTTCATCACTCAGATGTGTCTGACTCTTTGCGACCCGATGGACTACAGCACGCCAGGCTGCCTTGTCCTTCACTATGAGTTTGCTCAAACTCATGTCCACTGAATGGATGATGCCATCCAGTCATCTCATTCTCTGTCACCCCTTTCTCCTCCTGCCATCAATCTTTCCCAGCATCAGGATCTTTTCCAATGAGTCCGCTCTTTGCATCAGGCAGCCAAAGGATTGGAGCTTCAGCTTCAGCATCAGTCCTTCCAATGAATATTCAAGGTTGATTTCCTTTAAGATTGACTGGTTTGATCTCGCAGTCCAAGGGACTCTCAAGAGTCTTTTCCAACACCACAGTTCGAAAGCATCAGTTTTTGCTGCTCAGCCTTCTTTATGGTTCAACTCTCACATCTATACATGACTACTGGAAAAACCGTAGCTTTGACTATACGGACCTTTGTCGGCAAAGTAATATCTCTGCTTTTTAATACAATGTCTAGGTTTGTCATAGTTTTTCTTCCAAGGAGCAAGCTTCTTTTAATTTCATGGCTGGAATCACCGTCCGCAGTGACTTTGGAGGCCAAGAAAGTAAAATCTGTCACTGCTTCTATTTCTTTGGATTGCTTTCATGGCTTACAGTTAAATCCAGGGACCGTCTGGTTCTGCCTTGGATCCAGACTGGGGGCTCAGCACTGGTTCCCCAGCTCCTCCCATCATGCTTTTCTGATGTGCTGTCCATCTGACCGCTTCCCTTGGGTCAGCCTGCCTGCACTCCTTGCCTCTAGGCCTCCTCTGCTTGCTTATCCTTTTTTTAGGTCCTTAATTTTCTCCTCACTCCCACCCCACAGCCTACCATCTGCCGTGGGAGCCAGGTCTTGGGAAACAGGGGAACAAATCTCAGCTCCTCTTTGGCCTTTGACTCCAATCCCTTTTCTGAGTCCTTTTCCCTCCATCTTTCAGGTGTCTGCCTCCTCTTATGCTTCTCCATCCACAACATCACCACCTGTTTTGAGGAAAGAATTGGGTACCAGTCCTGTGTACTTTTGGTGGCCTCGTGGCATGATGTTTTGGAAAAGGCTTGCATTTTCTGGAGTTTAATAACCTGGACTGGAGTCCAGGCTCTGTTTCTTACATGCAGCTTTGAGTATCTCAGCTAACTTCTATACACTAGTTTCCTTAGTCCATAAATTGGGGCCAGCAATAGTATAGAACTTGTGAAGTTGTAAGGATTAAATGAACAATACATGTAAACATTTGGATAGTGCCTGGTACTTGAGAAGTTCTATTTAAAAATTAGGTGTTTTTATTTACATAAATATGAATTGTTATACTATAGCTCAACAAGAGTCCTTCTACATGTAGGAGAGGCTGCCTTCTCGCCATGTCAAGCTGAATCATAGGCCATGATGGGCTGACCAGGCTACGGGGGTGGCCGGGTCAGTGTCTGCTGCCACTGGGGTGGCCAAGCCAACACTGGTGATGCCCAGGAAAGGCTGAGCCAAATCCCCAAATCAGCACCACTGGCTTGAGACGCAGGGGCGGTGGTAGAGAAGAGGAGTTGAAGTCAGGAACTGAAAGTGGGCTCTGCAGGAGCAGAGATGATGTCATTCCAGCTCACTGGCCCATCAGGCCAGAGGTGGGCAGGGAACAGACAGCATATGCCACTGCAGGGAGAAGGAAGGCCAAAATGGAAAACACGGATGCTTCCCTAGGAACCTGCTGCAGGCAGACAGGTGGGAGGCACTGCGTAATGAAGGCTGATGTGCCAGTAAAGACCTCCCCCCCCACCCTGTTATTTTGTTTTAAAAACATCTTTAAATTTTTATACAATTTTAAAACTTGTATTTATTATTAGTTATTTCTGACTGCTCTGGGTCCTCATTGCTTTGAGGGCTCTCTCCAGTTGCAGTGAACAGAGGCTGCTCTGCATTGTCTTGCTTGTCTTGTTGAGGAGAACAGGCTCTAGGGTATGCAGGCTTTAGTAGTTACCGTGAACAGGCTTAGCGGCTCCTCGCAGAATGTGGACTCCTCCCAACCAGGGATCGAACCCATGTCCCCTGCCTTGGCAGGTGGGTTCTCATCCACTGTACCACCAAGGAAGTGCTATACAAGTTGTAAAGGGTACTCTCCACTTACAGTTATTACAAACTATGGCTATATCCCCTGTGCTGTCCAATACACCCTTGAGCCTATTCTACACCTAATAGTCTGTACTTCCTCTCCCCTACCCCTATGTTGCAGCCCCCACAGCTGGTAACCACTGGTTTGTTCTCTGTATTTGTGAGTCTGCTTCTTTTTTTGTTGTATTAACGAGTTTGTTGTGTCTTTTTTAGATTCTGCATATAAGTGATATTATACAGTATTTATTTTTCTCTGTTTAAATTATTTTACCTAGCCTTATGTTCTCCAAGTTCATCCATGTGGCTGCAAACGGCAAAATTGAATTCTTTTTTATGACTGAGTAGTATTCCAATATAAAGCATCTTCTTCATCCATTCATCTGCTGATGGACACTTAGGTTGCTTCCATATATTGGTAATTGTAGATACAGCTGCTATGGGGTGCATGTATCTTTCCAAATTAGCATTTTTCTTTTTCAAAAAATATACATCCAGGGGAGGAATTGCCGGGACATATGGAAGCTCCATTTTTAGGTTTTGAGAAAACTTCATACTGTACTAAAGACCATTTTCACTGTCACAGCCCCCAGACCCTCCATTTCCTGTGGCCCTTTCTCCCTTGTTCAGGTCTCTGCCATTCATGGGCTCTCCTTTCCCCTCCCAGAGGAGGCCCCTTGGAAAAGCCCTGAAAGTCACCATGGCTTCAGGTAAATGGTAAGATCTTTTATGTTATCCTCTAAGTTTTCTCTATGGGAAGGATGGGAGCCTCTGACCTTTCTTAAAGAAATAATATCTTTACCCAGCTGAAGGGCAGATATCAGATGTCTAGGCTCCTGAGTCAGGAAGATCCCTTGGAGAAGGGAATGGCAACCCACTCCAGTATTCTTGCCCGAAGAATTCCATGGACAGAGGAGCCTGGTGAGCTACAGTCCGTGGGGTCACGAGGAGTCAGACATGACTGAGCAACTAACACATACAGGCTCCTTCCAACTGCTCCCTGGGTCAAGGATGGAGCCACTTCCCAAGGGAGGAGCAGTATGTAGCACACAGGGCCCCCGAAAGTCAGGGATTGGGGGCCCCATCCATCCCGGAAGACCACTGACATCTGACCTTTGGCATCACCCCTTGCACCCTGGCTGACCAGAAGCTCTGTCTCAGAATCCCTTCCTCCTTGTCTTGATTCTCTTTTGTGAAGTGCTGGGAGTTGATGAGGTGACTGTGGGAAGTAGGAGGAATCAGATTGAAATGCAGGACTGACAGAGGCCATTGCTTGGGGCAGGAGGAGGAAGTTACAGCAGAGGCTAGAGCAACCCTCAAGCTTCCACCTCCTTTCCTTTCCCCTCCTGTCCTGCCTGGCAGATGATGAACTGGGCACTGGGCAGGGAGCGGGATGGGCCGACAGATCCATCTCTCCACTAGTTCATTAGGAAGAGAAATGACTAAGCCAGAGCTGCCAAAAACCAACTCTTTGGGACTGTTTTTTTTTTTTTTTCTGGCACCTTCCACAGCATTACCAAGCTAATGGAGGGGTCGGGGTATCTGCTGGGAGCAACAGGAAAGCCAGGTGACTACAAGGTGAACAGTCAGGTGTGTGCCCAGTGGGGTGGGCATGCCTGATGTCCTGAGATGGTCCTTGTGATCCTTCTGGACCCAGGAAGAAATTGTCTTGGGGTCTGTACCTCCAGACTCCAAAGAACACAGTGGCACAACTGGGTGGGGCTGCCCTGGTGACTCAGCAGGAAGAGAGTTCCAGGCAATGCTAACTCTCTCTTGCAGGGATCCCTCCTGAGGAATGTCTGAGGCCAGAGTGCAGTGGTTGGGCCTGTTTGCTTTTTCCACACTCTTCAGCAGTGGCCCTGCCCGCCTCCCCCATTCATCGATATAATGGTTGTGTTTTTCTATCCTAAGAAAAATGCAGTACAAAAGCATCTTTCAGCCAAGTCCGCTAGCCCCAGGGGTGATTTTCAAAATAGTGCCAGACATGAGTCCTCTCATAGCAGGATGTCAGGGAGGTCCAGGGGTCCCGGGGAAGGGGCAGTGTTATTCACCATCTGAAAGGAGAGTGTTTGGGGAGAATATTCACATTTTTTCCCCTTTTTGTCAGAAATACATAATATTAAATTTACTATCTTAGCATTGTAAAGCACCATTCAGTTGTGGTAAGTATTTACATTGTTGTGCAACAGACTTCTGGAACGTTTTCATCTTGCGAAACTGAAACTCTATACTCACTAAACATGAATCCCCCTCTTCCCTCCCGCAAGCCCCTGGCAACCACCTTTCTACTTTCTGCATCTATGATCTGGACAGCTTCAGATACATTACAGGAGTGGAACCTTACAGTATTTGTCCTTTTGTGACTGGCCGATTTCACTTAGCATGATGTCCTCGAGGTTCAAAGCATATTAATGTTTTAACAGCCTGTGTTTACAGTCATGGGTTGGCTGAATGTCAGCTCTGCCCAGCCCCCACCTCAAGCTTAAGCCCTATTGTGCGTAAGTTCTGGAAATTACTCGTGTGTGTGTGTGTGTGTGTGTGTGTGTGTGTGTGTGCGCGCGCACACGCGCGCGTGCTTAATCGTGTCTGATGCATTAGAAATCCCATTCTTCATCCCCAAATCTCTATTATCGTTCCTTCCCCAGTAAGTTCTAGGAAACTCTTGGAGTGTCAGAATCTCTCTGCATTGGCCAGTTTTTTGATTCAAGGCTTTATTTATTTAACACCAGTGTGGTTTTTTTTTTTTTTCCCGCCTTTCTAGCTCATTCCCAACTATTTCCTTTCATATACCACTTACTATCTAAATGGAACTTCTTGCTATTTTTTAAAACACACCCTAAATGGTCCTGATCTTCTTGCCTTTGCTCATGTCCCCCTCCTCTACATGGGGGGCTGTTCTCTCTTTTCTCATTCTGTCCAACTCCTATCCATCTGCTAAGTCCTACTCAAATGGTACCTCCTCCCTGAAAGTCCCCAAATATTGCCCTGTTCAGAAATGATCTCTCCTTCCTCTGACACCCTAAAACACTGTCTTTTAAAGCTTTCGTATGGCACTTATATTAATAACTGTATATCGTTGTCATAATCATTTGGTAGTATTCACTGAGAATTTATTTTTATCATGAATATATTCTGTTCCTTACAGTCTTATTTGCTTTGCTGTCTTGTTGAATAGTTATTTAGGCCATATTATCTTCCTTTTCAGATTATAATAATTAAGCAAACGGGGTTTGGCCTCAAACAGACAGGCCTGGATCCTAGTTCTGTTATTGGCCATAGGACTTTGGGCAAATTAGCCTTGCTAACCGGAGAAGGCAATGGCACCCCACTCCAGTACTCTTGCCTAGAAAATCCCATGGATGGAGGAGCCTGGTGGGCTCCAGTCCATGGGGTCGGTAAGAGTCGGGTACGACTGAACGACTTCACTCTCACTTTTCACTTTGATGCATTGAAGAAGGAAATGGCAACCCACTCCAGTGTTCTTGCCTGGAGAATCCCAGGGACAGAGGAGCCTAGTGGGCTGCTGTCTATGGGGTCTCACAGAGTCAGACACGACTGAAGCGACTTAGCAGCAGCAGCAGCAGCAGCAGCAGCCTTGCTAACCTTTACTTTTCTTGTTGGTAAAACCCAGATAATGGTACTTTGTATCAGGTAGTTGTATTCAGTGAAATAATAATAATAGTAAACATTTGCAGAATGTTTGTTATATGTGTGGCTGTGCTCCAAGCACCTTTTCTGTATTATCTTATGTAATTCAAGTGTTTTATAATAATCTTACTAAGTAAGTTTATGGGAGGAGAATATAAGATAAAGAAGGCTTGAGCCAGTAAGTGGAAGAACCAAAATAAAAATCCTTACTATTTTCTTTATTATTTTTTAATTGAAGTATAGATGATTTACTATGTTAGTTTCAAGTGTACAGCAAAGTATATATTCATTATTTTTCAGTTTCTTTTCCATTATAGGCTATTGCAAGATTAGAATCCTTACTTTAAAAAAAAAAAAAAGACTCCTTCCTCTTAATCCTTACCAACACTTATCCCCGCTAGGGTGGATAATGTCCAGCACAGACTCAGTAATATCTGTTTGATACTTAGCCCATCACTGGTAGGTGGCAACTGTTATTCTCATTCTTATTACTGAGGGCTGGGATTTTCCCAGTGCATCTTTGTGTCCCCAGAGCACTTCATGGTGGTAATAATTAATATTTCCATGAATTTACATTTGTCAGAAATTGTAGGAAGTCTCTAGCCCTAGCACAATTAGCAAGTGAGTGATTAAATAAATGGATGAATGAAAAGAGAGGACAAAAACTCATGAACAATAGGCAAAGCCTGTCTGAAAAGAGGGGTCATCCCTGCCAGCTGAGGAGAGGCCTCCCAGGGATGTGACTTATGCCCAATATTCATCAGTGTTTTCATTAATGACTCAAAAGATGGAGAGCAGAGTATGCTAATCAAATTGGAGAAGCCTGGGAGGCAGGATAGAAGCTGAGCACTTAGGAGGCAAGCTCAAGCTCGCAGACAGTACTTGACAAATTAGAGAAATAAACAGAGTCAATAAACGGAGCTCCAGGAGCTGCAGACTTCAAGTGGCTCCAAGGGAGCAGCTACCTCTAATGGATCTGCCCAGAGAAGCCTTTGGCCCACTTTTTTGTGGGCTTTGCCTGGCTTGATTGCATATTTGGGGGCAAGTCTGAACGCAGTTCTGTTCATGGGGGAGGCCTCATGAACAAAGTCACCGCTCCAAAGACTGCCCCCAGGACTCCTTACTGGGCTCCCCTCTCTCCTCACATTAGCCATCTGCTTAGCCAGGTCTGATGGAGGGAAGGAAATAGTTCTACCTGTTCCCCCAAAGACCCAAGACTTGGTAAAAACATCAACCCCAGGATGTCTCCTCCTAACCCACAATATGGTGCTGCTCTTTTCTACTTGCTATGCATTCTCAACATTTATTTATTTGTTGTTATTGTTGTTCAGTTGCTAAGTCGTATCTGACTCTTTGTGACCTCATGGACTGCAGCACTCCAGGCTTCCCTGTCCTTCACCATCTCCCGGAGTTGTTCAAACTCATGTCCATTGAGTCAGTGATGCCATCCAACCATCTCATCCTCTGTCACCCCCTTCACTTACTTCTTTTGGCTATGCGGGGTCTTCATTGAGCTGCACAGGCTGTTTGCTGCTGCATGTGGGCTTTCTCTAGTGAGTGGGGTCTACTCTTTAGTTGCAGTGTTCAGGTTTCTAATTGCAGTGGCTTCCCTTGTTGCGAAGCACAGGCTCTAAAACATGTGGGCTCTAGAGCACACGGACTCAGTAGTGCGGTGCACAGGTTTAGTTGCCCTGAGATCTAGTGTGATCTTAGTTCCCAGACCAAACCCATGTCCCCTGTATTGCCAGGCAGATTCTTAACCACTGGACTGCCTGGGAAGTCCCACTTTCTCATCATTAACTAACTTCTTTCTCCATTTGAGTCTGCCCTGGAGTGATCTCAGTTTTCCTTGGGAAGATATGTTAGGTGTGAAAGGAGGGACAAGGAGACAGTGTGACCTGGTAGGGACAGGCTGCCCTGCCTGCCTCTGGGAGAAGACAAAATCCGAGTGGTTTGGCAGTTACAGAAATGCATGAGCTTTGGAGGTTCAGCTTCATCCTTCTGGGGCCACGTGCTATTAGGTAAGGTACTTAACTTCTCTGAGTCAAGCCCCTTTGGTTCAAATAATTGAAAACCATTCAATTTATCTTAATCAGAATAGAGCACTTAGTTGGAAGAGTAAGAGAGAGTCTCAGAAAACCTGGGAGCCCGGGAAAAGCCACTGTGGACCATGGTGTGACCTCTTTCTTCCTCCTCTTTCTTCCCCACAGTTGTGCTCTGCCCATCTGATTTTCAGCACACCTGATTCTTACCTCTTTCTTGCTTGGACTTCATGGTACCCATGACCACACCTGATGTTCCAGTCCTCCCTTTAGGAAGGACCTTATAGTAATGCCACTATAGCCACATCTGTATTTCTGGGAAAAAGAAACTGACCCTGCTGTACTGGGGTCAAGTTTCTACCCCGGCCTGGGGAGTGTGTGCATGCTTAGTATCAGCATGTCAGCAAGGACCCATCTCTGTGGGTAGATGGCAGGATCTTAGAGAAGAGAATGTGGTGAGAAATCACTCAGTTGCGTGTTCAGGGCAGTCTCTAAGCTTTGGTTTTCTCATATGAAAATGGGAATGATATTACCTACCTTGTGAGGATGAAATGAAATACTGTTTGTAAAATGCTTATCATTGTGCTGACATAGTAAAGGCTGCCCTTTAAACAACTGCTCTTAACCAAGTTGAAATTCACTGAACTTGGCAGGAAGATCTCTGAGTTGGATGGACCTGAGTAGGAAAGGAGTATGGAGATATGAGGAATATGCCTTTATTCACCGCATATTGAGAGAGACAGAGTTGTAAACAGTCAGAGATGGGGATGCTCAAATATTGTTATTTCAGGAGGCCTGACTCCTCATTCCCAGCTGGAAGGCAGGTCAGAGATGCCATGTCATGGGCACCCAAACCACTCTTTGCTTCATTCATCCACAGAAAGTTTGGTCAGAGACCTGGGGAAGAACTAGTCTATTCCTGAAGAGCCAAGTTCAATTTTTTTTAATTAATTAATTTATTTTAATTGGAGGCTACTTACTGTACAATATTGTAGTGGTCTGACAGAATGTGGTCCTCTGGAGAAGGGAATGGCAAACCACTTCACTATTCTTGCCTTGAGAACCCCATGAACAGTATGAAAAGGCAAAATGATAGGATACTGAAAGAGGAACTCCCCAGGTCAGTAGGTACCCAATATGCTACTGGAGATCAGTGGAGAAATAACTCCAGAACGAATGAAGGGATGGAGCCAAAGCAAAACCAATACCCAGTTGTGGATGTGACTGGTGATAGAAGCAAGGTCCAATGCTGTAAAGAGCAATATTGCATAGGAACCTGGAATGCTAGGTCCATAAATCAAGGAAAATTGGAAGTAGTCAAACAGGAGATGGCAAGAGTGAACGTCGACATTCTGGGAATCAGCGAACTAAACTGGACTGAAATGGGTGAATTTAACTCAGATGAACATTATATCTACTACTGTGGGCAGGAATCCCTTAGAAGAAATGGAGTAGCCATCATGGTCAACAAAAGAGTCCGAAATGCTGTACTTGGATGCAATCTCAAAAATGACAGAATGATCTCTGTTCGTTTCCAAGGCAAACCATTCAATTATCACGGTAGTCCAAGCCTATGCCCCAACCAGTAACGCTGAAGAAGCTGAAGTTGAATGGTTCTTTGAAGACCTACAAGACGTTTTAGAACTAACACCCCAAAAAGATGTCCTTTTCATTATAGGGGACTGGAATGCAAAAGTAGGAAGTCAAGAAACACCTGGAGTAACAGGCAAATTTGGCCTTGGAATACGGAATGAAGCAGGGCAAAGGCTAATAGAGTTTTGCCAAGAGAACGCACTGGTCATAGCAAACACCCTCTTCCAACAACACAACAGAAGACTCTACACATGGACATCACCAGATGGTCAACACTGAAACCAGATTGATTATATTCTTTGCAGCCAAAGATGGAGAAGCTCTATACAGTCAGCAAAAACAAGACTGGGAGCTGACTGTGGCTCAGATCATGAACTCCTTATTGCCAAATTCAGACTTAAGTTGAAGAAAGTAGGGAAAACCACCTGACCATTCAGGTATGACCTAAATCAAATCCCTTATGATTATACAGTGGAAGTGAGAAATAGATTTAAGGGACTAGATCTGATAGAGTATCTGATGAACTATTGACAGAGGTTCATGACATTGTACAGGAGACAGGGATCAAGACTATCCCCAAGGAAAAGAAATACAAAAAAGCAAAATGGCTGTCTGAGGAGGCCTTACAAATAGCTGTGAAAAGAAGAGAAGTGAAAAGCAAAGGATAAAAGGAAAGATATTCCCATTTGAATGCAGAGTTCCAAAGAATAGCAAGGAGAGATGAGAAAGCCTTCCTCAGCGATCAGTGCAATGAAATAGAGGAAAACAACAGAATGGGAAAGACTAGAGATCTCTTCAAGAAAATTAGAGATAACAAGGGAACATTTCATGCAAAGATGGGCTCGATAGAGGACAGGAATGGTATGGACCTAACAGAAGCAGAAGATATTAAGAAGAGGTGGCAAGAATACACAGAAGAACTGTACAAAAAAGATCTTCACAATCCAGATAATCACGATGGTGTGATCACTCACCTAGAGCCAGACATCCTGGAATGTGAAGTCAAGTAGGCCTTAGAAAGCATCACTACGAACAAAGCTAGTGGAGGTGATGGAATTCCAGTTGAGCTATTCCAAATCCTGAAAGATGATGCTGTGAAAGTGCTGCACTCAATATGCCAGCAAATTTGGAAAACTCAGCAGTGGCCACAGGACTGGAAAAGGTCAGTTTTCGTTCCAATCCTAAAGAAAGGCAATGCCAAAGAATGCTCAAGTACCGCACAATTGCACTCATCTCACACGTTAGTAAAGTAATGGTCAAAATTCTCCAAGCCAGGCTTCAGCAATACGTGAACCATGAACTTCCAGATGTTCAAGCTGGTTTTAGAAAAGGCAGAGGAACCAGAGATCAAATTGCCAACATCCGCTGGATCATCGAAAAAGCAAGAGAGTTCCAGGAAAACATCTACTTCTGCTTTATTGACTATGCCAAAGCCTTTGACTGTGTGGATCACAATAAACTGTGGAAAATTCTCAAAGAGATGTGAATACCAGACCACCTGACCTGCCTCTCGAGAAACGTATATGCAGGTCAGGAAGCAACAGTTAGAACTGGACATGGAACAACAGACTGGTTCCAAATAGGAAAAGGAGTACGTCAAAGCTGTATATTGTCACCCTGCTTATTTAACTTCTATGCAGAAGAGTACATCATGAGAAATGCTGGGCTGGAAGAAACACAAGCTGGAATCAAGATTGCCAGGAGAAATATCAATCACCTCAGATATGCAGATGACACCACCCTTATGGCAGAAAGTGAAGAGAAACTAAAAAGCCTCTTGATGAAGGTGAAAGAGGAGAGTGAAAAAGTTGGCTTAAAGCTCAACATTCAGAAAACTAAGATTATGGCATCTGGCCCCATCACTTCATGGGAAATAGATGGGGAAACAGTGGAAACAGTGGCAGACTTTATTTTTGGGCGCTCCAAAATCACTGCAGATGGTGATTGCAGCCATGAAATTAAAAGACGCTTACTTCTTGGAAGGAAAGTTATGACCAACGTAGACAGCATATTAAAAAGCTGAGACATTACTTTGCCAACATAGGTCTGTCTAGTCAACGCTATGGTTTTTCCAGTGGTCATGTATGGATGTGAGAGCTGGAGTGTGAAGTAAGCTGAGTGCTGAAGAATTGAAGCTTTTGAACTGTGGTGCTGGAGAAGGCTCTTTAGAGTCCTTTGGACTGCAAGGAGATCCAACCAGTCCATCCTAAAGGAGACCAGTCCTGGGTGTTCATTGGAAGGACTTATGCTGGGGCTGGAACTCCAATACTTTGGCCACCTCATGCAAAGAGTTGACTCATTGGAAAAGACCCTGATGCTGGGAGGGATTGAGGGCAGGAAGAGAAGGGGATGACAGAGGATGAGATGGCTGGATGGCATCACTAACTCAATGGACATGAGTTTGGGTTTACTCCGGGAGTTGGTGATGGACAGGGAGGCCTGGCGTGCTTCGTTTCATGGGGTTGCAGAGAGTCGCCCATGACTGAGTGACTGAGCTGAACTGAACTGAGTGTTTTTTGCCATACATTGACATGAATCACATGGGTGTACAAGTGTTCCCCATCCTGAACCCCCCTCCCACCTCCCTCCCCATCCCATCCCTCAGGGTCATCCCAGTGCTCCAACCCTGAGCACCCTGTCTCATGTATCAAACCTGGACTGGTGATCTATTTCACATAAGGTAATACACATGTTTCAATGCTATTCTCTCCATTTTTTAAAACTCATCTCTGGCTATTCAGCGAAGCTAATCATCTAGTTATCAGTGTTCATGTTTCTGTCCCTCATTAGACACAAGGTTTTCAAGAGCAGAGACCATGCATCTTTCTCACTTCGCATCCTTGATGATAAGCATACAATAGTGTGGGTGATCCACTAGCCTCTCAGAAATTAACTGATGTTAACTGAATGCCACTGTGTGCTAAATACCATTCTGGTTGCTGGAGAAGCAACAGTGAACCCTCGTGGTATTTGTATTCTAGTGGGAGAGGAATACCATAAATAAGACAAATTAACCCTGATGGTCCAGTGGTTGGGACTCTGTGCTTCCACTGCAGGGGGCACGGGTTCAGTCTGTGGCCAGGGAACTAAGACCCTTGTGCCATAAGCAAAAAAATTTTTAACAAAAACTGATCAAAGAAAGATAAGTAAAATATGTAATATGTCACTGGCAGGTGCAAAGGAGAAGAAGTAAAATGGGGAAGAGATATAGGAAATATCACCTTCTGGGACGAGCGTTAAGATTTTAGAAGGGGATAGTCAGGAGGGGCCTTATTAAGAAGGTGTCTTCTGAGTAAAGACCTTGAAAGAAGTGATAGAGCTAGTCATGTTATTGGAGTGAGGGCATGGAAGGGGGGTTCAGAGAGAATTCTAGATAGAGGAAACAGTCAATGCAAAAGCCCTGAGGTGGGAGCCAGCGATGAGTCATAGGGAGATGGGTGTCGCTGGAGATGCAGACAGATGATGAAGTCAGAGGCTATAGATCCAGATCCTGTCAGATCCTGTTGTTCATAGTAAGTGGTTTTACTCTGAGTAAGAGGGAAGCCATGGAAGGTTTTGAGCAGAGGAGTTACATGATTGGAATCAAGTTTTAACAGAATCACTTTGGAACACACTGAGGAAGTCAAGCACAGGGGTAATGGATCTAGTTAGTGCTGCTAAGAGGGTAGAGATCATGTCTCGGATCAGGGTGTTACTAGTAGGAGTGCAAAGAGGCAGTCAGATTCTAGATATATTTTGAAAATACAACTGATGGGATTTGTTCAGCTTAACTACTGCTGTGCTCTGTTAGCAGTGAGATAAATTCTAATTCCAAGCCAACTGTAACTTGGTGCATGGTCTTTCTTGCCATTCAATCCTTCTCATGCTGTCTCCATCAAATGCTCAGGGGTCACCCCCTTTCCATGGTGACCTAAGGCATAGAGAACTGCTAAGACCTCTAAGGTCACAGCCATAGCTCCTGGGGTTGGGAAGCTCTGAAGCTGAGCCGCCCGACGAGGAGGCTTGAGGGATTTTTTATTATAGTGGCAGCTCTCTTTCAACTCAGTGGCCTGACAGTGAATCCCCAAAGTCACTTCTTCCTTCTTTTCTTAGGTTTGAGGTACAAATTGAGGGGTTCCAAGATGGAATTCCTACCCTAGGAAACAAGTTGCCAACCTAGAATTGCATGAAAGGCCCAGGGTCACTAAGAAGTATGGAGCTTGGACTCTGAAAGAAATGAATTTGAGTCCCAGCCCTGTCACCATGAGCCTCCCTCTCTTTATAAAAGGTTCAATTGGATGAGCTCCTTTTAAGCTCTAGAGGCCTGTGAAGTTTATGCAATAAAAGCATTTTGTTATCTGAGATAGTTACTTCTCTGCCTATGGTTTCTTCAGAGTCCTCATTCTTTTAAGATTTAGCCTCCTACAAATCAGAGCTCGGTGAATTACATTTTTCCAAAATGGCATGATGACAGAGGACGCCTTCAACCTAGATTGCCAGGCTAAGGCTTGGAAACCTCATTGCCCTGTCAACGGGCCTTGCTCAGCAGCCTGAGTGGAAGATGCTCATCTCTGAGACAAGAAGGAGTAAGTCAGCAGAAAGGAGGGATGAGAGAAGGTGATGCTTGCAGAGTTTTGATTTCTTGTTGCCAGTTGTCTTTATCCTCATGTTTCATATGAATTGTCTTTCAAAAAGCAAATGAAATCCTCTGTCAGCTCCAGGGCTATAGTAATGACTGGTTTGCTGGTGACTCTGTATGGGGTTATCGGAGGAGGAGTCACAGACCATAGAGTTGGTTTTTCCCAAATGAGATTAAGTGACTTGACTGGTTAATCAAAGCCTTTTGCTTTGGGGGGCAAAGGCTGTAAGACTAGGCGACGACATGGGTGAAATGCAGCATGAGAGCAGGAGAGGCTGAGGGAAGACCAATTTCCATTAGAGCAACTTTAGGGCCTGGGTTTTCCTTTGTCTTTTTTTAAAAAATTTATGTACTATCTCATATTTTAATTAATTAGTTAGGCTGCATAGGGTCTTAGTTGTGGCAGGCAAGATGTTTGTTGCTTTCTGTGGAATATTTCATTGAGGGGCACGGACTCTCTAGTTATAGTCCCCGGGCTCAGTTGTTGTAGCACCTGGGGTTAGTTGCTCCAAGGCATGTGGGCTCTTATTTCCCTGACCAGGGATCAAACTTATGTCTCCTTCATTGCAAGGCAGATTCTTAACCACTGGATCACCAGGGAAGTCCTTTCCCTTGCCTTAAGTTTTGTGCGGGAGTAGGTAGTGCAGAAGTATTTCTAGCTATTCAACTTTTTTGTTGCCCATGATCTTTATTATGAACTCTTTCCCCTGACTATTAATTGCTGGAAGGCCGGTGGATCACCCACATTATTATATGCCTATCATCAAGGATTCAAAAGCGAGCAAGACGCATGGTCTCTGCCCTTGAAGACCTTGTGTCTAATGGGGACAGAAACCTGGAGACTGATAACTAGATAATCAGCTTCACTGAATAGCCAGAAATGACTTAAAAAATTCAACCTGGCTGTTCACAGAATAAACTAGTTCTTTTCTAGGTTGTTGCCCAGGCATTCTGTGGGTGAGAGTCTTTCTTGGTTTTACTAGTAAGATGTTCTACTGGTTAACATCTTTTATCCCACACTTCACAATATAAAAGCTCAGAATTTTTCTTCTAAATGTCTGTGCCATTCAGCTTGCTCTGTGTTCTTACAAGTAGGCCTTTATCACTCAAATGTCCCTGGCTCTCAACCCAAGAAATAATCCCCATTGTTTCAGCAGATGAGAAGAAACTGACTATTTGGATCCTTGTTTCCTGACTCATACATATGATCCCCTTTTGTCCCCAGGTGCCCATTCCTCACACTTCTATCTTCCATTCTGCTGCTGCTAAGTCGCTTCAGTCGTGTTCAGTCTGTGTGACCCCATAGATGGCAGCCCACCAGGCTCCGCTGTCCCTGGGATTCTCCAGGTAAGAATACTGGAGTGGGTTGCCATTTCCTTCTCCAAGGCATGAAAGTGAAAAGTGAAAGTGAAGTCGCTCAGTCGTATCCAACTCTTTGCAACCCCATGGACTGTAGTCTACCAGGTTCCTCCGTCCATGGGATTTTCCAGGCAAGAGTACTGGAGTGGGTTGCCATTGCCTTCTCCAATCTTCCATTCTAGTCTGGTCTAATACACTTCCATTCACTGGTGTACTAGCATCAACCAATTGCAGAACCCCCCAGCTGCTTGAAATTTACCCCAAAGCTGCTTTTGCTGCTGTCTTCTTGCTTGCTTCCCTCTTAGAAGAGCAGTCACATGTCCCCATAACTCAGGCAAGCCAAGGGGTTGGAGAGTGAGGGTCAGAGAAATGAACCACACAAAGAGAATGGGCAGAGCTGCCCGATCATGCCCTGGGTTGAACTGTGGTCCTCCCAGCAAAGTTCTAGAAAGTTCTAGGCTCTGGTTCTTATCCCTGACAAGACTCCAAAGGTCAGAAGCCAGATTCCAAAGGATTTTACCATGCTTCTAGAAGGAGAAAATATGTAGAGGCCTGAATAATTAAGGGAGCTAGTGAGAGGGTAAAAAGCAACTCTAACCTGTTCCATTACAACAGATACCTTTGGTTGAAAGCAAGAGATTTCCTCTTGTTTAAGTGGTACCTGGTGGAATGGTTATTTTTACTTTTAAAATACTAAATTAAAGGGAAAATCAACCTACATGGCCAATAGAGGGGGGAAAACAATATGTATGAAGCATATTTTGTCCAACTCTCTTCTCTTAGAGTTGGATAAAGGTTCAGGAAAGGAGGCTAGATTTTTTTCAGAGAGATCCCTCTCTGGTCCCAGTGGACTAAACACACCCTTTTCTTCTTTAGCGCTTTGTGAACAAACATTTATTGAGTGACTAGGATATGCAAGCATAGGTCCTCCTGCCTAGAATGCCCTTTCTTCCCCGACTTCCCTCTCCAGCTTGAGCCTAATCAACTGCCATTTATCCTTGAGACCTAAGCTTTCCGAAACTTTTCCCTCTTGATTAAGTGGTAAGGCTTAAAATGCAAACTTCCTCAAAAAACTCATACAAGTGGAGACACTGAGAAATATTTTCAGATCTTCCTCTAAAAGCCACCTTTGATATGGAGAGAGTAGAGAACACAGGAATACAGAGGCTCTTGAAGTGAGAGGGAGGAGGGGGCTGTAAGATGGTCCTGTGGAGGCCAGCAGAGAGGGTCAGCAAGAAGAGGCTAGGGATCTCAGACATCAATCTGGCCAACTTCTCTAGTGTTGAAGATGCTCAAAGGTTAAGCCAGACTTTTAACCATCATTGTGATTTTGATTTGCATTTCTCTGATGATTAGTGATGCTGAGCATCTTTTCGCGTGCATGTTGGCCATCTGTATATCTTCTGTGAAAAAACCAATCTATCCAAGTCTTCTGCCCATTGAAAAAATTGTGTTCTTTGTTTTCTTTCTGGTATTGAGTTGTATAAGCCGCTTATAAATTTTAGATATTACCCCCTATCAGTCATACCATTTGCAGCTATTTTCTCCCACTCAGTAATTTGTCTGTATTTTAACAATATCTCCAGGTTATTCTTGGGCACAGAAAAGCTTGAGAAGCACTTCTGTTCACCTATCCAGGTCCCCGACTCTCCATGGGGGATGTGTGAACTGATGGGATTTTTAAAGTCTATGCCAGGATATAATGCCATCAGCTGATGCTAAGAACTAGATTACATTCTACATTGAAATTAACTTTATACTTTAGTGGACTCATCTTTGAATAAAGTTCTTGTATAGAGATGAGTAGCGAAAGGGAACCACATCACCAGTATGCCTTTGCCATATCAAACATCCCTGGCTTTGGCATATAGACACAGTTTAACATCAGCGATATTTAGTATGAGTTTTTTTTTTTTTTTAAATCACCAGACATAATTCTACTATCAGTGAATTCACCAGACATTTCTTAACTCATACCTTCTATTCATAGTCTTATTCAAAATTTTCTTATTGGTACCTGCCAACAGATGCAGGAAACCAATGGAAGCAACTTCCAGCAGTCCTAAAGAGAGACTCTGAGGTCTCTGTGCAGCGAATCCCAGAAATGAAGACCAGGCTAGCAGTATTCTTGCTTTTATCGGTGCTCTGTACCTCAGTCTCTCAACTGCAAAATGAGCAACCTGATTGACAGAGTTTTCATTTCTCTCAGCTCCCTTTCCTCTTCTGTTTTACCTTTCGTTTTTCTGGATCTTAGAACACACTTCAGTTAAGACCTTCGTTTCTTTTAACTAGAGGCTGGTGCAAACCTGGGCAGGTCTAAGATTAGACCCGGGCTAGGAAAGTAGGGCTTAGTGGCTTAAAGGTTGTTGTGGCTGCAAGCAGAAGGAGAATGGAAGAAGGAAAAGAATTCAGCTCTTCTACAAGTTCAGTGATGGCTCTGATGGTACCTAAGAGGCCTAAGTAACCTCATGTGTGCTCAAAGGTTTCAGTTGCATCCACTGGGGATGAAATGTCAGTACCTTGCTTATACTAAATTATGTTTCCCTGACCAGAGATTGAACCTAGGCCATGGCAATGAAAGCCCAGAATTCTAACCACTGGGCCACTAGGGAACTCCCCTGGCAATACCTTTTTAATCTCTTCATTTCCTTATCATAGAAGTTTCCATCAAAATCAGTCTACCATGAGCTTGTAACCATGCCTGATGGTCAGACACGCCATCCCCACTGTCTTTATGTCTATCCCTCCATCTTCTCTAGAGCTCTGAAAAAGGAAAGCTTTCTCACCTTTGACCAATATGCATATTTCTTCATTCATGGCTGTGCTGGGTCTTCGTTGCCGCGTGGGTTTTTCCCTAGTTGTGGCAAGAAGGGGCCACTCTCTAGCTGTGATGCGATGGCTCGGGCCCTAGAGTGCACGGGCTTCGGTAGTTGCAGCCCGTGCGCTCAGCAGATGTGGTGCACGGGCTTAGTTGCCCTTTGGCATGTGGGATCTTCCCAGACCAGGGATCAAACCTGTGTCTCCTCATTGGCAGACAAATTCTTTACCACTGAGCTACCAAGGAAGTCCCCAGTATGTATACTGATTCATGCAAATTAATGAAACAAATACATGGACCAGAAAGGATCAATTCTGTTTGTCTTAGCTAGCTTTCCTACTACATATTTATAGACTATTAGAACTGTCAGAAACCTTTCAGGGAAGCCCTTTCAATAGCTCAGCAATTCCCAAATATGACTCTCTGAACCACTACCAGAATTTTCTTGTTTTTGCTCACTCAGTCATGTCTGACTCTTTGTGACCCCACAGACTGCAGCAAGCCAGGCTCCCCTGTCTTTCACCATCTCCTGGAGTTTGCTCAAACTCATGTCCACTGAGTCAGTGATGCCATCAACCATCTCGTCCTCTATCATCCCCTTCTCTTGCCAGAATTTCAGCTTCTTAAAAATGCTGTTTCCAGGACCCTACCGTCTGTATTTTCTAAATGCTGACTGGGTGATTACAATATCCAGACAGGATTCTGACTTACCTTTATTAACCCATTTATAAATGAAGATAAAGTCATTTTCTCTGTTTATTTTTACCTTTTTAAGGCTATTAGAAAATGTAAAATTATGCAGGTGGCCCACATTCTATTTCTTATGGATAATGCTGTTCTAGAATAAAGAGGCTGAGATCAGAGGGGGAAAAAAAACTGGAATATATCAAAGGTCCGCGTGACATGATGCCTCTGGGGCTACATTCATGAAACCTAGTGTAGAATTTTCACCTACTGTGGAAATCACAAGTCTTGAAGAGCTTCTGATTGTGCTCAGAGATAACCTATGTACTTGTCCCTACTCTGCACAGAGGGGGTTTAATCAGGTAGAGTCTGCAGAATTTTCTGTGGCTTCTTGGGCCCTGAGCCTATATGGGCAGTAAAGTGTCGTTACCTGAACCGAGGCATGAAACCCAGAGAAAGGGTAAGGAGAGACAGCTCATAATGACAGCCCCAAATCTTTTCATATTGTATCCAGGGAAAGGAGTAACAGAGCTTTGCCATTGACTCTGGTCTGAAGTTGACTCCTCTCTTACCACTTCTGCGCCTCCGATTGGCACTCCCTTGGGAAAATATCCTTGATCCTCCAGGATTGCTATAGATGCCTCTTCTCCATGAGCCCTTGGTGTTTCTATAACATTTATTACACAGTTTTGAAGTTGCCTGTTTACTTTTCCTTCTTCCCTATAGACTGAATTTCACAAGTGGAGACAATACCTTGTTAACCACCTATACTAGAGTGATGGGAATGGTAAGTACTGAGTGAGAGGATGATTGCATGAGTATTATTTTCTTTCTTTCTTTAGAAGAGAGTAATATCACAGCATTACATTCAAAGAAGAAAGATGCTTTGTAAATATATGTTGGTTCAGTGGACACAATATAAATTTGTTGTTAGAAAAATGATGTGAGTTCTAGTTCTGGCTTTGTTACTTACTAGCTATGTGACCTTGAAGAAGTCACTTATCGTCTCTGGACTTGATCCTTCATCTATAAGATGAGAGGTTGAATTATCGAGCTTTAACATTCTTTCCAGCCCTAAGATTCTGTGAGATGTTGAAGACAGGGCAAATCTGGCTTTCAATTGTTGGCTTTTTTCCAGACAAGCAATTCAACAGAACAGCTGAGATTCCCAACCTTTTGCAGGGCCCTCTACCTTCTCCCCCTCCTCTGTGTCTTAGCAAATATTAATAGCCAAGGGCCTCGCTGAATGTGGTTTTTAATAGAATCCAATTTCAGTCCATTTAGAGGGAGACTTTTCATGCTGACTTGGTAATTTGAACTCTGTCATGCCTGATGGACTGAATGCATTTTCCCAGTCTGTGCTGCCTGCCCTGGGCTGGTGGGGACAGCAAGTGTAGGCAGTGGGAGTGGGCAGCAGGGGCATCTTAATCTAAGCAGCTGCAGATCAGCTATTTTGGCCTCACGGCCAGCTTTGTCTTTCCTGTTCTGAGGCATGTGATGTAGATACCAGGGCACTGGAAGGAGAGTGGGCAGCGGTTATCCTCTTTCCTGACAATAGCTTTCTCCTTGCAGCCTAGAAGCTGCCAGCCTCTGGGAGCAACTGTAGCAAGAAAACTATGTTGATCTTTGGATGTGACTAGGAAACACTGGGTTCTGAAAACCATCATAATTATTCCAACCAATTGCTATGGAGTCTGATATGCTTGGAGAAGGCGTGCGATGGAGGATGGGGCTTCCTCTGCTCCCCTAACCCCCAAGTAGCTGTTCTATTTGATCAGAGAGTAACCCAGGGGACTGTTGAAAGTCTCCTTTCTTCTAGAGTTCAGTCTGGGAAAATACCCAAGCTAAACATACAGGTATTAGTAGCCACACTGGAAATGAGGAGGACTTCCCTGGTGGCTCAGATGTTGAAGAATCTGCCTACAATGCAGGAGACTTGGGTTTGATCCCTGGGTGGGGAAGATCCCCTGGAGAAAAGAGTGGCAACCCACTCCAGTATTCCTGCCCAGAGAATTTCATGGACAGAGGAGCCTGGCAGGCTTCTGTCTATGGGATCGCAAAGGGTCAGACAGGACTGAGCATAAAGCTAGGAAGAAAATATAAATGAGGAAGCTGAGGCTGGGGAGGGGGAGGATATTACTGTTTGTTTCATGTTTACTCTGTGCCAAGTACTGACCTAGAAGACAGGTATTTCTTAATCCTCCCAACAGCCTTTCAAAGGAAATGACAGTATCCCACGTATAGGTCAGGAAAATGAGGATCAGAAAAGCCAAGCAACTGCCCCAAAGTCACACAGCTAGTAGACACCAAACTGGTATTGAAACAAAGCTCCATCTATCCCTGCCAAAAGACATCCATGCTGAAAGATCGCATGATTTGATAGAGTGGAGCTGGGTGTTCTGATTTTCTGCTGGTCTACTTCGGTCCTGGCTCCTTTACCTGGCTGGCCAGCAGAAACTCTTTAGGATGTTAAAAAACTTGTTTCTTGAGCATCATCTCCATGATTCAATGGATCTAAGGCTGAGACTGAGATTATGTATTTTAAAAAAGCTGCTTCAAGTGATTCTGATGTTTTGGAACGCATAGCACTGGAATATGTAGCTTCTCTTTTGAACCAAGTCTCTTAAGATTTGTTCAGTTCTTAGAAGGACAGATCCAGTCAAAGTTTGCACTTACTTCAAGTGCTATTTACCACTGAACCCATCATTCATTTCAAGTTCAATGCCCATTGTTTACTGAACATTTACTATGCCCCAGGCATTGTGCTACACATTCTAGCTGTGAAGATGAATAAACCACAGTACCTGCCTTGAGGAACATCCAGGTAGCGGACCAGAGGAACAGAAATAGGAAGTTCTAATTCCTATTTGTAGCAAATGCTAGGCAGAGGTAGGCTCATGTTGTTTTAGGAATGCAGACTAAGGAGTCAAGGCAGACTTTCAAGCAGTGAGCCTTGACAAATGCTGTAGGAATTAACAAGGCAGAGTGGGTTGGAGGGTGAGTCATAGCCAGCTAGATAGCTTTGGAAAGCATGGAAAGGCCAAGAGACCCCAGAACAATGGGTTCAGCGAATCACAAGAAGCTATGTAGCACTGGAATGTAGGGAACTTTGGCAAGAGGATCAGGAGGTGAGTCTGTGTGAGAAATCCTTTGAAAGACCTTGTGTTTTATGCTGAGTTTGGCCTTTGTCCTAAAAATGATGAAGAGTCAATAAAGATTTTTAAGCTGAAGTGACATAATCGGATTGTGTTTTGGAAGGACCATTCTGATAGAAATGAGAGAGTGAACAAACAGTAGGCAGAAGAAGCTGGCAACAGAGGAACAAATTAATTGTAGAATTAAGAATTTATGTATGTCAAAAAGCACCATAAACAAAACTTGAAAGCAAAGCACTTGGAAAGCATTTTGGCAATGTTTCTTGCCACAAACAATATTCTTAATAAAAGTACATATTGATAATAAAGATAAACATACCAATATCAAATAAATAGAAAAATCACAAATGGCCAATAAGCACGTGAAGATGCTATTCACTAATAAAGGAGTGTGAATTCGTGTAACGTTGATACACTATTATTTTCCTATCAAATTGGTAAAGATTTGATAAGTGATAATACCCAGTAGCAGTGAGAGTGCAGGGAACAGGGCACTCTCAAGCCTGCAAAAGAAGAGGACTTTGGTACAAACTTTCTGAAGGGCGGTTGGTAACATATATCAAATTTCTTAAAGATAGCCAAATAATTTCCTTCTTGGATTTTACCCTAAGGAAATAGTCCTAGATATGTGCAAAATTTAGCTACGAGAATGTCTGTTGCAACGTTATTTACAGTAAAGATTGGGAACAGATGAAATAATCACTATTACAAGATTGGTTACCAAATGAAGGTCCACTCACCCAATGAGGATGCTGTTGAAAAAGCTTGGGCGATGCACAAAACATGTTATGTTCATGATATTGTGAATGAAGTACCACAAGGTGCAGAAAGTGTGTCCAATATGCTAGCAATTGTGACACAATAGATACAGACATTTGAAAATGCGTAACTGTCTCTGCAAGGAGATAGAAGTAGTTGAAGAACTAGAGGCTGGCAGACAGGGTGGGAAGATTTACTTCTGATGCTAGAGCTTTTCGTACTTCTTGAACTTTGTACCTGTGTATGTATTATATATTTTAAAATATAAATACACATTTTGAAAAGTAGGTTATTAAGGAGTATGTACAGTATGATCCAGTTTCTGTTTAAAAAGGATGTGCATGTGTACATTTATACCAAAAAGAAACATTCAAAAGGATAACAATATCTGTCTCCAGTAGTAGGATGATGGGGCAGAATTTGTCTTTTTTTCCCCCCTAATATTTCTACCATACACATCTGAGGCTCTCATAATAATTACAACAAAAGTGTAATTTTTTTCTCCAAAGTCTCTATCACCAAAGTCCCAGCAGGAGATAACAAAGCAGGTCAAATCCAGATTGAGCACTCCAAGTTCAGCTCAGTAGTGACATTTGCAAACAAAACATGTATTAAATGATAGTCCCTGTTTGGGGGCTGGATGAGGAGAAGGAAGCTGAAGGTTTGGTATGGTGAACAAACCTCATGTTGCTTACCAGCTGTCTGAAGTCTCTGGACAAATGCACAGAAAATTCAGTCCCACCACCTCAAACATTTCCCCAGGCAGTTTCTTCCTTTGGGATCATTGAACTGTGGGTCACAGTGATGGAGTTCCCAGCATGCATATCTTCGTCACTAGACAAGCAGACGGCCTGGTTACTTGCTCTATGAGGTCCCACAAGGTTGTCCTCACCTAGTTCTGGGAAGGATGGCAACAATCTTAACATCATCTGTCCAGCCCTGCCCCAACTCTCGGTGAGGCAAGACCCTCTCTTGCTCCACATTGAGAATAGCTCCCCTGAGTCCGTCCTCACTGCATGAAGACCAAAGAGAGACCCTGCCAATTTGAACTGGTTCTGCAGGCCACCTATGACCTCATCTTCATTCTTCAGATCCTGACGAGCAGTCTGCCAGCTCACAGACTTCCTGGGATGGAGGCTTGGAAAGGGGGGAGGTTTGCACGTTTGCCTGTACTTGGGGTCACGTGAAACCATTTTGAGGGAAGAGAAGAGAGAGAAGGATATGGTTGAGGTTGGGGAGAGCGTGGCAGCAATGACAGCTTTTCCCCTGTTTCCCTTCTCCAGAGGCTGAGCTACAGGCAGCAGCTTCTAGCCCCTGGATATTTCTAGCACCTTCTTGCAGACCCCATTGGAAGCCTTTGAGGAACTGTGTGAATATAACCTGTGCTGCTGGCTTCTGGACCCTGAGCAGAGATTGGATCCTGCAGTGCTGAAGCCTCTGATTAAATAAATAACCCATAATTAACGTTGTGTTTCCTTTCATTCTCTACCTATAATTGTGACTCTTTCCCAAAGCTGGGGAGGGAGTGAAGAATGCTTGGTGGATTGTTGGGATACACACTGGCCCATCAGCAAGCAGAATGAACAATATACAGAATTAACTGCTGGATCTCAGCTGTCTTTTCCACCACTAGGGAGTCAAGTGCTGGGGACCATTTTTCAACTAGGGCTAAATAACAAAAGGTGGCCCATGTACCATCATTGGCATCATCAGGGCTTGTCACACACACTGTCCTGCTAAGATCCCCTGGAGAAGGAAATGGCAATCACTCCAGTATTCTTGCCTGGGAAATCCCATGGACAGGGGAGCCTGGCAGGCTACCGTCCATAGGGTCACAAAAGAATCGAACACGACTTAGTGACTAAACAATAACAACTATCCAATATAATATTGAATTGATCAAAAATTTCATTCCATAACATCTTACGGAAAATCCCGAATGAAAACTTAAGCCAATCTAGTACTTTCTAGGGCGGCAACTAACTACAGAGTAGTCAACAGCTGAAACTCTAGAGTCAGACAGACTCAGTTCAAATCCTAGCTATGCCACTTAAGGCCATGCAACCTTGGACAAGTTTTCTGTTTTTCAGTTTCCTTATCCATCAAATGGGAATAGTAGGTAATTACATGAAAGAAATGAGATTATACATGTAAAGATCTGAGGAGAATGCATTTAATAAATGCTCACTATTAACATTATTGCATCTGTATATATTTTAATTTGTACAATATTGTCTCACTGATCACACAAAAAATACATGAAAGTGCTTTGAAAATCTTAAAGCATCATATAAATTAAAGGTGTCATTGGTAATAATCTCCTATGACTATTTCTCAACTCTTCCATCTCCTTGAAGACCGGGACTACATCCTTCGTCCAAGGGCATATTGCACAATGACAGGCAAATGACAAGCCCTCAGTAAATGTTTCTTATTTGACTGAAGCTACATGGCATCGCAAAAAGAGCATAGGTATCTGGAGACTAGGCTGGGATAAAATGAGTTTAAGGCAGGAGAACCAGTCTGCAGTCATCATTCACTCAGTCAACAAATACTTGTTGAACACATTCTACGTGCTAGATATTGAGTCCAGATAATTTCATCAAAAAGGGTTTTACAGGTTCCCACCAGCCAAGTCCCTGGGCGGTCTCCACAGTCCCAGCCTACTCTAAAAGCACAAAGGCGCAGCCAGCTTTGTACACCACTGGACAAGTGGCCCATTGCTCTGGGGGAAGCCCCATCCTGCCTGGCTGTAAGCAACTCGGACTGAGGGTTGGGGGAGGGAGTAAAAGTGAGGGATTGGGCTGCTTCCAACAGAAGTGACAGGGACTGCTGCCTGTTCATTTATTTTTATTCACACTTAACTTCGTCCACAGTTCAGTCTCCCAGTCTATACAATGCTCTGTCCCCTAGACGTCATCTCTCCCTCCCCCCAGCCCTACGTGGTCAGTCCTTGGCCCACTCCACCCTGACCTTCTGCAGTCACAGCTGCCTGCTGGCTGGGAGTCTGGGGGAATGGTATGTGTGGTCACCAGAGGGCATTGAGAGTGGGTTTCGATGGCATGTGAATCCTGGCAGAGTCTCAGATCCCCAAGGGGGAGAGGAGAAAGCACAGAACGAGACCACGAGGGAGGGAGGGAGGCAGGGGCTGAGGGTTCTTGGGGGTGGGGAGCGGGCGTGTGTGTGTGTGCAGAAATCCAGTGTACAAATTCTCGGACTCTGTGGGCTCAACCGATGCTTTTGGTGTCTGTCTGGCTCCTGGATTCATCACAGTTGCCGTGAGATGCTCCAGTCTGTGAAGAAGCAGTGGAAGGGTCCAGCCCGTGGGCTCCATGCCTGACGCCTCTGGGAGGGTCCACCTGCCGGGCTCTGCCTCTTGTCAGGAGTGCTGGCCCAAGTCGAAGCTGTAAGGGCACTCCCAACCTGTGACAGTCCTCTATGGCTGTTCCCGCCAAAGCCAGGTCTCTTTCAGCGGCTGCCCCTACTGAAAGGAGGCTGTCTGCACTGTCAGGGCAACCCACCAGATTCCAAATCCACGGGTCTCCTGTGCGCACGGAGAGTAGATATGGAGGTGAGGGGTAATAGGAGGAGGAAGTGAGGAGAAGGGACCAGAACCCAGGGAGGGGCTCTTCACCACGCGGTGCTTGGATGTCCTGGGCCAGGCGCAGCTCTAGAAAGGTGTTCTGCTCACATGGCTTCCTTCTCTCTCTGGGAGCATCTGCTGAGCTTCATCTCCGTCAGCTGGATATATCGAATCACATTGGTGTCTGTGAGGAGAGAAACACACCTTAGGGAACAGCTGGTGAGGGGACTGGTGGGTCTACAGGGGATCAGACCAAAGCTGCATCTGCAGATCACGGACAGGGCAGCCTCACTCAGCCAAGGTCCAGGGTGACAGAGAAGGCAACTGGAGTGCAGTTCCTCTCCTTCCCTGCCTCCATGGGGACAGGTCCCCATGACCCAGAGGACAGATGGGAAGGAGAGGAGAGGAGCGAGAATTTCTTCTCTTATTTCTATGCAGCAGCAATCCCAGTGGTCCTCAGTCAGCTCAGTGAGTTGAGACTTTTAGTTCAGAGTTAGCTACTGTTTAACCTCAGGCAACCTACCAGTCTCTTTGAATCTCCTGTCTCGTCTTGCAAGTGACAACCTCCATTTTTGAGTGTCTACTTTGGGTCATGTTTTTAACTTTCATTGTCTCAATGAGACCTCATTAGAATCCTATAAAGTATGTCTCATCATCCTGACTGTGATGAAAATGAAAACTGGAGAGATCAAGTCAGATGCCCAAGGAGATAACACATAGTCACTGCGCCTGACTCCAAAGGCTGCCTCTCCCAGGGATTATAAAACCTTCCTCTTAAAACTGCTGAGAGGATCAAAATAGATGTCTGAAAGTGCTCAATCCAAATGATCAGTAAATACTGACTGTAATTTTTTTTTAATTGGAGAGTTTAAAAGGACTTGTGCTGCATTGTCCGATTTTGCTCTTCTAGGCAACCACCTGACCACAAATAGAAGAATTTCCCCCAATTCCAGTCCTTAAGTTAGTGAGTGGGGAAGGACAGAGAATAGCTGTTTAGCCCTATACACTCCAGAATATAAGAGTTTCAGGGTTGCCTGAGATGTTTACTTCCAGGAGTAGAAAGGAATGCTGTATAATATTCCAAAATGCCAGGCAGGGCATTCAGAATAGTACTGACATATAGCAGGTACTCAAGAAAATTCTGTTGAATGAGTCTCATTCTTGGTCCTCGAGTTGCTTATAGCGTAGTTGGGGGAACACAAATTATATACAGGAAACAAATCAACAATGGACAAAGATATTAGTGTTCTTTAAAAAAAAGAAAAAAACAGTATGTTGGGTATTTGTAAATTCATTCTAACAAGATTCCTTGGAAGGAGAATTGCATTTTAAAAAAATCAGCCATATGAACAACCATGGCAACAGCAAGTCGAAGTCAATGTTTAAAACATGCCTTCTCAGACAGGGTGCTCCTGACCACCTGGTCTGCAATAGCACCCACTTTAGTCTTGATCCTTTGACTCTGCTTTATTTTCTTTATAGCACTTATTACTATTAAATATTACATTATCAATCTGTCTGTTTACTGTCCATCTTCTTCCATTATAACACAAACTCCTTGAAGGCAGCATCTTTGAGCATCGTTCCCTGCTATTTGCCCAGCACTTGGAAGAGTTCTTGGCCCTGCTTCAGTATACATCTGTGGCATGAATGAATGGTGGGGCTGGTGGCCGTGACTTAAGCGAATGGTACAGATAATGCATGCTCTGTTATCTGGGATCTGCCTGGAGGAGCATTCTTCCTGGAAGAATGTTGGGCTTACCCTCCAAATTACCCATTTGTATTCTGTCTCATCAACCAGAATGTGAACTCCTCACGTTTAGGGACTGAGTCTTCTTACCTACATCCCTGGCAGCCAGCACAAATCTTAGCATGTAGTAAGAATGC